>NW_027526335.1:219244198-219299876 GCF_048455015.1 Haemaphysalis longicornis
ACGTCATGACGACAACCTCTGTCAATCGTAACGTGCTTGTTTCCCCGTTGCAGCACCTTGAAAGGGTCATCATAGGGGGGGGGGGGCGGAGTCGACGCTGTACGGCATCGTGCCTCACCAACACCTGATAGCAGAAGGAAAGTTCACGTAGCACGTGTACTGGCCGGGCTGCGGGCGGAGGCGGAGGAACAGCGCATAGCTAGCTGATGATGTCTTGTAGTCGCACGGCGTAGTCCGTATTCGCGTACACGTTCTCGTCTATACCGGTAGCGCAAAAACTCCCCTGGGAGGCGAAGCGTTATTCGGTGCACCAGTTCACCAGACCAGCATCCAATATCTGCTTTCAGAGCCGTCCTAGCTCCCAACAGAAGAAAAGGCAGTGCCTCCACCCAATTGTGACTCACAATAGCCGTCAGGCTCGTCTTCAGCTCCCGACTGGACCTTTCCAACATACCGTTGCTTATCGGATGGTAGGCAGTTCTGATACAGACAGTACCCAAGAGCCGGGTGATGCCTGCGAATAGGGCAGTCTCAAACTGCTTTCCGAGATCCGTAGTCACGGTTGCTTGCACTCCGAAGCGGGGTACCCAGTTGGAGATAAATGCGAGGGCGACGTTATCGGCAGTTATATGTGGAATGGGTAGGGCCTCCAGCCATCGCGTGAAGCGATCGATGCAAGTTAGCAAGTAGTTCTGCCCCTGACACAAGGTAGTGGTCCCACAACGTCCACATACACATGGGAAAATCGAGAGTCTGGCAGAGGGAAGGATCCCAAGGAGGTCATGGTATGTCGCTGAACTTTGGAGCGCTGGCATGCGAGGCACTCTGGTGTCCAGTGTCGGACATCCCGGTTTATTCCTGGCCACACAAACCTCGCTGTGCATAGCCGTTGAGTGGCTCGCATCCCCAGATGCGCCTTGCGCCGCCACAGTGGTGACGTGGTAGTCACCAGCCAGGACGAGGAGGAACAACGTGCTCTGATACAGCGTGTGAAGCAGGCGGCACAAGCCAGTGGCGTCCTGCGCTAAGGACCCCACCAAATGCAGCAGGACCACGCAAGACTGATGCGAAAAAAAATGAACAAAGTAGGGTTTATTGATGTAAATTAGTACAGTCGAGTTACTTTTACGACGGTACCAGCGAAGCGGGACTCGCACGCAATTCAGCTTTATGGCTATTTTGGTACGCTTCTAATATCTATCTTTCAATATCTGGTGTACACGTGGAGCTGGGGCAACGATCAGCCGAATGTCCTGCCCAAGCAACTGGTCGAGCGTCTGCTGTGTGCTGTCAAAGTCTGTCATTTCCGTACTGGCCTGTCTGACGCACGTACGCTTTTTAAAGACAATGGTTGGTGTCTTGACCGCCACGCTAATCTTGCAGTCGGTGAACCGTGCCTTGCACTTTTTTGGAAACCTACTTTGTTCCCGTACGTGTTCACAATGGTACACATTGCTTACAATCAGCCCTGCGCAAGAAAATAACGTCGGTGACACGGCATTGTCCAGCCGTCTTCTTGAGGCGCTGCGACAGCTGGTGTACGTACGGGACACCCACAGGGCGCGTAGGGCGCGAATCATCTGTCGCCCTGGCCACAACGTTCACAGGCTGCACCACCTTTTTTACGAAGTTCCCTCCAATGAAGCCAAGGTTTCGTTCGGGAAAGCGGCAGCAGATACGTGTTGCGCCTGTCTCAAAATACGACAGGAATTCTGATGTGGGCCGGGCTTTTTGGTAGCCCTCTGTAAGCAGATTTTAGCATAACTCTTTTTACAAGCTTTGAATGTGTTCCTCGTGGGCGTTAGCTGGGAAAAACACGTCAACTTATCCAAGTTCAACTATTAACGCGTACGATAGCACTTCTTCCCTGCGTTCGCCTGGCAGTGAGCGCTTTCCAAAGACGACGAGCGATCACTGCATCAACGAAAAGGATATCACCGATTGAAGCTGAAGAGGCAAGCGTTGATCGTCCTTCCCGTTTCCCCTACCCATGCTGCTACTGCAAGGACGAACAATGAAGAGAACTGTCGGCCCTCGCAGGACAGCATCGTTAAAGGAGCCATGAAGAGAAATCACAAGTTTGGTTCATTCAAAAGACTGCCTCGTTAGAATCATACTGACACCACTTTTAACGTAAACTTCGCTCAAATAAGCTACACAATTAGGAAAAACGGGAATGGTCATGCGACCCACCAGCTCATTTCCCGCAACAGAACCTGTGATGTCACATGAGCTAAGCTCTGCGATTGGCGGAGGCTGGCAGAAGCAGACGCAAATTAGGTAGAGCTTACAAACTAGACGAACGAGCGATTTGCGCTTAAATTTAGGGCACATTCTTTACAAAGCAATAAGAATGATGGGACAAACAGTGGAAGTTACAAAAGCACATGTAAACATAGAAGTACTGATGCGTTCTGCTGTTCGTACTGCGCACAGCATGCTTTGGTTTAGCTGCACAGCACTACGGGGCTTGGGGTTGTCTCAGACGACACTGGCCGATTGACGCAAGCAACGGTGTCTTACGTGACCCCATTTGTCGAGCGAGCACTGTTTCAGGGAACGAATATTTTCTCCCAGAACAAAAACAAGCCAGGTTTAAATGCGGGCAAAAACAAACCAAACGCTTACCACGGTATGGTGGCGCAATCTAGGTTACGGAACGTAAAGAAACGCGGGAACAAACCAACACCGCTGTACAGGGTGGAGACAACCTTTGAACGGTCCCGTGCCGCCGCAATTGGGCCAACGGGCTCAACGCGTTATTCTTTTCGTTTCCCACGAGACCTAGCAACGCGAAACAGACAATATGATTCAAACTTCTTCAGTAAACCGCGTTGCGGCGATAATTTTAGCGCGGTTTTGACACAATGACTTGCTTCGGCGGCGAGCGAACAACCGAACATGGCGGCGCCAGCGTTACGTGTCTCTACCCTGTACGGCGGATGCGTGAATGAAGGTACTCTAGGCTGCAGAGCGGTCGGTTCCTGTGATGTCACTTGGGACCACGAAAACGCACGATTGAGCGGGAAAATCAAAATTTTAACCTAAATTGTTTAATTTCTCAATGAATAAAGCACCGTTTGTATCCGGACAAGCGCTGGGGGCACTATAAAACACGAAATCTTTTGAATAAAACCAACTTGCATTTTCTCTTCATGGCTCCTTTAAAGTGGACGGCCGCACAACTTTGCGGCATTCAAATTCCACACTTACATGGAAAGACATTAAACCACCTACAAAAGCAAGCATATGCCATAATGACTTTCCATTTCCGTGGGGTTTTATCATCGCAACCTGCATTAAAACGATCAATTAACACTCAGCGCTTGCGGTGAGTTGCACCTATCGATCTTTTGTCCGAAGTTTTTTTGTGTGTGCTCTGCACAATGATGTATCTAGGTAAAACAGGGAAATACAGAGCCAACAGCAAGTATGCTAGGGAACAACAGACCTAACTTGCTTACGCGTACGTACGGTGCGCACCATGAGCCACAGTTCATCAATACGCTTGTTAGAGCAATGTGCGCTATCATCTTCAGTGTGCTTGCTTTGCAACTGCCTCGAACAGAACTACTTGTTCCGGGTGGCTAAGCAAGCGGTCAAACTGGTACTTGAGGCCACTTGTGAAGCAGCTTCGCGTGTTTTCCAGGGATGCTTAGATGGTCTAGCACCAGCAGTGCTATTTCTGATTACATCATTGTTGCCTATTTGCTCGTAGGGAACAACTTGTGGTATAATACACAAAGTGGTCGTGCACAAAGTAATTTTGTTCGTCAAAATTTGGCCTAACGTAATCGTATACTACGTATGCGGAAATCATCGTCCTTACGGGGTTGTCTGTTGTAGTGTTGCTTTTGTCGTAGTTACTCACATGTGGCATTTGTATTTTTTTATTTATCATAGTGCCCGCAGTGCCTTTTCAAGGCATTACAGTGGGGGGGGGGGGGGGGGACAAAGTAGAAATTCATACAAAATACAGGCAGACCATAAATATCACTTAAAGCATAATGACAAGCCAAAACCTGGCATGTTCAACAAAGATACACAGCAAAGAACACGAAAATACATCATTAGACATAATTGTCACAACATTTCTGGGTAACGTATTCCATTCGCTAATAGTTTTGGGGAAAAAAGAATGCTTAAACAATTCACTTCTACAACTTATTTTTTTATTTTACAGGAGTGACCTGTCCTTAGTGAAACGTAGTCTGGACTCATTAAATAACAACTTTTGTCTATCCCTGTTTTTTTATTAAATACATTGTGAAAAAAATTTAGTCTGAGTACTCTCCTACGATGCTTAAGCGAATCCCAACCCGGGCTGCGCTTAGCTGTAGATACACTAAAATAACTTGAGTAATCTTTAAGAACAAAGCGAGCAGCCAAGTTTCGAACTCTGTCTAGTTTCTCGATATCAGATTTGAAACGTGGATCCCATACCGTACAAGCAAACTTGAGTGTGGAGCGAACATTGGTCTTGTACAGCAACTCTTTAGTCTTCACTGGAAAACGATTCGCGTTGCGACGTAGGAAGACCAAAACACGACAAGCTTTCGCAAACACATAATTTACATGATGGCGCCAAGACAGGTCGAAGGTAAGATACACGCCAAGATATTTATGTTCGAACGTTTGGTTAAGACATGTAGCATTATTGGTATAGGAATAAACATGAAGCGTTTTCTTTCTCGTGAAGCACATGTACACAGATTTCTGTAGGCTTATCTGCATTCCCCAAGTTTTACACCAATTAAATAGCCTATTCAGGTCATGTTGAAGCGCGGTGCAGTCGTCGAAGCGATTACTAATTCTATATAATACACAGTCGTCTGCAAACAATCGTATTGTAGAACAAATACCATTACAAATACTATTCATGAAAATTAAAAATAATATTGGGCCCAAAACAGAACCCTGCGGTACTCCCAAACTTACATCGACATCTTCAGACTGCTCACCATTTACGAGAACACGCTGCTTGCGGCAGTTCAAGTACTCTTGTGTCCAACGAACAATTTCAAGGTTTATGTTATACCACGCCAACTTTTCTAGGAGAAGTGAGTGAGGAACAACGTCAAACGCCTTTGCTAAATCAAGAAAAAAACAGTCCACAGAGAAACCTTGATCCAATCCACCAGCAATATCATGAGTTAATTCTGTTAGTTGCGTCGCACAAGAAAATCCAGCACGAAAACCATGCTGCTGCGGGCTAAGCAGCGAGAATAAATTTAAAGGGTTACTAATGCGAGTGAAAAGCGCGTGCTCGAACACCTTACATACTACACTCGTCAAAGGAACAGGCCTATAATTGGGTACGAGGCTACGTGGTCCCGATTTGTGCAACGGCGCAAAGTTTGCAAGTTTCCAGTCATCTGGTGGAACTCCTTCTTTCAGAGACCTTGAAAAAAGAATTAACACGGCTACACATGACGATAGCAACGCTGTAGGTAATTCATCGGGCCCCATGGCACTGGATGGTTTCAAACGTAAAAGCCACTGCTCGATTCCGCGTATATTAAACTCAGTATCACCCATGGGTTCAGCACAAACGAAGCCAAATCTAAAGTTATCAGTACCACGCCGCCGTTCAGTAAAAACGGAACTAAAAACCGCATTGAAGCATGTAGCTTTCTCGCGACTATCAGACACCAATGCACCATTACATTGCAGAGTAGGAATCGACACTTTGTCCTTTATATTTGATTTAATATATCGCCATAGTTCTTTCGGACGGTTCACAACACGCTCGTTAAAAGAAAAAAAGAACGAGTTTTTGGCTTTCTTAAAGGCTTCTTTAGACTCATTTGTGGCATCTTCCAATTTTATCTTATTATGCGAGTGAGGATTTCTTTTGAAAGCCTCATAAATATTCTTTTTGTTACTGATATGACGAACTGCTTTAGTGAACCATGGTTTATTCTTATAACGGCGCGATGCAAATACCCACGATTGCACATACCCATCACTCAGTTCAAAAATTTTTTTTGAGAACTTCCGACAACTCTTAAGCGTTCGGAAAGTGTTTCGAATACGACATAATACCTGTCAAGGAAAAGGGAAATCTCAGCAGTATTAGCTTTCTGATAGTTATAAATGCGTCGATTACCGGAGTCTGGCATTCGCGCGTACTCAAGTGACATCTTACAAAAAACTGCTTCGTGATCGCTTATGCCGGGCAGCACCTGCGGCAAGCAATCTCCTACCGAAATATTTCTCAAAAATAAATCTAGAATATTCTCACCACGCGTCGTTTGAGACACCAGTTGAGAGAGCGAAAATTGAGCTGCACATTTCAAGCACCTCGATACACAGTGTGGTTCGCCCTTCTTGCAAAGCAGCTATGTGGGACCAATTTACACCCGGTAAGCAAAGCCGCCTCATATAACCAAGTTATCTGGCTGAATAAGTTCAATTCCATGTACGAAGTCTCGAAGAATTCGATCTGAACTACCCGGCGGTCGGTAGAAACAAGACACCGATAAACTCACACCATTTCTGATGTTAATTTGCGCCCACACAGCTTCACGTATTCCCACGTTAACTTCCGGCCGGCGACAGTTGATTTCGTTTTTTACAAGAATGAACACGCCCCCATGAGCACGAGGTCGCGGGTTCGATTCCCGGCCGCGGCGGCCGCTTTTCTGATGGAGGCGAAAAGCAAAAACGCCCGTGTGTACGAGATTTCGGCGCACGTTAAAGATCCCCCGGTGGTCAAAATTAATCCGGAGCCCTCCACTACGGCGCGCCTCATCCCCTCCGTTGCGTCGGCGCGTTAAACTCTACAATCATCATGAACACGCCCCCACCATGGCCGTTCCGGTCTTTTCCAAAACAGACATAATTTGGAGGAAATATTTCATTATTGTTAATTTCAGCATCTAACCATGACTCTGTACCAAGTACTACTGACGGATTTGCCATGTTAATAAGACTGTCAAGCTCATCTACTTTGTTTTTATCGCTTCGGCATTTGACGACCAAAAATGACAGGTTGCATTTTTTTGGTTTCTCTTGTCAGGTAGCCCGCTGTACTTCGCCGCTTGGTTCACTACAAATATACTTAGTTTTGTTGATATAAAGTGCGTCGTATCTAAGAGTTACTTTGTCAGTTTCCTTTCGTACTTTCTTAGCATATTCTTAAAGCTGCTTTCTTTTCATTCTGATGGGTTCCTAGAAGTCTTCCAAAATGCTTATGGGACTGCCTTTCAACTTTTTGGCGTTGGTTAGAACGCATTCCTTGACTTTTTACATCGCAAAATTAACAATTGTAGGGCGGCAGTTACCCGGCCTAAATTTACCCAGGCGGTGTGTGCGTTCAATATGTACATCGTCACTAGATAAGACTGACTTGCAGAGATCTAGTACGCGTTGCTCAGCTGACTCGTAGGTTTCGCGCTCCTCAGTGTCTTCTATACCGTAGAAAATCAGGTTGCATCGTCTACTTCGGTTTTCTATATCATCTAGTTTGATCTCCAGAATCTGGAGTTTGGTCTGTTGCAATTTCATTGTTTCAGTGCACTCTTTTACACCAGTTGCAGCTCTTGAAGTTTGCAAATTTGTTCCTCTAGTTTAATTAGGCGTTTGTTTACGGCCTCCATAAACACCTTGTTTTCTATCTTATATGACTCGATTACCGACAGTGTTGTTTTGATTTCATTCTGGCCTTCAATCAAGTTTTCCAGAGCAGCCTCCATCGGCCCAGGGTTAAGTTCAATATCACCGCACACAAACAGCAACAAGACATAGAATGCTGCCCGACGTAACAACACAAAGCGATGTTTTCACCAACACACATGTTTCCGGGAGCATGAATGAGAACAGGCACTTGAAAACAGCAAACGGGTGGAACCGGCAGTGTAAACAGCACTTTCTTACTTGAAGCAGAACAATGACTGCCTTGCGTTATGATCAACACATGCGTGAGCGACGCTGCCATTGTGCCGGTTCCACGCCCCGATGGTCTTGTGATGCGGTGCTCCTTATGTACGCTGTAGGCGCCCTCATCTGCAGCCCAAGGTTCGCTGACTGGTGTCGGGCAATATCCGAGTTCAACTAGGTCGCAGAAACCACCGCCGACATCGGAAGCATTCTTCTCGAATTGCCGGCAAAAAGTAGAGTTGCCGACGGCCGATGACCACTTGCATATCCCGCGCAGTGGCTTGTCAAATGCGCAGAGATACGAGGCGCCGCTGTTGAATACCTGCGTAATGATCAACACATGCGTGAGCGACGCTGCCATTGCGCCGGTTCCACTCCTATGCGGTGTTGTGCCAGAGCGCCTGGCCCAAAGGCGTTGCACGAGGCGACGCGCCGACAGCGAGGCTGAGTCACGCCTCTCCCTTTCGTCGCTGCGGCGCGGCCGACTCCTGCATCTCGAAACGCTGCGGCGCGGCCGAATCCCTCAGCGGAGAACGACCCAAACAAGGGCATGTCGCTACGCCCGGAGGCGAGGTCACGCAGACGGCGGTGGCGGCGCCCTCCCTTTCCCCATCGGCGGCGCAGCTGACTCACCGCTTTGCTGCCATTCGTCGGAATTCAAACTTCAGGCAGCGAGAGCTCTGATTGGAGCTATTTGAACTTCTCGGGGCCCCAACGAACTTCCCGGGCTATAAAAGAAGCCCGGAGGCTCTCATCGTCGGCATTCCTCGGCGGCTTCTCTCCGGCAACAGTCTCTTCGGAAGCACCGAGTGAAAGGGTGCTGTCGCCTTTGTGCGAATGATGTAACTTTTGCTTACCCTGTATATACTGTATATAAATGTTACTTCAACTCTTCGTCGGCTCGAGGACTTCGTCGCTCTGCTCTGCGCCGCGTCGATAGCGGACGGAGCAAGGCAACATCGCTACACCGGTGACTGCGCTCGGGTGGCCAGTCGCAACAGCGGAGACAGCGTCGGGATGGCTGATTCCCAACCTCGGTGACGAGCAGGAAGGCGAGTCACAACCTTGGCGACCGCCCTGGGATAGTCATTCCCAACAGTGGATGGCAGCTGCGGGATCGACCGGCAACGGCTACTACCTGGTGTGGTAAGCGCTCGACGTTTTCTCTCGGTTCACCAGACTTCTCTAGCACAGGTTATGGTAGTTTAGAGAAGGGCTGTGTGAAGCACTGTGTATAGCTTTGAGTGTTTCAAGCCTAGAGAAAGTGTTTTGAAACCAAAGCTAGTGCCGAGAGGTAAACAAAGGAGCGTAGAGAATTACTTGCGCGTGCCTTACCAGTAGCTCGATAGTACAGGAACGGCAAGGGAATTCTAAAGCGGGTAAGCTGCAAGAGGCCAGTGCAAACGATGGAGGACCTTAAAGTGAAGGAACTCATCGAAATTTGCGAGGAGCTGGGCCTTGACTTAGGCCGTGCGAAACGGAAGCATGCGATCCTTGAGATCTTGCGGAAGGAGAACGTAACGGCTGAGGAAGTCAATGAGGCCAGGGCTGAAATCGAAGAGCGCCGTGAGCGCGAGGATGCCGAAAAGAAAGAGCGCCGGGAGCGCGAGGAAGCCGAAAAGAAAGAGCGCCGTGAGCGCGAGGAGGCGGAAAGACAGAAACGCAGGGAGGAAGCCGAAAGACAGGAACGCAGGGAGGAAGCCGAAAGGCAGGAACGGGAAGCCGTAAGGCAGCTCGAGTGGCTCGAGTTGATGAGGCTAGAGTCGGAGCTCCGTCAGGGTTCGCCGGCGCCTAGCGTGGCTTGTCTAACGGTTCAGGCGAGCGGTCCGAGAAGTCAGGACCAACGGCCGCCGTTCGTTGTTCAGAGGTCAGGGCCGGA
This sequence comes from Haemaphysalis longicornis, assembly GCF_048455015.1. Lineage (NCBI taxonomy): Eukaryota > Metazoa > Arthropoda > Arachnida > Ixodida > Ixodidae > Haemaphysalis > Haemaphysalis longicornis. Next base: position 219,253,959 of record NW_027526335.1, read on the forward strand.
AGATGGAGCGTCCCAGGGCAAAGGCGAAGCGACCGCACTCGTATTCTTGGCCAGAGAAGCGAGCCAAGAGAGCGAGAACGGCGCGGAGGCAGAGACGCCGCTTCGAAATAAAGATTTCGAAACGCGCGCAGAGTCCGCGAGCAGTGGCCAGTTCAAGGCACTTACGAGTTCGCAAGCGGGGAAGCTCTCGGAGAATGTTGACAATTCCCCAGCGAGCGAGACTCGAAAGGACGCCGAGCAACGTAGCTCGAACTGCGAGCCGAACGAAAACTCTCGCGGTAGGTTAGTCGAACCGCCAGCGGCTGAGGCGGGTTCCGTGAAACTCTTCGGTGGAGAAACGGAGCCGGGCTACACGGAGAGTACGTTGTCACCGTTTTCCGATCAGCCGTTACGCGAAGACGAGCTCAAGGTCGAAGCGCTGCCGACAGGGCCGACGGAGAAATCCGGTGAGCTCGTCGCGAGTGACGTTGACAGAGACCGTACCGCCGTCCCGGAGAGCAAAGGGGTGCCTAAGCGAGATAAAGCACTTGCTGAGACGTCCGATAGAGGGCCGTACGGGTCCGCTGATCGCGTTCATGTGATGGTCTCTGGTTCAACGATTTCGGCAGAACGCTCATAATCAGAGGAGGCCTCAGAGACGGCTTCCAACAAGATCGCGCACAGTGCGCGAGATAGCGAGGTTTCGCGTGAAAGTTTGGACGTCAAGGCTAGCCAGACGAAGCCGCTAGAGCCCCCGGAAACAGAAGGTGTTCCTTCGGGTGTGAGCTCTAACGCGGGCGACGTTGTGGCTAAGCCTGCGAGCAGTACACGAGAGACGAGCGAGCAGCAAAGGCCGAGCGGCGAGAGGACCGAAAGCTCTGGCAGTAGCTTAATCGAGCCGCCGTCGGCCGAAGCGGGTTGCGCCATCCCCATCGGCGGGGAAACCCAGGTGGCCGCTCGTTGCGAGGCGAACTCTCCGTTGTCCCCAGTTATCGATGGCTTGCTTGAAAGCAAGGTGGGGCACTTTCACCCGCATTCCAGGCCAGTGGAACGAAGGCGCTCAGGGCGAAAGCGGGAGTTGAGAGCTTTCTGCTATGAGCGGAAACGCGATTGCGAGGCATGCGTGCCTGCCGCTATGTTGGTCTTGAAGTCAGCTCCGCGCGCGATAACGGGCGTCTGCTTTGCGAGGCTTGTATATGACCGCGGAAAGAGAACGCGCTTCGAATAACGAAACTAGCCTTTGGGGAAGAGCTAGTTGTAACGCTGCGTTCTTTGTTTCCCCGTTCGGACAGTCCGTCCCGTCATGTTGAGTTTCGGTCTCAAACGCGCGCCGTGTGCCCTTTTGAGTCGAAACTACTGGATCGGTGTTTCGTGGCCTGTCGTAGTACGCGCTTTACCTCGACGATGTCGCCAGCTTTTCTAACACATGGTAGGAGCACGTAGAGAACTCACGAGTCGTGCTGAGCAGACGCAAAGAAGCAGGACTACCAGACAAACAGTCGAGTGTCGCATAGGTTGCGCCGAAGTGACGTATCTAGCGCATGTGGCGGTGGTAGCGCGGCCGACGCAGATCGTCGTAGTTGCCACATTCGTTAACTATCGCCGACAAACGACTAGGTCAGAGATAAGGCCTTTTTCGGGTTTGACTGGATAGGGATAGAATTATGTGAAAGATTACTCCAAACTGGCTGTTCCATTAACTGACGATCTCAGAAAGACCGAGCCAGTTAAGGTGGAATGAGACAGATGGTAAGAGGACGCGTTTTAAGCGCTGAAACGAGCCTGAGCGAGGAGCCAGTTCGAACGGTCCCCGGCTTTTCGAAAGGTTCGTTTTCTGTGTGATCGAGCAATCGTGGCATGGAAGCTGTACTATGCCAAGAGGATGCGAACGGCCGGGAACGACCAGTTTTGTACTTCAGCCGCAAGCTAACTTGCAAGGAAGAGGCTTACAGTACTTAAAAAATGGAATGTGGTTGCGTAGTGTAGGCAGTGCAGAAGTTTGCGTGCTCTGTAGCCGGTAACGCTAACGCAGACAACCTAAGCCGGGCGTTCTTAGTGCTACATTCATCCTCCCCGTGTCTTTCATTTCGCCTCTTCGTGAGCAGCTTTTATCTTAGCGGGTAGATGGGAGCAAAATTATTGCCCTCATTTGCTGCCTCAGTTGAATATTTCTGCACCGCGTGATTTCAAGTAATCAACCTTAGTTATCATTTAATGTCGTGTGTTACGTTTGACACTTAGTGTGAGTTCTTCTTTTAAAAGTTCTACGTCCAGCATGGGTCTCTTGGTGTAGAGGGTCCAAATTTGGGATAGACACTTAGCTAGGAGAGTTTTTCACGCTTTGGAGTCTGGTGTTCTGACAGAGGACAGAGGGTGCTTGCTTGCGCTGGGTGTTTTGCCTGTTGTCGGTCGGTTCTTTGCAAGCTCCAGAACGATGAGCAACCGGTGCTGAGGATAGAGCAGAAGAGCCGCACGAAGCTGGTCGAGACACCTGGGCAGCACGGCGAGGTACCTGCGATCCGGACCTGGCAGGTGGTACCTGTTCAAGGAGAGGAACTTGGTGGAGCCGCCCTTTTCCTGGGGCACTGGAGGTGTACCTGAATGAGCTTGGCGAACGAGCGCGCCCAGCATCCGAGCCACGTGGAGGCAGCTCGTCTTCACGGCGCATTGTCTGGCGGCGGTGGTGCTGTTGTGCCAGAGCGCCTGGCCCAAAGGCGTTGCACGAGGCGACGCGCCGACAGCGAGGCTGAGTCACGCCTCTCCCTTTCGTCGCTGCGGCGCGGCCGACTCCTGCATCTCGAAACGCTGCGGCGCGGCCGAATCCCTCAGCGGAGAACGACCCAAACAAGGGCATGTCGCTACGCCCGGAGGCGAGGTCACGCAGACGGCGGTGGCGGCGCCCTCCCTTTCCCCATCGGCGGCGCAGCTGACTCACCGCTTTGCTGCCATTCGTCGGAATTCAAACTTCAGGCAGCGAGAGCTCTGATTGGAGCTATTTGAACTTCTCGGGGCCCCAACGAACTTCCCGGGCTATAAAAGAAGCCCGGAGGCTCTCATCGTCGGCATTCCTCGGCGGCTTCTCTCCGGCAACAGTCTCTTCGGAAGCACCGAGTGAAAGGGTGCTGTCGCCTTTGTGCGAATGATGTAACTTTTGCTTACCCTGTATATACTGTATATAAATGTTACTTCAACTCTTCGTCGGCTCGAGGACTTCGTCGCTCTGCTCTGCGCCGCGTCGATAGCGGACGGAGCAAGGCAACATCGCTACACCGGTGACTGCGCTCGGGTGGCCAGTCGCAACAGCGGAGACAGCGTCGGGATGGCTGATTCCCAACCTCGGTGACGAGCAGGAAGGCGAGTCACAACCTTGGCGACCGCCCTGGGATAGTCAGTCCCAACAGCGGCCATGTGGCTTAAGTGTTTTCTTTCGAAAGACGCTCTCTTCCATCTTCCCAACAGGACCTGTGCCAAAGCTTTTGTAAGTTGTGATTTGCCCCTCACCCGCATTTCCTTTTTTCATGAGCGTACGAGAATGCGCGCAGGTGTGGAGCAGTGCGGCGTACTGTCCGGGTCCCATAAACAATGCGCAGTTTCGACGTTTACATTACTATGTTTATTATTTTTGTCTGTCGACTGAGTACTCCATGCGCCAATATTTTGTGCGCTAGAGATGTCAGCACGGACAAAGAAAACCGAGACTGCTTCAATGTTTGCACGTTCAGCGAGGCCCTGGAAATTAGGTCCGCGTTTCACTGCGCCGCTTGGCAGTCACCGACGCGTCGGGCATTTGTCCTTCTTTAGTTCCGCAAACAACGGTTCCGGGAGCCGGTCGGTTAGAGTTTCTAATTACGAACGAGAAAACTAGGTATTTGCGCCACTCAATGAACATGTTTCTGTGTCAATTTTGGTTCTGACGAGGAGTTTTGTATTGCCTCAGCCGTTGTGAGGCTTCGATTGTTGTGGTGCTTTGTTCAAAACTTCGCAAGGTGCGTTATTTTTTTGGCATCGTGTTAGCGTACTCGTCACATTTTCATATAGAGAAAGGGAAACTGCCCGTGCTAACGGAGTCTTTGCCTGCTAGTCGCGGAATCCGCTTGTATTTCTTCATAAATCATTTCCTCGTTCTTATGCTTTTCTATACAGTATACTAACAGCGCTAGGTTATGCAGTCTATGTTACATTCCCTACATTTTTGCGGTCAGCGAACCAATGCTAGAAAATTTGATTGAAAAGAGAACACAATAATTCACTGCGCACGGTTCTCGGTGGTAGGTTGCCGATTATAAAATCTAGAGCAGTCGTATTCGCGCTGGTGTTCTTTTTCTTTTTGTCAGCAACGTTTTATGGGTGACACTTGTTTCAACGCAGTTGTTCGTATGGTTACCGGATATTTTTGAGGCACCCTTAAAAGCAATATGACAATTTTGAATATTTCATTTTATGCGAACACAGATGAAGAGGCCTCCAGCTGCGCAAACCATACACTTGGTACTGATGATTATGATGGTTGGTGTTTAATGGCGCAAGGCAGACTAAGGGCAAAGAGCGCCAGAGAAGAATTTATTTAATGGTTGATCAGACTGTAGATACTAAAACCCGTGAGTAGAAGTAAAAGTGACGCAAAAACAAAAGACAATGGGGATGGCTGGTGTATAGGCTCAGGATGATTTCACGTGATATGACAAGAGCTGCAGAAATTTTACCTCAGCAAAAACTTAAAAAAACGTTGACTAGAAAACATTGGTTCGTCGGCTAAAAAGTGTGATGGGTGCAGTGGAATGTGTCGTCTGTATAATTCAGGGAAAAGTTTGAGACGTGTTGCTTCAAGTGCCTTGCATGTGATTAGCATGTGGACTACGGATAGGTCCCTTCCACACCTGCTACACATTGGTCGCGAAGATGCAGTGAGCAGGTGGGAGTGCGTTACATGTGTGTGGCCTATCCGCAGCCTATCCGCAAATTGTGGTTTGATTACATGTAGTTTGTTGTCTGTTTGTCGATTCCAGTGTAATTGCCACGTGTTACGAAGCTGTCGTCTGATGTGTGTCTTTAGGTCGGTGTAAGGTACTGTTTTAATGTCAACTGTAGTCATGAGAGCAGCAGCACCAGCCATTTCATCGGCGGCCTCATTGCCAGGGATTCCACAGTGCCCTGGTACCCAGCATATAGCTATTTCAACATTTGAGGCATATGCAGTCATTAAAATCTTTAAAAGAGCATTGATCGCATTGTTTTTGGATGACATTCCTGATGGCAGTGCCTGCACAATGCTTAGAGAATCTGTGTACACGATGGACTTGGGAATTTTATGTTTGATGATGTGATTTGAAATGAGTAAGAGGCCATACGCGTCTGCCGTAGAAATACTGTTATGAAACTTTTTTGTTTTCTAACTCTAAAATTTGGTCCGTGCGCTGCACAAGAGACAGTAGAAGCAGTTTTAGACGCGTCGCTGCAGAATTCTGTGCCCCTGTACTTGTGCTGCAGGAACAGGAGGTGCTGCTAAATAGCACCCCTCGGTGCCCTATTTTTTTCCACTAGTGTGAATGACACGTCGCATGATATAGTACGTAGATGCCATGGTGGAATTAGATTATGGATGGGTGTCTTGTGCGTTTGTGATAGGAGAACATTAAGTGCAGAAGCCTCCTCCCTCACTCTTAGAGAGAAAGGTAAGAAAATAGATGGCCTGTGTAAAAAGTGTGGCAAGTTGATGTATCGTTCATGGTAGGATTAAAAGGATGGTTGGTGAGAGACACGATCTTAGATGCATACAGCAAGACAACGTACTCCCGCTGATGCCCTAGGCACCATTTGTCGCACGCGATATACAGACTTTCGACAGGGCTAGCGCGGAAAGCGCAGCATGAGAGGCGAAAGCCAAGATGCAGCATGGTGTCGAGCATTTTAGTGCTGTTTTTGTAGCCGACCCATACACAACATTGCCGTAGTCAAGCCGAGACCCCACCAAGGCTGTGTAAAGGCGCAACAGGAGTTGTTTGTCGGCCCCATAAGATTGATGTGAGAGGACCTTAGAAATATTCGTTGTTTTAGGCGTTTGCATTTAACCTGTCTGATACGTGGGATGAATGTAAGCTTTCGTCGAATAAAATACCTAAAAACTTGTGCTCCTTTTTTATAGGAATCGACACGCCGTTAAGAGTGATGTCTGGGTACGGGTGGACCCCACGCCTCCTGGAGAACAGGACAAAAGAGTTCTTTGCAGGATTAAGAATAAAACCATTATTGCCTGCCCAGTCGGCACGTTTGTTGACGCCGAGCTGGACCTGACGTTGTCAGAATGACATATTACATGATTTAAAGGAAATGTGGACGTCATCGGCATACGTGGCACAAGAAATTGTAGGTGACAATGCCTTTCCAAGAGAGTTCATCTTAACTATAAAAAGAGTGCATCGCAGCACTCCACCTTGTGGCACGCCATTTTGTTGCACGTGAACCTTTGGCAGTGCAGAACCAACTCTGACGCGAAAGGTTCTCTCCGAGATATAACTACAAAGGATGTTCAACATGCTGCCCGCAACACCGATTGACTTCAGGTCACAAAGGATGACTTCTCGCCAAGCGGCGTCATAGCCCTTCTCGATGTCGAAAAACACCGTAAGCCAAAATTGTCTATGCATGCAGGCATCCTTTATATATGATTCAAGAGCGACAAGTTGGTGGTTCGTAGATCGCCCAACCCTGAAGCCTGCCTGGCAGCTCTCGAGAAGACCGTTGTACTCCAAGAAGTACACGAGTCTTCTGTTGATCATCTTCTCGAGAAGCTTTCACAGGCAGCTGATCAGGGCAATGAGTTCATAGCTAGCAGGAGAGCAAGGGTCCTTCCCTTCTTCCAAGAATGCTACAACTATGGCCTCCCTCCAAGTCCTTGGAATGTGCCCCGGAAGAAAATCTTGTTGTAAAGGTGAAGGAGTGTAACAAGACTGTCTGCGTGTAAGTGCTCTATTATTCTATATGTAACGTTGTCTGGGCCTGGAGCTGAGGGTTTAGAGGTACTCAGAGCCCCCCTCAGCTCATGAGCGAAAACTCGGAGTTATAGCATGTGGAGGATTTGTCGCTGTCATGTAAAGGATTCTTTCTGGCTGAGGGTTTGTGTTTCATGATTATTTGAGTAGTGTGCTGAACTGGACACGTGTTGGAAGTATTTTGCGAGTGTGTTAGCCTGGTATTCCAGTGTCTCCCCGGTTGTACTGATCAGGGGCAGGCTGTGTGTCTGATGTCCTTTGAGTTTTCGTATACGTGTCCAGACTTTGTGTGTGTCAGTGTATGAGTTAATGGATGTTATGATTGAGCGCCCACTATCTCGTTTTGCTTCACGGCGCAGGCGTGTTCCAAACGCTTTTGCCCGTTTGAACAACAGGAGGCTACCCGACGTGGGGTACTGACGAAGAAGACCACACGCCTTGTTCTGGACCTCTCGCGCCCGCCTAAAGTCCTCATTCCACCACGGCCTCCTCTGATTGAGCGGGGGGCCAGAGGCATGGGGAATGGACTATTCGGCGGCGTCGAGGATGTGCGCCGTGAGGAGTTGAGCGGCTTCATCTACGTGTAGGTTTCCAACAGATGTGTGGTGTAGCTTGAATGTCTCTGTAAATGTATTTCAGTTAGGTCGTGCTTCATTGAACCTGTTTTGGTGAGATGGACTGCATAGGCCTTTACGTATATGTATTAGTGAGGTGGGGAAGTGTTCACTGCCATATGGGTCCGTGCCCACACCACACTCAAAAAGAGAAAGAGAACTGCGGAGCCAATAGCTGAGTCAAGATATGAGTCTGTGTTTCGTCCTATGCTATGGTATGTAGGCTGTTTATTGTTGAAAAAGGCATGCTCCATAGGATATTAGAAACCTATCAGGCGACCCCGGGCATCCATACGAGAAGAAAGATAATTGCGAGCATTAAGGTTGCCTGTTAGGATGTATGGTTTGGGCAGCTGGTCAACCAGCGCCTCGAAGTCAGAGCTCGAAAGTGGAAGATCAGGAGGAATATATATGAAGCATACCGTTATTAACCTATTAAATAATATTGTTCGAATTCCTACAGCCTCAACGAGAATGTTCAGAGTGACAGGGTGGCATGCTAGCATTTCCGGGCGACTATGGCCACACCACCGGAAGAGTGTGCGGAGCCATTCCTGACCTTTCTTAACGCCATGTAACTATTCAAGAAATTTGTGTGATTGGACTTCAAATGTGTTTCCTGTACGCACACTACACTTGGCTGATTAGCATGGGGAATCTCGCACCCGTCGTCAATTGTATTCAGAAGGCCTCTGCACTTTCATTGAACAATATTTTCTCTTCCCATTATTAAGTGTTCAGAGCTGCTGGAGTGTGACCATTAAGGTCTTTCGGCGCTTGGACTCTTGCAAGGGGTTTTGTGACCCCCTCTACTGACCTGGACGTCGCAGGCCGTTCCTTTCGCTGTGATGAAACCGGGAAGGGCTCGACGTCCATGTCATCTGAAAGTAAGGGGGTGCCTAGCGGACTGGGCCACTTGACTTGGCACCCTTTCGGGTATTCTTTGCCTGCGCTGCCAGCGCCGAGGGCGGGAGGAGGACCACAGATGGCCCAGGCAGTGTGGGTGTCGCTGCGGCTGCGTCCGTTTCATCTCCTGCATGTCCTTGCGTGTGCTTTGGGCCCGTGGAGAGGAAGCAGTGGATGCAGCAGCATCCCCAACAGACGTGGTTGCCACCACAGCCGCTGCCGACTCAGCGAGTGGCGCCGTGGCGGGACGGGCCGCCGGAGGCAACCCGAGGGGGGCTGGTGCGGAGCCAGGTCCGACTCGCGGTTCTGGGTCCCCGCCGAAACCAGACGCCGCTACCCCCCCTCTCCCCGGAAAGCCCTGTCGGCGTACCTCGCCAGAGGAAAAGGGGCGAACCTCTTTCGCGCCTCCGGGGAGGTGATCTTTTCTGTTACCCTGATGTTTATTATTTTCTTCTCAAGTTGAAACTTCTCGAATTTTCTCGAGTACGCCGCGTGTGGGACCTTACAGTCAATGCATAGGTCAATGTATCAATTACAATCAATTACAGTCAATGCGTGAGCTACAATTATATGTAGGATGGTCATGTTGAACGCACTTGGCACAGGTTATTTTTACCCGACACGAGTTAGTTACATGCCCGAACCGCTGGCACTTGAAACAGCACCGTGGGTTCGGGATGTACGCTTGGACGGAGCACCGGATGAAACCAGCACTGATGTGGTCTGGAAGGATAGAACGATCAAATGTCAGGATGATATGTTTTGTGGGTACAACCTCATCGTCTCTTCTTATCGTTATGCGCCTGACAGCCATCACACCTTGACTTTTCAGGACTTCAAGAAGATCGGCCTCTGTCTCGTTTGCTAGATCTGGCTCCGAGATCACGCCCTGGGAGCTGTTGAGGCTGTGGTGGGGCGTGAGCTTGATGCCGAGATCCGCAATTCGTGTCTGCTTGAGGAGTTTAGTGGCCTGCTGTTGATTGTGGGCCTCGACCAAGAACTCGCCGGTTCTTTGCTTCTTAGCTTTATAGTATCTCTCATAATACTTTCTAAGAACTTCGAAACCAAAAACACGGACTGTGAAGCAATAGGCCTGGTTTGTTCAAGACATTCAATTACCAAGAAGTGTGGGTAGTTGCCAGGTTTTGGTATTGTCATGGTCGGAAGGGGTGGGTAGGTTACTTCGGCGCGGCCTCTTTTAGGGGGCCGATCATTGTGTTTGGGGATTTTGAAAAACACCATCCAGCATGTATAAAAGCAGGGGACGGGGGTACTTTCTTCGTCAGCGTTACCCTGATAGGTGAAGAGATCCCGGAGCTCCCTGCCTGGCAAAGAGACAGGGGGCCCATCTGCCGGAACCTGACCTGGGCTCCGAATAGCCACCGTTTGAGGTTTCTTCCCTTCACCTTAAAACTGGATTACTACGGTCGGTTATAGCGTAAGTATGGGGGCTCGGGGTCCGCGGTGGTGCCAATACCGTCACCAATATTGCTCAAGGGGCCCCAGGCGGGGGACGTGGTACTGAGTAAAAAAGTTCACGTACCTGACGTTATTAAAAAAAAAACATTACGCCATCTTCTCGTGCGGAACCATGAGGAGGATGCGAAGGATAATGGGAGTTCCGTGTAGGTTCGATTGTGCTGCCGATTGTGCTGCCGCACGAAATTCAACATCCTGCTCTAAAGTTTTCAATTCGTCGTTTCCGTTGACGTTCAGCTTCACGTGCCTTCGTTGTATCAGTCGCTTCTTGACTAAGTTTGAATGACTGAAGGACATCAGGAGCGTTCGAAGCAGATGCTTCCGTCTTGATTTGTAGTGCCGTGGGAAGAGCGCGACGTACCTCCTGTTGCGGCCAGAGAGTCGCGGGGTCGAAACCGGGCACCACCTAACAATTTTTTTTATAGTGGACTGAGCTGCCTTCAGCCCAAATGCTGACGGAGCACAAGAGACGCGCTTGCGCAGTAAAGTGCGGACGGCAGACAACAACAAGGGAGGGATGGACACAGCCCCGAAAATGAGATGCTTCGCATCTAAAATCACACGAAATAACGACGATGGTTGGACGCAAAGCTTTATCGTAATACATTCCTTGATTGGTCAATATCATACTGTGAGTATGTGCTACTCTGGAGGTACGCACCCCCTTCCTAGAATAACCACAACACAACACTCCACCGGCCTAACTTTTGGGTTTAGAGTCTACGGAGTGAATTGTAAAAATGAATCTTGGTGCATGCAGTGGGTAGTTTTTTGAGTGAGTGCCGGTTCAAGGTGTTTAACTTCAAAATGCAACGTTAGGCCTAACCAGCTAAACCTTAAGATGGGAAAGTTCAGCATAACGCTCTGCGGCCAGCATCCTTACGACAGTGAGATTAACATAATTCTCATCGTACGACGACCTTTGCGTGACGGCTTGAGACGTTCATTTTAGAACATGACATTAGGCCTATACACTTCGCGCCTTCGCACGCCTGCGTCGCCTCCTGCCTCTGCTGCACTTCAACCTTAGCGGAGGGGTCCTAACCGAGCTGCCGCCATCTTCGCGGGGAGGCATTTTAACTTTTCTAAACCTCACCCACGATCATCGTTGTCGTCAGGAGAAAGTTGGCCTTCCTGTAGTGCATTTTTGCGTACTGGCATCATAAGTGAAAGTCGGTAAGCTTCGCGTTACAATAGTCACCGTGTCGCCCAGATGTGTCACTACATGGCCTCCGATATTCCCCCACATGCGTTTCCCCACAAGCGAGGAAACGCGCGTTTTCGCAGCTTGCAGTCAAATTGATTCGACCAACCAGCTTTAAAATGACACGTACAAGACCATCACCAACAAATTTATTTTTGGTTATCTCAATATTATGAGACGCGCAAGTACATAGTTTACGCATTAATCATACGAGCGAAGCGCAGTCGGTTCTGGCCCTCTCTCCTGTGTTTTCGCGTCCCTATTTTTATTTTTTTTAGATTTGTCGGTGTGTAGTTAGATGCGGTGCCCTTGAAAAGCCCCTGACGCACTCAGCGAACTATATTTACACGAGTGGCGACTTGCATAAGCATCTGTCCCCGCAGGGGCACCTTTTGTTTCAAGGTGACAGGTTGGCGACACCGCTGACCCCGAGCCCATGTGGGTTGGACTACCGCACACCCCCGCCTGTGCGTGGCTCTGCCGTGTGCGTGGCTTTGCCAACCTGGTGGGTGAATGAAAGCCAGGGTTCGTTTGGACCTTCATGGCCCCCTGGCAGAGGCCCCCGCTTCCCGTAGAGGGTGCCCCCAGTCTGACCCAACTAAGGCCCCTAAAATTACTAAGGTAGCGCCATCCTATGATCTCGCCGCCTTTCGCCCTCACCGGCGCTCCTTTCCTCCTTCGTGTTTTGCTATTTTCGTTTTCTCCGGCCAGCGCCGCCCGCCATTGGCCAACACAAAAGTTGGCCAATGGCGGGTCGCACTTTGTCGACTAAGGATTGGGCACACATTTGGCAGACACGGACATCTTTTAATGGTACACGACGTCCAAATTGTGCTATATGCGGAGCGGCTCTTTGAGCACACCAAGTGGTAATTGAATGTTGAGAAATTGAACCAGAAAGACGCAGACACTTCGCATACTTATACACAAAACACTTACCACAACACCTAACACACGTTCTATCAGGAGAAGCAGTTGTCAAGCTCAAAAATATGTTAGCTTACCTTGCGGACGTAGATTTTTTAAAGGAAATCTTATACTGTGTGTAACCGCAGCCTGCCCTCAGTGAGGACAGTGCTGAAGGATTCTAATGTGATGATGCTCAGGGGCCTCGCCTTTTTTGCCTTGGCAAAACGATCTCCCCAAGGCACCCTGTTTTTGAAGGCCTCACGTACTTGTGCTTCCTGAATTGTGTTATATTCACTTTCCATCCCTAACCATTGACCCTATACACCAATTTTAGACAAGCACCTCTAAGTGAAACATCAGCACTCTTCTTGGCGCTCTTTGGCCTAGTAGCGCTTGCACCATTATACCACATCATCATCATCTTATCATGCATCTTGACAACGTGGCCCTTTACGCCAGTCATCTTCGTTACGTTATTTTACTTTGTTTATGTTTGCTGAAATGTTCGACTTTTAATTGCATGTCGCTCTCATGAAATGACTTTTGTTTGGTGCTCTCTCCCTTAGTTGGCCTTCCGCCATTAAAACATAAACATCATCATCATGCATAAGCATCTGTCCCACAAATGCAATATTGCATGTATGCATGTCACTACAGATTTGTTGCCGCGGCTTTTTAAGGGAGGCTTAGAAACTCGTAAGCATGCAAGTCCGACGCAAACCAACCGTGACACATTCAGACACTACCGTCCATTGCAATTCAGTGCCTGGGTATTTGCGAGGTTTTAGTGAGCGCTTTTTGAACTAAGCAGGAATACTAAGCAGTTTAGAAAAGATTATCGTGGTCTGTAAAAACTACAAGATACATCGTACAATATAAAGCTGCATAATTATTGCGTGATGTGAGACCTATTGTTTGTGTTTGAAATAGGGAATGCTTTTTGCTTGTATACCTTCGCGCGCAGATGGCTCAGCTAGATTGGTGGTTCCATCCATATTCAACGACTAAATGTGCCAACTCCGCTACTTTTTCTATTTCGTAAGATCACTTTTGGAATTTATTTTTATTTTTGTTGTCTTTCCTGTTTTAAAGTTCCATTCGATTAAATTGCTCTATTTACGCTATTTTGAATATAGTAAACATCTTAATGTGCCAATTATGCACTTCTATGCACAGGCAGGGGTGTACACGGTTTGTCGTTTTCAAGATATTTTTGTGCGTGTTTTCGTACTTCTTTTGAGTGTTTTTTTATTTCTGTCTTCCTGTTTTGGAGGAAGTGTATGAATGCTCTTTTTATTTTGTAGGCTACCTTTTATAATATATTTTCTCATTTTCCTTCTTTTAGGATTCCGTACGACCAATGGTCTGCGTTGGCACTATTACAACGAATAATTACACATGTTACTACACCAACTTTACATTTTTGCGCAAATGCAGGGCGTTGCACTTTGGTCAGTTTTCATTATTTTTTATTCTTGTGTCCATCGTTAATTTTTGTAAGAGCTTTTTATTATTTTCATCGCTTTGCGTGGGAGATGTATAGAAGTCATATTTTGGAATTCGCAAGTTCACTTTTATAATTTCTTTCTAGGTTTTTGCATTTTTTGGTTTCCCTATTATGCATTTCTGTGAAAATGCAGGCCGTTACAAAGTTCGTCGGTTCATGCGATTTTTTATACATGTTTTTGTCATTATTTTCGCTGCTCCTTTATTTTTGTATGTTTTGTGAAGGAGCTGTGCAAAATTTATATTTCTAAATTTGTTAATATCACTTCTATACCCATTATTTTTCTTCTTTGTATTTTATTTTATCCAAATTACGTTCGACTAATTATCTTTTTCACGTTTTGTAGCGGTCAATTATTAACTCCTTCAATTTACGTTTCTGTTGAAATGCAGGGCTCCACATTTGGTGCCGTGCGTGAAGTACTCGACTGTTGTGTATACGTACGCTGTAGAGTCAGCCAACAACGACAGGCTGCTCTTTTTGTAAATGCGATTGCATGCCTCATGACGCAAAACGTATATTACAGTTATATGATGGCTTTCGCACCCCGGAAGAGCGCGAAAGAGAAGTGGTGGGGTCCATTTGTGAATCAATGAAGACGGGGGGGTCGACATGCAAGGGCGGAGGCCTGTGCCCCTTAAGTGTCGAGTTCTCGCCCATTCCAATGAAGGATATATCTATTACAGCTATTCTGTTGCAGAGTCTTCGAAGGAGCTGAGCAGAAATGAGGCCAATAAACTCACCAATACAGTCGTGCCAAGACCAGAAAAACTGCAGCGCTAACATGCCGCGAAATACCGCATAAACAGCAGCCCAGCGGGCTGAACGACGCATTCGATGAATAGGTGCGCACTGCCGCCTGGCGGAGCACGGTGGTACCAGCACGCTTACAAAAGTTGGCTGGGATGCACGTCGATTTGGTCGGGCGGGGGAAAACACGCGCGGGCGAATCTCGGAGGACATGGTCACTAGGAGGTCCCCACCGCTGCCGCTGGTCACCTCTGCGCTGCGAAGCACTACCACCGCTTCGTATAAGTACAAGAAATCAGTAATTCGTATCGACGAAGTGTTTCTGTAGCGGATCGCTGTTCTTTCAGTCCTGAAGGTTTTTGCATTTTTTAGCCGTCGGGACACCGTTCCGTTGCAGCAGAGATGATGGAAGTGGAACATGCGCACATACATTCGGGTAACCCACCGTCGGAGAGTGCCACGCCAAGGATGGGAATCTGCCTCCCGAGCGAGGCGGGCTCCGAGGACACCGATATGTACTCTGCATTTATTGATGACAGCACTGATGACGGCTTCGAGTTGGTGTTCGGGAAAGAGGCGAAGAGGAGGCTGCGTGCAGCGACTTCTCGGTCGTCAGGAGCGTCTTCAACGTCGAGTGCATCGACTGCAACTACCCCGAGAAGGCCCCCTGTTCATACCGTCATGTTCGTACCGGAGTCCAAGGATGCCAACCTCAGGATACCCAGTCAGCAGGCAATTTCTGTGTCCTTGGAAGCCAATCTGCAGGGGAAAATTAAGGAGGTCATAATTAACCACCGAAACAACATTTTAGCTATTGACGTCGAGCATCGAGACGCAGCTGAAACACCACATCAAGTCCCGATGCTTGGACAAGTGATGACTCGTGCTTACTTATCTCCAGGCCAGGGAGCTTCTCTAGGCCTCATCTGTGATGTTGACGTCTCCATTCCGGATGGCGACTTTCCCACCATTTTAAACCGGCAACGGGTAGGGCTCAAGCTGGTTAGTCGTTTGGGAAAATCGCTCTGTGTTAACCTTGTCTTTCAAGGTGATTGTATTCCAGCACACGTAAAGGTAGGCCACTTTCGTCACGCATTGCGACCTTTCGAGCCGAAACCACTTCATTGTCGCAAGTGTCTAAACATCGGAGACGTTAGCAGCGTTTGCGGACGAGATACTGTGTGGTCCAAATGTGCTGGGCCCCATGATGCCAACGACTCCAAGGAAGGTATGCTCAAATGTGTCAACTGTCAAAGCGCACACGACGCCTCGTCGAAGACCTGTCCTCGCCTCATAGAGGAACGAAAGGTTCTGCAGCAGATAGTCAAGGATCACTCGCCGCACAAAGACGCATCTGCAAAAGGGCGACGCCGCCGACAATCGCGACGGCGAAGATCATCGAATGCTGTCGGTGTCAAAGACGGCCGGGACCGCTCACGTAAGTATGCCACCATTTCACAGGCACTGCCTCCACCACCGCCGGTAGACCCGCCTCCACTACAACCACCAGAACTACCAGCCATCAGTAACAGCAACCAGCGCGGCCACGGCTTCATCTGTAAAGGTCAACGAAGCCGACAAGTCATCGTCACCAGTGTACCCGTGGTCAAAGTTTCCGCCTGTCCCTTAGCTGGAACCTTGACAGGAGGATTCGAGGTATTAACAGACTCCGACTGCTTTGTCGATGGATGACGTACAGATCGTTGTGGTTCTCGGGGCGTTGATCGACGTCATTCGTACGCTTCTGAATACCTCCAAAATGCCGACCTCTTCGAGCGCCCTGGAAGTTCTGAATGCACTGGGTCCACTACTGGCAGGCTTGGCATGATATTATGGCGCGTATTACCGCACCATTTCGCCAGGAAGTCCCTAGAGCATATAAATTTCAGTGGAATGCCAGAGTATTAAAATCCCGAATTTCTGATAATTGCCAGTTTGTGTTCTATATTCCGTCCCTGATTCTTGTGATCTGCGAACATAACCTACCAACTGCAATAGGACTCTTCAGCTATGAAGGCATCGAGTCATGTACTTGTGGGACAAGCAGCCAAGTAATAGTATTGATACGCCAAGAGCTCACATATACCGTTGTTTAGATACGCCCGCACGACACCAACCAATACGTATACCTAACTGTTAAAAAACGACAGCTCTCTTTCACGCTCCTCGGAGTCTATATATTCCCATAAGCTATCATTAATCGACAGAGACTAAAGCATATCTTCGAAACAGCACCAGGCCCTTGGATCCTCACCGGGGATCTTAATGCCCAGCACCCGCTTTGGGGAAGCTCCAATATGAACCTCTGGGTTCGAAGAGTTGCATTATTCGCGTCAGAGTATGGGTTATGTGTACGCCGTGATGGCAGTCCTACATTCCTCCGCAGCTCGACCTATAAGGACTGCGTGGATATGACCTTAGCTTCAAGGTAATTCGCTGGACATCTCCAATGGTTTACTGATATTGAAACCCACGGCAGTATTCACATTCCAACGTACGTCAGAATTAAAGAATTCCAGCACCCCTTTTCTCCCAACGTGTCCAAACATACGGACTGCCCGAAATTTGAATCCCGTATGGAGGACGCCTGCTGAGAGGGCCTTTCCATACGCTTAGAAACCGCTATCAGCAGTGAAACTGAGGCTTGCAGGCGTGCGGTCAAAATGCCGCCCAAAGTGACAGAATTTTATACCGAACTTGAACGCCCCCGGAAAATTCGACGGCGAGCGGAGCGGCGGTACAAGCGAACAAAATCTGTACACAACCTAAGGGTAGCCAGAAACATACGGAAGAAAATGCACTGCCGCATCGCTTAGGTCCAGGCATGACGGTGGTAATTATGCTTGAAGTCCGTTCTCCCTCAGATGCCTTTGTGTCTTTGTCTCAGATGCCTTTGATACCCTCAGATGGAGGGTAGTGCGTGGCATTGCCATACCTTTGCAGCAGCGCTACCAATTCAAGGCTTTGGGCCTACATGAAAACCGACCGGAGATGGAAGGCGCAGAAGATTTCTGCCCGAGCGTTGCCTCTAGACCTGAAGGCAATCGCTCTAAGGATCCGTGAAGTCCCAACGTCACGCGACCAACGCATGGACGTGCTCTTTTCAATGGAACAGTTATAGGCGGCTCTGGCATTCTGCAGGCGTAGCTCATCACCAGTCCCGATGGGGTGTCCTACACCACACTATGCCCCGTTGGCCCTCATTCACATGAAACGCTTCTGGACATATTTACCAAGACTTGAATGAATGGCATCGTTCTACTGGAGTGGAAAATAAGCCGTATGATCCCCTACTGCAAGCCTGGCAAATCTCCCCTTGACCTTCCATCATGCCATCCAATTGCCCTGGCAAGCTGCCTTTGCAAGCTCAAAGAATGATACTCACGCGGCTGCAGTGCTACCTCGAACGCAATACATACCCTGAAGTTATGGCTGGTTTTTGGCGCGGGCATTCCTCCATAGACTGCGTGGTGGACTTGCTAACGCTTGCATAGCAAGAAAAAAGTCGCAAACGCATGTCAGCAGCCCTCTTCCTTTAAGTTAAAGGCGCCTATTGCAACGGCGTTCATTGGGCTATTCTAGACGCCCTGGGATGCCGCGATGGCGTAGAGGTAGAGCATCCGCCTTGCGTGCAGAAGGACCGTGGTTCGAATTCCGGTGCCGGATAATTCCCACCGGATTAAAAAAAATCCGCGTATTGATGGAATTGCATAAAGGGGCTTGGGGTGCAACCTGCCCCGGCGACCTTGCCGGTAATGCACTCCCTTACGAGGGCAGGATTGGCCACCCTGGTGTAGTAACGGCCACAACCTCCCATGAATACGCCAATTAACCCTCGGCCCTCAGTCCCCAGCGGCTGCGAAGCAAGTGACCACGGCGGCAGTCAGACCTGTGACGCAGCAGAGGGTGCTAAGAATCCCTGGATCCGGACAGGCCGCCAATGGAATCTGAACCTGGCAACGTTTAACGCGCGAACCTTATCTAGCGCAGCGAGTCTAGAGGTGTTGTTCGAGTAATTAGAGGGCATTAAATGGGATGTAATAGGGCTTAGAGAGGTTAGGAGGACAGGTGAGGCATTTACGGTGCTGAAAAATGGACACGTCTTATGTTACCGGGGTCTAGAGGACAGAAGAGAACTGGGAGTGGGATTTCTAGTCAATAAAAGCATAGCTGGCAACATAGAAGAATACTATACCATTAACGAAAGGGCAGCAGGTCTTGTAATTAGGTTCATTAAGAGGTGCAAGCTCAAGGTGGTGCAGGGCTACGCGCCCACTTCCAGCTACGGTGACCAAGTTGTGGAACGCTTCTATGAAGATGCGGAATCGGCAATGGCTAAAGTAAAAATACCGTATACGGTAGTTATGGGAGACTTTAATGCCAAAGTAGGCAAGAATCAGGCTAGAGACAAGGCAGTTGGGAACTATGGTCTGGGCTGTAGAAATAGCAGGGGGGACCTACTGGTTCAGTTTGCAGGTGGAATAACCTACGTATAATGAATACTTTCTTCTGTAAACGGGCGAGTTGGAAGTAGACCTGGAGGAGCCCGAATGGGGAGCAAAAAAATGAAATAAACTTCATATTATGCGATAACCCTGGCGTCGTGCAGGATGTGGAAGTGTTCGGAAGGGTAAGGTGTAGTGACCACCGTATGGTAAGATCTCGAATTAGGCTAGATTTGAGGAGGGACCGCAACAAGCTAGTACGAAAGAAGCTGATAAATGAGCTAACAGTAAGACGCAAACCAGAACAATTCAGGATCGCGCTGCAGAACCAATATTCAGCTCTTAACGATGAAGCCGAGCTTACGACACAGGAAGCCAGCGACAACCTTACACTCATTATCACGGAGTGTGCAGTAAAAGTCGGGGGCACTATGGCTAGACAGGATACTGGTAAACTTTCACAGGAGACGAAAGATCTAATTAGGAAACGGCAAACCATGACAATCTCTACCGCAGCTGACAGAATAGAACTAGCGGAGCTTTCGAAGTTAATCAATAAGCGTAAGACAGCTGACGTACGGAAGTGTAATATGGAGAGGATCGAATACGCTGTAAAGAACGGAGGTAGCCTGAAAGCAGTGAAGAGGCGTCTTGGCGCGGGAAAAAATCAGATGTATGCACTTAAAGATAAGCAAGGCAATGTCATCACAAATAGGGATAAAATAGTCACAGTGGCCGAGGAGTTCTATAGGGACCTGCACAGTAGCCGGGACATCCAGGATAATACCGAACGAGACAGTAGTTCAGAGGAGACAGACATCCCACCAGCAATGACCGAAGAAGTAAGGAAGGCCTTGAAAGAAATGAAAGGGGGGCAAAGCACCTGGTGAGGATCAGATAACAGCAGACCTCTTGAAGGATGGCGGAGAAATTGTACTTGAAAAACTGGCAAACCTGTATACGCAATGCCTAATTACCGCAAGTGTACCGGAATCTTGGAAGAACGCGAACATCATCCTAATCCATCAGAAAGGCGACATGAAGCAGTTGAAAAATTACAGGCCGATCAGCTTACTGTCAGTCGTCTACAAGGCACTTACCAAGGTAATCGCTAACAAAATGTTTCACGGACCTTAAGACGTGAGCTGACCATGGACTATAAACTTCAATTATGCTGTTTGGATCTCCGGCATTAAACCCGCGTTAGTTTTTCAGTCTCTAAATTCGTTGTTTGTTTGTGTAACTGTCGTATTTCTACAACTTTGGGGTGTCTCCCGTCGCTCCCATCAAAGGGATCAAAGGGCACGACACCTCAACTAAACAGTAATTGCTGCTTTTCACGCAGGTAGCATGGTCTAGGTAACTAACCTGGAAAAAAAGGTGCAATGAGCGTTGCATTCCTGTTGCAGCGTCGAATTCAGAAGGTTGGATTGGGAACACGTGGGAGTAAGGGTTAAGGGAGAATACCTCAGTAACCTCAGATTTGCTGATCACGTTGCCATGCTAAGTAACTCGAGGGACGAATTGCAAAGCATGCTTTCTGCACTGGGCGAACAGAGTAGAACCGTGGGCCTGAAAATTAATATGCAGAAAACTAAAGTAATGATCAATAACCTCGGGACAGCACAGCAGTTTGAGATAGGTGGCGAGGCAGTGGAAGTGCTAAGCGAATATATCTACTTAGGCCAAGTTGTGACCCCAGATCTCAACCATGAGGCATAGATTATTAGAAGGATAAGAATGGGGTGGGGTGCATATGGCAGACATTCTCAGATAATGAATAGCAGCGTACCATTGTCGCGAAAGAAGAAAGTGTGAAGAAGAACGCTTTTAAGCCTAGCAATTGTCCGACTTGTGGGCGTACTCCCCAAAAATGTCTGCGCCTCCATTTATGCCGACAACCATTGCCTTTGCGCTTCGGGTGACAACCGACCAGAGCTACGGGCGCGATTTCAAAGGGCGGCCAACGTCACAGAATTTTACCTGCAAAAACAAGGTCTGAATATCTGGGGGGACAATTTCATGGTGGTTGCATTTACCCGCGAGCCCATGTTTTGATATTCGATAAAGATCAATCGGAGGTTGGTTCCTTACTCCAGGCATTACAAATTCCTTGGCGTCATCATCGACAGGGACATTTCCTGGAGTGCACGGGGGTCTTTCCGTAAGAAGAAACTTACCACCATGCCCGCATGTTCAGATTTCTTAGTGGAAAGACGTGGGGAACATCGGTAAGAGGAATGCTGCAAGTGTACTGCGCACTTTCTTTAGGGGCCTTGCGTTACCACTTGCGAACAATTTGCAATACTTGCACCACTAGCCTTCGGGTAATACAGAGAATCCAATCACAGGGTCTGCGTACGTGTCTTGGTTTGCCGCGTTGTGCACCAACAGTGGGCACCATTTGCATCGCTCAGGAACACGCAATAGCAACGTACGTGGCTATTGAAACAGTACGCAAGTACATGAGGCTCACCACAAGGCTCCTATCTCACCATCTGGCGCAGCTTGCTCAGAATCGACTACAATCTATCTTTTCAGCCCTTGTCACACCGTCCTCCCCGTTGTGGTGCCTGGCACAACCTGAGTTTCTTCTCAGTGTTCCGGGAATTGGAAAAAAGCCGACTTGTCACCATTGGCCCTTCAACAGCTTACGATGCTGTTACGGCATGAACGGTACAACGACAGGAAACATGTATACACGGATGGCCGAGTAACATCATTCAGTTCGGCAGGTGCGGTGGTTGTGCCAGCAGATTTAGCCACAACACGATTCTGTGCTGGCCATACCACGAGCTCGACAGCTACATAACTTGTAGCTATTCGTGGAGCTCTTGAGCATGTTACCGGTGCTACACCTCAAAATTGGGCGATCTTCTGTGATTCCAAGGCTGCCTTACAGAGCTTACCCGCAGCCGTGCGCTACGGCCCCCTCCAGCAACTGGTGACGGAGATAAGAGAAACATTACATCAAGCCATCACAGCCAGCCATGACGTAATATTATATGGCTCCCAGGTCACTCCGGAGTCATTGGTAACGTGTTGGGTGATGAAGCGGCATGTACAGGCCATGGGAGCGACCCCACCATCCTGCTTCCGCTTTCAAGGACCGATGCCGCCAGGACGCTTCGCTCATTTGCACGCAGGATTACCATGCAGCAATAGAACACACCAAACTTGTCGAATCCCCGTCTGTAAGCTCAAGATCCTCTTCTTCAGCGCCGTATTCCGTGTGGGCTGTCTCAACCCCAGTCGAGACTTTGTAGCCTATGGTTGGGTGTGGCCTTCACGAAAGCCTACTCCGGCCTAATCGGGATGGCCAGCAGCGCCCACAGGCATGCCTCTGGGGAGGAAGAGACTATAGAGCATGTGCTGTGTGGCTGCCCCGAATACTCTTCGGAGGGAAGCATGCTTGCCACCGCGCTCAGCAGATTGGACAATAGACCATTTACAGTAGAAACTGTCCTAAGCCATCGGTCTTACCACCGACCTCGAAGAAGGCGACGAAAGCCCTTTTACGTTTCAGGAGCGAAACGTGCTTGCGCGAAAGACTATAGTGCTCAAAACGGGACTTGAGTGCGCGCCTTCCCACTGTCATGTGTCAAGACACCCCCGGAGAGGGGATGCACCAAACAACCCAAAAAAAGTGAAAGAAAAGAACAAAGGAACGGGAATTTGAAGTGCGCGCTATGAACGGGCCAATCAGAGAACGCCAGCGCCTAAACCCCGAGGCATCATGGGCAAATATGGCAGCGCACTGGTCATCAAATCAGAGAACCCCGCGCAGGAGACCAGTGTCATGATCGCCATATATGAATATGGGAAAGGCAAGCAGCCAATGAGAGTGCGCCACGAGAGTAGTAGTAGTAAAGCTTTTATTTGGGGAAGGGAGGACTAAAGCCACTTGGTGGGGTAAATGGGATATGAAGGAGGGGATTACACAGGTTGCTTCAGTTCCAGGCACTTTTTCTTCTATTCACTGACTGTTCGGAGGCTTCGTCGGGGTCGTCCTTCGTCAGACTACTCGCGACAGACCACTTTTGGTTGCAAATTTGCCTATTTCGACTTATCTAATGCTGTATGTGCTTCTTGGTGTATGGTGTTTAGATCAATGTGTCGAATGGTGTCTGAACGATGTGCATCGAAGAATGGGCATACACATACTAAGTGGTGAAGGTCTGCTTGGGTGCTCGTGTTACAGTGGGGACAATGTGGGGGTGAGGGTGTTGTGGGGCCCTTTGTCCACTTCTGAATGATATGTGGGGTGTAAGCTGCATTGGCGCAAATGTTGTTGATGAATACTTCTTCGGCTCTTGTTAATGAGGGCATGTTAGCAAGATAACCAGATGGTGTCACTTGTTCGTACTGACATTTCTTGCGCTTCTTGAGTCGCTGGATGAGTAGGGCAGGTGAAGTAGCCGGGGTATAAACCAGCGGAGGGGTAACGTTAAGACTCTCCTGCGCCGCTGCGTGAGCGGCCTGGTTTCCTGGGCTGGCCTCTTCATGACCCGGTGTCCAGTCGATTCGGATGTTCACTTTCTGGCTCTTTAGTAGTTCCTTAAGCAGTCATATGGAGTTAACAAGTGGGTTGAGTGAAAGGGGTTTTCGTAGTTCTCGGATTGCTGCGAATAAATCTGTCAAAATGCGCACGTTGTGCGGTGGTTTAAAGTCGATTTCGTAGCAGATGTGGTTAATCGCGCTGTTTATGGCGTGTAGTTCTCCTTCTAATGCGGTTCCATCGTTTTGGTTGAAAGATATCTGCCCGTTAAAAGATGAATTTTCGGAACATGTCCATGCTGCACCGATATGTGTGGGAGTCACGCTTGTATCCGTGAAGATATCAATTTCATTTGGCAGTTTAGACGCCATCAGGTAGTGAATACGTTGAGATCTGGTTGCTGGAAGAGCCCGTGGGATTGGCTGGCTGAGGTGGCTTTCGATGTTGTTTGATATCGACCAGAGTGCAAGGGGGATGGGTAGCTCAATTGTTGGTGCGGGTTTTTGTTCGTCCCATGCCGTGAGGAGCAATCCTTGGCGGGTGAGACCTCGTTTGAGGTCTGCTTGGTATTTTGTTTCTTTCATCACAGTAACGATGGGAGGAAGTGTCACTGCCTGCTCAAGGGCTGCCGTTTTTGTGTGTATTGGGAGGCCCGTTATGGTACGCAATGTGGCCCTGTGGAGCACCTGAATGTGCTTGGTGTTGGTCTTATTCAACTCATAGACAGGGTGCCAATTGCGACCATAGAGTGCCAATTGCGACCGCACGTGCCATCGTTAGGCAGGCTTTTTCATTCGCCCCTCCGTGTTTGTTGGAGAGGCGTTCTATCAATTTCAGCATTGGCTTCCAATTTCGGCTCAGCTCTGCGATCCATATCTTGGGGCTGTTGCAGCTGGCTAGCGGGAGGCCGAGTAGCCATACGTGCCCTCGTTTCATTTGTATCTCAGTGTCACCTATATACAGCAGGTCCTCTCCTGTGGGCTGAGCTTTGTTCGTGCTTGAAACCATGAGCAGCTCAGTCTTTTCAGCGGCGAGTTCAAGACATAGTTGTGGTAGGCACGCCTCTATGGTGTTTACTGCTGCCTGTAGTTCGGTGAGCATGTCTGTTGTCGTTGAGTAGCCTCTACCCTCACACCATATTGTGACGTCATCGGCGTATATAGCAAATCTGGCCGACGTTCCTTGTTCAAGACTCTTAGCCAATTTCGCCATGACTATGTTGAAGAGGACCGGTGCAAGGATGAATCCCTGTGGCACTCCCTTGTCGTTGTAATAGGTGTTAGGTTTCCATCCGGGGAGCTTGCTATTGAGTTGGAAGGGGTGGTTGTGAAGGAAATTTCGGACCCATATTTGTGCTTTTTTGCTGGGAAAGGCTTGAGCTAGTTCATTCAGAATTGTGGTCTGATTCACTCTGTCGAATGCCTTTCTAAGGTTCACAGTTAAGACGTAGTCGGGAAGTCCGCGGTCGTACGGTGATCTGTTGATGACGCGGCGCAGCAGCCAAAGGCAGTCCTGCGTTCCCAAATGCGGCCGGAATCCAATTTGGGAAGGGTGAAGCCAATGGTTGACATATTCCAAGTGGTATTGTATTCGGTTGTTAATAAGTCATTCGATTAACTTGCACAAAGTAGGTGTGAGTGATATGGGTCTTAGCTTGGAAACTACTGATGGGTCTTTTCTAGGCTTCGGGATTAGGTTGACCAGGGATAGCTTAAAGTCTTCGGGAATTTCGCCTGTGTTGCAGGAGTGGTTTACGAGCACCAGTAGTTGTTTTAAGTGAGCTTCATCGAGGTTTCGTATGTGCTGCCAGGTAATCCCGTCGTGTCCCGGGGCCGATCTCGCCTTACCCTGTCTGATTGCAGTGCGGAGCTCTGCCATCGTGAATGGGCAGTCCAGTGATGAATCTTTGTTATCGATGTCAATGATGGGGAGGTAGTCGCTAGGTTGTCTACTAGCAGTTGGGAAAAGCGTGGAGATAATCTCTCGTTCCACGTTCTCGGGATCCTTGTGTAGTGTAAGCGTTGAGAATAACGGGATGTGCTGCTTTCCTTTTCCCGCCATTCCTCTGTAAATTTTCCAATGTTTCGACAGGCAGCGTTCATTTCCTAGACTCGAACATAGCTCTCGCCAGTGGTCGTTAGCAAGCTGTCGTTGGTACTCTTTGTATTGCCTTCTTAACCTCATGAGATCGCAATGGCGTTTTCCCATTTGTCTGTATTTGCGCGTGAGGTGTTTGGCGCGCTGCCACAGATTGGCCAAATGGTTGTCCATGGTCGGTGTGTCAGTCGAGCAGGTTACCTCTTCATTCGAGGCTCGCGAAGCATTTTGGATGCGTTCAACAAGAGTATGAAAATCGCTGGATGGGTTAGAGATTTGGTTGAGGCTGTCACGAAAGGTCATCCAGTTCGTTAATTTCAGAGTTTTGGTCGTTCTTAGTCGTTTCCCACGAAGAAAATATGTTATGGGGAAGTGGTCGCTACCCCAAGTTGTGTCAGACATTTTCCACGCGTTTAAGAGACCAAGAGAGGCAAATGTGAGATCCGGTGTGGTATCTTTTTGGGAGGCGTGCAGCCCAAGTCTTGTGGTTACGCTGAGATCGTTCGCGAGCGTGAGGTTATTCATTTCCATCACGTCTTCCAGAAGTTTTCCTCTGATGTTCGTCATTGCGTATCCCCACGCTATGCTTTTTGCATTTAAATCGCCTCCAATTATGACTGGCATGTTTGGATATTGATGACTTAGTTGGGTGACCCATAGGAACGATGAATTGCGAGAGGAGCCGGTTTTAGGTCTGTAATAAGCCGAAGCAACAATTATTTGCTTTCCCTCTGGGAGCCTTCTTCGAACCACTATTGTCTCATGGTGCTGGGACGTGAGTCCTGGAAGTTTTATTTGATGGCACCCAATTCCTTTCTTGACGAGGATTACTGAGTACCCAGGTGTCCTGGTCGCGGAGTGTCGAGGTTGGCTTGGTTTGCATGTGATTGCGGGGTCCGAGTATGTTACATACCCACTAATCGAAGGTATGGTGCGTGGTTCTTGTAGGAGGATGAAAAGTGGCTTCAGCAGCTGAATCTTTTGTAGCAGTATGGGCGAATTTTGTAAATAGCTCCGGCAGTTCCATTGTAGTATCATAGTGTTTCGCGAATTAATTTCGGGAATTGCTGCGTGGTGGTACTTTGCATGGTGGTTCTTGAATTGGGTCCTGTTGGGGTAATTGGTTAGTGATTCGTTGCATCATGGCCGCTGTCTGTGATGTATGGGTTTGAAGATGAGCGCGAATTTTGCCTATGTCTTCTTGACGGGCTGCACGTTCCTTTTGGATGTCAGATCGGATAACTGAAAGCAGTTGCACGAGTTCCGGGTGAAGTTTGGTTTGGGACGTGGGCGTACGCTTGATGCTTGGGCTACGGCAGCGCCTAGTCGAGTTTTTGGGTCTGGTGGACTGCGTCTGGGGTGGGTGTGTTGGTTGTGTTTTCTCTGTGAGTGCATTCTTGAGTTCTTGATTCTCTTTTCTCAAATGTTCAAGTTCCTTGCGCATAGAAGCCAACTGGGCGAGAATGCTCGCGTTGACTGCTTCGGCTGACATCGATGGTTGGCGATCTTGTTTAGGGTTTCCGTTGGGTGTTGTTATGCGAGTCTCGCTGGCATGGTTTGCCGAGTGCACCACTCTGCCGGCCCATGAAATGGCCTGTGCCGCGTCCTTACTCGGAGTATTGGAAGGCGTTGGAATGCGACTGGGGCATTGCGGGCTAACTGCTATGTGGCCTACTCCTTACATGCAGCACAGTAGACTGTTGGGCCACATTCCTGTGTTTCGTCATGGATTCTGCCGCATTTGCGACATACGGTGTTGTGCGGACAGTATTTTGCCATGTGGCCAATGTTGTGGCAGTTGTAGCACACCATGCTTTTTGGGTGATAGTCAGCTACTTTTAATATTGCCATATAATATTTGACAACCTTTGGGAGTGTTGGGGAGTCAAAGGTAACGACCGCCCTGTTTGTCTTTCCAATTCTCTGCACATTGAGGACTTCAGCCTGTTCGCAGCGCAGCCATTTCCGGATTTCTTCATTCGACTCATTGGGTTCAACATCAATGACTCCACGTGTCATGTTGGGACGGTGATAGGAACTCTTGATCTCGACAGGAATCGTGGTTACGTTGCCGTTTTGCCTTGCTTGTATGGTTGTTGTTTGAGCTATTCGCTTAGCATGTTCGTTGTCGTATACCGTGATGTGTATGCAGTTGCCTGCTACATCATATCTGTGGGAAGCTATTTCTGAGAGGTATGTTTGGGGTGCCCTGATGCCAATGAGATGTGCGAACGAGCTTTTTGGTATGTCGCGGATGTTAATTTTAGTAAGTGGTCTGAGCGTGAGCACCGAACGAGGCCGACTTACCCGGTCTGTCTTGGTGATCGTTGCTGCTGCCGCTGTTTGATTCCGTTGCCACGTCGGAAGGGGGTCACCGTCTGGTTGTCCATTTGATGCGGTATGCACGTCTTGCTGGTCGTAGTCCATCATGCTTTCATGTCCAAGGCCTGGTAGAGAGTCTTTGCTCCGATCCGTGGTAGAGGGTTCTCTGGATGACTGGTTGCCGAAGTCTGGAGTTATTGCTTGTGAACCGATTTGCGGCGCTTCGAGGCTGCATTGAGGCACAGGTGCGGAAGCTTGAAGGGACATTGTAGCGGCCGCCGCTTGCTGTGATCCCTGCTGCAGCCCCAACATGGCGGGGCGCAGCAGCGGAGGATGGAGCAACGGCGTGGTGCTGGTTAGGCTTAGTTCACCCGAGAAATTTTGTCGCTCACAAGAAGTTCCCCAGGCGGCCTATTAAGGTCGGACTTACACCAGGGTGTAACTCAGCACTTTACAAGCACGATGATGCAACTCGCGGGTCACTGGCGGTAAAAGATCTGCACTTAGTGAGGTCGAAAGGCGACGCCGATGTGGGAGCCATCCGCACTTGTTCAAAGCGCCCTCTAGGGAAGAGCCCAAAGGGGATAAAAGCGGGGCGCACAAAGAGAAGCGGGAGTCAAGAAACCGAGAGGCAAGAAAAAAAATTCCCCGCATTTCCCCGAGGGGAAGAATGTGAAAGTGCGAATGCACGAGTTGAATTGGCGCGGTTCGGTAATGTTCGCGAAAGAGAGATCACACACACACACACAACTACAAAGACAGAAAGATGCATTTATTCACAGACACCTATTTGTGTTGTCGTTGTACTTGATTGCTAGAGCGGATCTCAGCTTTGAAATTTCGTGTCAGTACTCCTTTAAGCAGGTGCATTAGCCCTTCTCACGCCCGATTCTTGGCCAATCCCCCACGTGGGTATGTGCCATGTCAGCGGCCAGGCAGCGCGCGCCCATCCCCCCCGTTGCGAAGGAAGACGAGGAGATTCCTGGCGAATCCCCCACGTGGGTATGTGCTATGTCAGCGGCCAGGCTGCGCGCGCCCATCTCCACCTGCGCGGACATCGCCGGTGGACGCAGGTTCAGGGTCGCTTAAGAAGTGCATTGCACTTAAAAGGAGGCGGTATGAGATGTGCGCTTCAAGGAAGAAGCCATGGGGACGCTGCCAGGCCACCGACCATGCCATCCGAGCCTGTGCAGGAGCAGGCCGACTTCGTGTCGGCACCATCATCCTAGGTGCACCACGAACCTGTGTCTTCGTGGCCCCAGGGGCATCGGTCGGGCACCAGCGGCCAGCGTCCACGCTCCGTCGACGTTCGTCTCGACGACCCCGAAGGGCTACGTTCGTGCTGAGCTCACCTTGGACCTCCAGCGACAGCGGCGCTACCAGAGGGTAGCCACCGAGGAAACCAGTCGGGACGCGCGGAGCCCACGCCGTCCAGAAGTGACCGCGCGCATCGAAGCCGGCACCGAAGAGAGACGAGGATGGCTAGCACCGAGTCGCGGCCACACAACGGGTACGACACGTCAACGCCGACGACCGTGTAGGCCAGTCTATTAGAGACACGGTCATAGGACACAACTAGGGAGTTGTGGAGGTAAGTCATTACCTATTAATGGATGTAATGAGCGCAATTGGACTAATTATGTAGAACGTTGTTGTAAAGACTTTTGTCATTTGGTGTGGATTGTGTTTTCGAATATTATGTTAGGGGTTGAATAGTTGGCGATTTCGTACGATGTATTTCTTGATTGGTTTGCTTTAGTGTTTTTCTGTGTGCATTAAATGTTCCTTTTGTTAAACTTGTCAACGGCTTTCCTGCTTCCATCTCTCTGAGCTGGTAAAGACAACCCCACCTTCCGTTCACGTGACGCCCACTGCTATCTCTTCCTGTTCTCGCGCCCTCTATTTTATCCCATGAACCCCATTCCCCCAGTGCAGGGCAGCAAACCGGGCTCTATACCTTGTTTACCTCCCGCCCTTTCCGGCCTTTCTTCTTCCTTGACATGGCGTATATGCATTAGGGGATCGGAGCTGCGGAGCAGTGTTTCCCAGTGCTCTAGATGTTTGATGTCTACCGAGGGGCAGGGCGGCCTTCTTGCAGGGTTTTTTTTAGCATCTCCATATAAAGTGCATGCGTTCTGTGCGGTAGCATAAGTGTGCGCACTTATTTAGGAGGATTTCTGGGTGGAAGTGTGCATAGGCCACCGGGTTCGTGTAGGTATTCGTTCGAAGTTGCCTCAATGCCTTGGCCTGTGCAGCGTTGAATGTATGGTGGGCAGCTGGGTATTCGCTACTTCTAGGTTTTTAATAGCTTGCTATCTCTTTTTACGAGTTTAGGGTGCCAAAGTTCTGTAAATGCGCTGTTGCAGCTGCTCTCAAAAGGGTAGGAAGTTGACGTAATTCAAGGGAAAGCGCATACGTCAGGCTAGACAGGACCCAGATCTTCTCGCCGAAGACGTCGAGCGCATGTGTGAGGACCAAGATTTTGCCGCTAGAGAAGCCGAGTGCAAGTGACAAGCCCGCCGAGTAAACGAGGAAGATTTTGTACCCTCCTTCGTCAGCATATGCAGTGGTTTATCCACTTTAGCAGGGCAGGATGGCAACCATTTTTTGTCGTTGAAACGAACTAAACCGCCGTAAAACTGACCCAAATTATTACAGCAAGCCACGTTAATTATTTACGAACTACAATCATACGAACCAGATGAAACTGATATAATAATCAGTGATATAATCATCGAACCGATATAATAATCACTCACGCATTTCAAAAAGAGGCGTGCAACGGTACTCGACTATCGTGTAATAGAAACACTACCTTAGATGTTGTGTTTGTGAGTGAAACGGCAGCTGATTATCAGAAGCGCAAACCGATGGTTATTTAGCTCGGTATAGGGTATGTTTTACACGTGTGCCTAATAACTGCCTCGTAAAAATATTCCTAGGCGAAAGCGTTCACTAATATTCTGATTCAAACGATGACATTAAACAGGACGAGTTCGGTAGTTAAGAGACGGCTTACCAAATGGGAAGACTTCCAATTATGAAAAGATATCATGCGGGTAGCCGTCCCCTGAATGAAGTGTTTTCCTCCCCACGACAGTGATGTGAAAGTGTACCTAAGCACGTACACCAAAAATCTGAAATGTACTGTAAAATCTGCAAGTAAATCCGCTGACTCCTGGGCGCGAATCAACCTGTGACTTTCAAGCATGCCCTATAGTTGAATATTATCAGTCCTAGAGAAATTCCGGTTCAGCAAATTTGTTAATGTGGTTAAAGCAAATCCAGATATGTTTTTTTTAAAACTTACTGATATGACCCTCGCTCCGTATGTTAACCTTGATGTCTTTCCTCCCTGTATTACATGCCTCCAAATTTAAAGTCTGTGCTTCATTTTTTTTCTCCCCCAAACCGAAAAATACGCTTAACAATATTTAAGCACACCGTTTGTGGTGTTTGTCATCACCGGTGAAATTTCATGCAGAGGCAAGATTTCCCTCATCCACCCATAGCGCCCCCCACATTCGCTGAAGATTTGAATTCCCTCTCCCGAAACAAAACGCAAACGTTCCGCGTGCTTCGTATGACGTCTGTGGACAGGGCCAAAGGGGCTGTTCTCGACCAGCCAGCTGTGTATTTATCCGAGAAGGTGAAACCTCTTCCAAAAGATCAGCATGAGGTAGTCCACATTGCCTACAGAATAAAAATCGCCACAGCATTTATTTCTTTCAGTCCGCAGAAACACATACCGTACATATAACGTTTACAGCATTTCGCAGAAACACTCAAATCGTTGCCACCTCTCACCCATGCTTCATATTTGCTGCGTGCATAAACTCTATTCCCCCTTTAGACTTTTTTAGAATAGTCACACTTTCTACGCGCATCATGCAGCACCGCTCAAACTGGCAAAATGCGGATTTATTTCCGTCGAAGTCAAATGTATCCTAAAGGACGATGAAAATTACCCTGGATGTCCCCGAAGACATTAGCTATATTCCTAGTAGATATAAAATCGGTGGAGCGGTTACTTCTACCTGGGCAGGAGGAAACACGGGAATAACGATGTCACGGGTTTCATGGTTTTTATTCAAAGCCTAAAATTTATATCCCCACACCCTAAAATTCAGCACCTCGTGGCGCATCCTTTGTCATTCATTGCGTGAGAATGGGAGGCATCTGCAACATTTAGTTGTAAAAAGTAAGCTATTTTTTCGCCGTTTCCGAATAAAAGCTTCCAATAGGACGAAACGCTAAGTATCTTATGAAAAAGCTTGCCTTAAACCGCGCACCGTTTTCTGAACATTAACACGTGAATCTGGCTTATGGCTCAAAATTAAAATGTGCGAGGCATTTGATTCTCCAGCAATACGTTTTAGCCTGGCATGAGTTTAACATCGGCAATAATGGGTATTCTGCGCACATTAATTCTAAGGCATTGACGCGTCATTTACGAGCGTTTTAAAAATAAGAAACTTCCTGTTTCACCCATATTATCAGCAGTATACGAATGCCCTGCAATATTTCTCCACCACTCTCAATGAACGGGATGCGGTACACATGCAATTTCCCAGGGCACTCGAGCCATATTTCAGCTTGTTTGCGTTAGCTGTTGCAAATGCGGTTGCATAATTACGACTGTAGAAACTTTATAGGGATCATCATTGCTGCACCGATGAGGTAAATTATCATCATCGGTGCTTGCCATCACGCGGGAGCAGCTCTCGCTCGAGCTGCTTCGTCTTTCTAGTTCGTCATCTTTGTAAATAGAACACCATTACATCATCGGGACGTCTCGACCCTTCGTCCTCTTATTTATTATTTTGGTGCCGAAACCCGGGAAGAAGGCCCAGTGCGATTCGTATTCATTCGAACTTTAGCCCATTAGAAGGAGGACCCCTCGAAGCCGACGACGGACCGTTTGATGGACATATCAACGATGGTGCTACCCATGGCCGACCGACGCGATGGGCAGGCAAGACGACGAGAGATCCTCTCCTTTTGGGATTTTCTTCGATGGGTCTAGAAAGCGATTCTGCAGAAGGTGAGGGGAGTGCCGCAGCGCATCGCGCAATGAAAACTAACTACCTTTGATGCACGAACAGGGTGTTTTCAATGTAAGATGAGCCTCCACGAACTGAAGAATGAAAGAGAAGAAAGGCGGTTAATCACAAGAGAACTGTGTCGAAACGTAAAAGCGGTATTAGACTCGTCCGTAACAATCACTGATGTTGGCGGTGTGTTAACAAGCTTTCGGAGCCAGCTACGGAAAAATGAAGTTCAATTCAGGTTGTTGAATAAGGATCGTACCACTTATTGATATCGAAGATTTGAACCAGGAATTTACTACCAACGTTGAATATGAAGATGAAATCATGCATATGATGATCCGATTGTACTACCGATCGAAAGATAACAAATGTGACACGAAAGAAAAGTGGCAAATTTTGGAGACCTTGCATTCATCAACAAACTTCAATGAGTTTTTTACGATGCTTGAACAGTGCTACGACCCATGCGATTTGGAAACACCCGCGGAACATGCCTTATTACCAGAAACCTCACCTCAGTCAGATTTCCAATCGCAAACAGGACTTGGAAATGCGACATATTCATTGTCTCCACTAGACCTTAAAACGTAAGGCGCCTTACTCTCGCGAGCATTCAAAGAGTCGGCCGAGATGTCCACACCGGCGGAATGTCACCGAACGTCATGACGCTAGCAGAATCTCCTTATGGCGAATATATCAGGCGGGAGACCACGGATTTGGAACCTGGAGAGCTGCATGGGCAAGATATGACACAGAAAGGAAGACCTATGAACGGCGCTGGAGAGCGGGATGAGTACGTTTTTGTAAGGTATGCGAGAAAGATGCCCGCGACACGTTTTCGGCAATCCCTTCTAAAGAAAATGATACACTGCAGAAAACATCTGAACAACAAGGCACGTAACAACGAAAATCGTATCACTAATGTCCAGAACTCCAGAAAGAAGCGGAAGCCTCCAAGGCACTATTTTGAGATCGCGGCGAATGAACCTGAACTTACATCAGGGTACAAGACTGTCGAAGACGGGCTTCGAATTTTGACCTGTCTACGTGGACTGCATCGACAGACTTGGCGTGTGCCCAGAAGACGGCCACAGTGACTGTTTCGCTGTCGGACTGCCACACTGGATCAGACTGGAACGAACATATGTACTCAACGGAGACGGACTGACAAGAGTTTCTTTGTGGCCGCGGAAGATGTAGAAACTTTATAGGGGTCATCGTTGCTGCACCGATGAGATAGATTATCATCATCGGTGCCGTTCATCACGCGGGAGCAGCTCTCGCTCGAGCTGCTTCGTCTTTCTAGTTCGCCATCTTTGTAAATAGAGCACCATCGCATCATCGTCGGAACGTCTCGGTCCTTGGTCCTCTTATTTATTAACGACTATTCAAGAAACCGACTATCGCACGCAGTGGCAATAATTATACAGAGTTTGTTCCCGTGCGCGTAGATTGCTTTCTCAATGATGTGGAAGAGCTCGATGTCGCAAAGAAGCTTGCAGGGTGCGGGGACGATGTCATGGTATGGGCACCGAAATGTGTAGGGTGCGCTAATAATTGACAGGCTTCTGCAAGAATTAGTAAACCACGCGCCCGATGGCGGCGCACAACAATTATATGAATATTTCCCCCGTGATGGGTAACTGGGTTTATATTCGCGGGAAAGGGTGATGTGTGGGCAGTTCTAATCTGGTACCTGTCTCAGTCGCTTGGGGGAAACTATCGAGATGCATGCTCTGGCCTTGCTTTGGGAGAGTTGTACGGAGTGTATACAAGGTTTTCCCAATGTCTTTAAACGCATACTTGCGTCGATCAGTAAAGGTTTCAGTCTTTAGCACTCAAAGATGATGTTAGTCACAGTTCCCATGTTTTGAGTTTGTAGTTGTGGAACAAAATACGCCTTGCTAGACTAAGTGTTGGGCTAGTTGCTAGGAAGTGAGCTTACGAACAACAGCGCTAAGAGGGGCGGCGAAAAATGCAGCGTTCCTGTTTGTCCTTTTTGGCCATCCTATCTTCGCGCTGTTTTTAGTATGCTAAAAAAAGGAATTCAAGCGTTTTAAAGAGCTGAACTAACACCTGACGAACTTCATTGTTTGTTTGGCAGTTGTATAAGAACTGCGTGTGGTGCCAAGTTTAAATTTGCGAAGAGTGGTGACCGTTTTCTAGCGACCAGATGAAGCTAATCACAGTAATCGATTTGGTGGAAATTAGATTCGATTCTTGAGGATCGCACAAATCCAAGAATATCGTTTTATTTTTTTACTCCATCAATTGGCCCTGTAATCTTCTTCTCCCCTCCCACCCAGCGCAGCAAAAGTCATACTAGGGGGAACCACAACTGTTAGAAAACAATCACAAGTTCCATGCACAACTGGTTACTACGAAATAGCAATCCTAGCAAATGTCGAATTTATACAAGAAAAACTATGGCAGAGACAAAGCAAAACCTGGTAGCTCGAAGAAAAGTGGTCAGATAATCGGTCATGCCGATTTGCTGATCCAGCACTAATCAGAAGAGAAAAACTATTCTTAATTGGTTTTCAAACCTTTTATGTCTGGTGGTTTTCGCGAGATGACGCAATACATATTAAAACTTCAGGTATTTCTTACGCTAGATAACTGATGCCAGTCGATCCAGCAGAGTCTTCTCTAAAAGGTAGTTTCTTAATTCCCTTCGCCTTGCCTTTCGTGAAAACGCGTTATAAAAGACCTTGTTATTTTAACCTGCACGACAATATTCAAAGCTAGCGTACACATTTACATTGATTAACTTTCGATGGTCTCTACGTATGACAGAAAGGCACAACAGGCGCGAACCTTTTCGCGAAAGGAAAAAGCTTTTGAATAATTTTTCTTGTTCTTCGCTGTGCTAAGCAGCAGTAACGTATTCCAGAACAGACTGCGATATTACTGCGTGTTTAACTGTGGTCAAATCGTGAAACTGTAACATCTTTCAAAGAATGATGTCGTGAGTAAGGTTATTTTGCAGCAAATAATCAGAAGCACCTATGAGGCTTTGCTGTTCAGTCGTAATTTACTAGGTTATTCCAGCTTAGAAAGCGTCCTTCCTTGTTATTTCCTGGCTTCGAAAGTCTTCATATCCTGCGCCGAAGAAACGAACACTCTTGCATTGCCTACCTAAAGGTACTTTTTTAGAATTATGGTTTATAATACCTTGAATATTTTTGTGTAATTAAATAATACTAGAAATAGAATGGATCCTCCGAAAACCGCATGGAATATGTTATGTGTGTACATTGCAACAATGAATTTCCGGGCGTGGTTTTCTGGAGCTCATCTATATTAGCAGCAGTGTCAACAAAATAAAGTCCCCAGCAAACCACAGATTTAAACTTTTTCCAAACCCTATAATGTCTTGTGACTTACTCTTTTAAAATCGATGTTTAATGCGATAATACAAGTTCCATTTGAAATTACAATAACGTGTTATTTATTACTCAATCAACAACTCTTTCCCAAATCTATACACCTAAATTGGTCGGAACGTTTCCAAAACATTATATTTCTAAATCACCAAAGCTGTATTTTTCTATACCACCCTTATGAATAGCCGTCGTGAATGCAGTTCGATTTGGACCGGTAACATGCTGGTTTAAAGCAAACGATACTGCACGTGCAGCACAAAGGGCAGGGCTACTGCCTGACTTTGTCCATTGACTGGTGGCGCTTTCTGCATCTTGTACGCCGAAAATTTTATTGACTATTTAATACCTTCCAGTGGAAAAAAACATCGCATTGGGAGCGTTTCAATGAAGTTAGTGCTCCAAAGCACTTTCTTATAAGATGAAGGATTAGCGCAGAAGAATACCATGAAAAATAAATCAAGTTACATCTTCGAGGCTCGACAAATCATTCCTTTTCAGGGTCACTTTTTGTGGACATTTATAGACGACCTTTTTTATCGCAGTGTGCACTATCCGACGCCAAATTTTTTTGCTCTGCTAGATTGTGTCGCCACATTACTAGCATTTGCCCGTTTTAAAAAATTAGGAATTGGGGCGGCTACCTTGGAATACTCTTCTTTTTCATTGGCTAACCTTCGGTGCCCTTGGCTCCTAGCCTTCATGACCCGTCAACGTATCAATTGGAAGAAACACTGGTAGTGGGAGGAAGATTAAAAGCGACTAAAAAGAAACACGCTATAGGCAGACACAATGTACGCACTCAGAGACGAGCAGGGTAACATTACATAGGATATGGACGAGATAAAGTAGCGGAACGATTTTACACCTGCGAAGTTAGACCAGAGAATACAGGCTAATCGTACAGGCAGAGCTCGCGAAGCCCCACTACAGCTAACCTCGATTACAAGAAACATCGTGATTCAACGCGATTTTTTCGCTATACGAAGTAGTTTGATATACCAGAACTGGCTTAGGACGAACTTCAGTATAAAATTCGTCATAGACAATGTGAAGAGTTCATTGAAAATGCTATAACGAGAGAAAGTCCATGGCACTTGAATAGTAATGTACTCCAAAAGGTAGTTATTCGAGAGAAATGTGCACATATTTGCAATACGCCGTGAGTTCCGCCTGAACATTGCGTTTAGCAGCATCAATGAGATTCGAATTGTCGAAACGACACATCAATTTGACGAAATCTAGTCCAACCTCCCTGGATTTCGGCACAATATCGCCGCATCATATTGGTAGAACAAATGGCATTTTGAACGTCGGGTGAGGATGGCCGGAATCGTAAAAGCAGCACAGCTGTTCTGACCTTTTTTATTGCTTTTTCCTAAAGCACAATAGTTGCGGACCTACTCGCACGTACTTTATCACGCGGAACGCAGCTGCCGAATAGGAGGACTGCAAAGCGAGGCTGGGAGAAGGTGCGGATTGCTCCCGCTGCTTTGTTTCACGGAGGAGGTAAACACTTTATTAAAACCAAAGGGATCAGTCAATTTAGGGGGGGAGGAGAGGGGGTGGGGTTGAGCGGAAGTCCACAGGGCCTGAGCGACTTCCAGGGCCCGGGTGGACGCCACCTTCTGGGTGGTTAGAGCTTCCGGGCAGCACGGCGGCCCTGAAATTAGGCGCAGCCGGCGCAGAAGCGCGCAGGAGGGCGTTTGGTGACTGATCGCGCGCGTTCAGAGTTCGATATATCCGATGTCTATTTCGGTATAAAAGATACGATTTACATAAATAATAGCAGAAGAACTTTGACTGTTCGCTATACAGTTTAATTCTCTCTATCCGAGTTCGTTAGATTCGGGTTTCACTGTAGCCAGAGCCGAATTTCATAGGGCTCTCAAGGGCTTGAAAAGAGGAAAAGCTGCAGGTGACGACGTGTAACTGTAGATCTTTTAAAGCAAGAAGAGGATATTGCACAGGAAAAACTTGCTGCACTGTTTGCCAAATTCTTAGAGATTCTAAATGTACTCGCAGCCAGGAAGAAGGCGAATATAATTAATATTCCCAAAAGGGGGCACACCAAGGACCTTGAGAACTGCAGACCCTTCAGCATACTCTCGGTGTTACACAAGCTGCTTACGAAAGTATTCGTTAAGCGAATAGGCGATAGCCTACATTCCCGTCAACCTCGAGAGCAGGATGGGTTTAGCAAGTGATACTCGACAATGGATCACGTTCACGTCGTCCATCAAGTGACAGAAAAATCCGCAGCGTGTGATAAAACCCTTTACATAGCCTTTATAGACTACGAAAAAGCTTTTTCTTGAGTGAGCACCACAGCAGTGCTGGAAGTACTGAAAGGCCAGCGGATAGAGGAAACCTAGATAAGACCTAGATAAGACTCCTAGAAAACTTATATGCAGGATGTGTGGGCAATATGTTCCTTTACAAGCGAAGCGACGAATTCGCAATCCGTGAAGGTGAATTACAGGGTGATACCGTCTCGCCCAATTTGGAGGGGATATTCTGGGAGCTTGACTGGGAATACACGAGATTACGGATAAGCAGAGAGTACATGAGCCATTTGAGGTTGGCGGACGACATAGTCTACTTAGCGAACCTTCATAACACTTGTGAAAACGCTTGAGGAACTAAATTTAGAAGAGAAGGCCGTGGGTCTAAAAATAAACATGAATAAGCCTATAGTAATGACGAATAAACTTGCCGAACGCGCCCTGTTCAGAATATGTAAACAAGATCTAGAACAAGGAGCAGCATTACATTACTGCCTCAGTCAGGCCGTCTGTGCTGGTCCCAACCACGAGAAAAAAATCCGGCGCAGAATAGGTAGGGGCTGGGATGCACTCGGCAAACACTCCCAGACGATGAAAAGCAAGCAAACTCTACCACTGAGAAGTATAATGTAAAACCAATGGGCCCTTTCAGTGATGACATATGGAGCGGAAACGGAACGCCTTACTAAACAACTTGAAAGCAACTTAGGTCGGCTCTGCGGGCTATAGAATGACTAATGTTAGGAGTAACACTTAAGGCCAGTAAATGAGCTTCATGGATCAGGCACCAAACTGTGGTAGATGATATCATAATTCAAATAAAGAAATAAACGGGGCTGACCATGTAGGGAGAAGAAATAACAACCAGTGAACCCTTATGGTAACGGAGTGAATACCGAGAGACGGGTCTAAATGAAGAGGAAGGGCCAAATTGTCGATGGAAGGAAGAAATATTGAATTTCGGAGGCAAAGCAATGGACTCGAGCGACGCAGGACATGGGTGGTTGGAGGTCCATAGTCGGCTGTTGAGGATGATGAATCTTCCTCGCCCTTGGCTCTTATAGCCTTGATCACCCGTGAACGCATTGAAAAGCGTAATTATGCAACTAAACATATTCATGCCACTGCTGCTATTAGCCACGACAGTTAAATCTCATCACGAAAAATAAAGAATTAATGTGCAAGTTCACGTAGATAGAGCTTGAATACCACCTAGTCGAACATGTTTTTTTGTGCCTAACTCGACCGAAGCTGCATCGCTTGACAAGTAAGAGGAAGTAGTTTTTCATTAGTGCCTTCCTCGAGCGGCCTTATGATCGCTTCCTTGGAGATACACTTCTGTGTTGGCATGTGAATCTGGCATGTCGACCCCAAGTTCGGTGCAGCAAACTTCATAATCAGCGATACGCAACAGAGAAACCGGGGGCTCTTGCTCGGGGAGTCGCACATCAATGACGATTGCATAAAACAAACGCAGTGAAGTGTTTCAGTATTACTAGGTATGGGTAGAGAACAAGCTTAAACCATATCGTTGTATGCACGAAGTGTAATGCTGTTGGTAAAAAGTGAAGCAAGCTTGTTTTGTGAAAGTGCGAGTACGGTTAACACTAGTCTCTTCATGAATTAAAAGCTGCATGCAGTACGAACAAAGATGACCGGGTATCTGCTATTGTTACTTCTGTCGTCTGTTTCTTCGTCTGCTTTCTTTCGGCGTTCTTAAAGCGCTGGCTTTGCCAAAAAACATCGGGCTGTAACGCAGCCCCACCATTGCTCCTTCTTTTCACTCCAGGAAATTCCGAATTTTCCGCTATGAAATAGATGCCTAGCAACAAAAGCTTATCGCATGCAAAAATGTTTACATTTAAGCACGCTGTAGCGTTTAATAATGAATGCCTTGGTTCGCAGTAAGACGTGATAAAACTCGGCGAAAAAAGAAATTGTCAATAGCCTGCCCCAAAAAACCATGTCACAAGCTAATCTCCGCGGTTCGATCATGACGCATGGATACCTCGGCCGATTTACCTGTGCAACATGGACCTTAGCACATCGTTGCCGAGTTTACGTTACCGTTTCCGATGTTGCCGGAAGCCTTAGCTTCCGTTTACCGCTGCAAAAGGTAGGACACGTTTTAGCCCACCCTGTGTAGTTTACGTATTCCGGCCATCCGGCCGCTGCGCTGCAGGCAGCGACGTCTGGCAAATTAGTCCCAAACCAAATGACGCACAACGTCGTTGCTCGAGCTACTTGGTTTCGTTTAGGTTCGATGGAATGTCGGAATTTTCGGGTTAAGCATTTACAATTAATTATTTGTTTGCAGAATGTGGCGCACATTCCTGTACAGCTTCATAAAGACACCATAGTGTCGATGGCGCCACCTACTGTGGACTGTAGGAATCAAACGTTAACGCCTGCGTAGCATTCCGGCATAAACTAAGTAGAATCTATTGTAATAATTACGCAACAGCGTACATCACTGCCCACAGAACGAACATGAAAGAGAACGCTTTGCGACCTCAGCAAC
This sequence comes from Haemaphysalis longicornis, assembly GCF_048455015.1. NCBI lineage: Eukaryota > Metazoa > Arthropoda > Arachnida > Ixodida > Ixodidae > Haemaphysalis > Haemaphysalis longicornis. Next base: position 219,294,898 of record NW_027526335.1, read on the forward strand.
TTGTCTGAAGTGTTTGGGGCGGGTGAGGCGTAAGCAGTTAGTTGAGCAGTTCGCTTTCTTTTGGTCCGATGGCAAGAAGATCCGGCAGCCATGACGCCATCATGGCCAGTTTCTTGCCGAGACGAGGGCAATGCGATAAGTAATGAGCAGAAATAATCCATTTATCCAAACGTCGGCTATTTGCAAAAGCTCTCTCAAGTCCAAAGTGGAATACATAGCGTCTCCTCTTGATGTTATACCTTTGGCACAATTTGGCGCTTTCACGCCGGCTGGTAGTATCCAACCTGGTCGTGTATATCCTTTAAGAGAGGTTTCCAAATTTCGCATGTGAACTTAAAATTCGTCCCACAATTCGTTCCCAAGACGGGACAGAGAGGCATAGAGAGATGTGTCATGTTTGAGTGTAGTAGGTGAGGCACTGGCTGTGAAACCTGCGAAGGGGTATGGTGCTAATATGTTATTGCCCTCTCTAATCGCACCACTGTGATAATCGCCGTACTAATGGTCGGTTTTCATCACCATGCAATTGTTAAGCTGTAACAATGGCCGCTTGCGAACCATGGGACGTCACGTCCACAAAACAAGAGGCAAGACATTCCTCACGCACCAATTTCGATATAATTGTGCGCCAGTAAATCATTCCGAAGAGGAAAGACCAAGTAGCAATGTGTTTTCAACAACGCGCAGGAAACGGAGTGTTACCTATAGATTCAACACTCATACACTCGCCTTTCAACTCAGCGCATTCAGTGATCTTTGTGTCTGCAAAGTTATGCGGAAAAGGCATTGCACTCGAATTTTACACTTCCGAAGCGTTTCCACCGAACGTATGCAGTGCAGTGCGTTTTAGTGCACTGAAGCGTCGGAGCGCGACACTTTATCCAACATATCCGTCGCCTTTAAAACAGCTGTACTTTCAACGGCACCGAATATTTCCGTGGTAATAAAAGAGAGCCACAATAAATAAAATCAACAATGTGCAGAAGTTGAGATAATTGTATACTGAAGCGTAAGCATTGTTATGCTGCTTCTCTTTACTGAGATTGCGTATCGCACAATTTGGCTATCACTAGCCAAATACATTGTGGCATTTTACTATTTACTAGTTTTTTCTTATTCGTTCTTTCCAGTGATGCACATTCACGGCTGTTAGCCATGAAGAGCCTCAGAACACCAATTAGGTATCTTGTGGCAGGTTAAAGTTTAAAATAAATGTTTCCGCGAATATCTCAGTTGACACTTTTATAAACATTCAGCTGCTTAACTCTACCAGGTATGCATTTTTGTGCAAATTTAGGGCGCGCGACTGGTCTGTTTCCACAAGTTTTATTCACCTTTTCGTCGTCTTTCAAGGGGATTTTTACTGATATCTTTTTTTGGGTGGGCGGGGTGTACAATACATATTTTTCAGTTCGTTGGTACATGGTTATTGTGTTGTTCTATCCTTTACACTTTGAGTTTTCAAAAACCTCTTCGACCATTATTATCATTTACTGTGATTTGAGATAGAATAGTATTCTAAAAAAATGCATTTGTGCAGAAATTACGGGCCTTTCAGGCTAGATCCGTTTACGCGTGATTTCTTGGGAATTTGATACGGCGGTGTAGCATATTTTTAAATAGCATTTAGTAGCAAAATATAAATAGCTTATTTTTTAGTTGTGTTTATTTTTCTAATATTTCGTATTTTTAGGTTTACACCGAGTTGTGATACACGAAGGTACGACAAAAACTGCGGGCGTTGACAGGGCGTGCGTAAAAACGTCGCGTCCGAAAAATTATTTTTTGCGCCAAAGCCAACAGTCTGGCACCTGCTTTGTAGGCCTCTATCTAACGTAGATATCGTGGAAAAAATATATGCTGAAATTGGCCGCTATAACGTCTCTTTGATTACGCGGAGTTTCATTTGTGCCAATTATTTCACGGTTAAGCGGCAAACGTTACATAATTTCCGGGGAATGGCAATACGCGCCGTCTACGATTAAAACAACGCTGGTTAAAACAATGATGTAACTATTGTTTTATCAAAACAGTTTTCAAACTCAATATATCACAATTAGCCGCCAAAACGACTCTAACTATACCCTGAGTTTCATCTCTTTTTTATAAATGCACAGTTCACAGTGAAGTGGTACATATTGTGAAATTCCTGCCTGCTGTCAATACACGCTCTTTCAGAGGAGACAGCAGACAGCCCTATGTTCTTCCGGCATAATAAAAGTCCGTGTAAGTTTTTTTCAGCTAATTATCTGGAAAATATGGTCATTGGTCAGTTACAAACGCAGTGTTCCTTTTTTGCATTTCTTGGACTGTGCCCAGCTCCACGGCGCCTCTAACAGTAAAGGGCGCGGAATGTTTAAACTCTTCCTTGATCAATTACCTCAATTAACAATATTGAAAAGGCATGTGAACATCTAAATATGTTACATCGGGTATCATGCATTATTCTGCAAATGCAGACCCATCAGTGATCTGAGGCGGTGTAGGCACTACCAGAGTCGGGTACTACGCAAAAGACTCCACGCCTTAATGTGTTGGCAATGCTGCTCGACAAATCTCACGCGCAATTGTTTTGTTGTCCAGGCACCATCCCAAAGAAGATAAAAATTGAATTCAGGTCTCCGTGAGGGCATCACAAATCGCTTACGTACCATCAGTGCCCGCTTGGCTAATATCCCCGTTTGTTCCACAATGGCCCGCATAAGGTTCACGTTGTTTGGAAAACGAAGCCTAATTTTAAATGCAGAGCATTTCTTTAACTCACGATGTCACCCGGCGTTGGCGTGCCTCGTTGTCTGCAACAGCCGTTCCAGGTGCGCCCTCTCCCCCACTCCTCCACGCCTGCTCTCCGCTACTCCTCGCGTGTTCTCTGCGTGCTCGGATCGCATTCAGCAACAGGTGGGGCGCGCATGCGTCGTAGTTTGGCGCGGGAGCAACAACAGTTGTGGCGTGGTCGTGACGTAGTCGTGACGTGGTCGTGGCGCGTTCGTGCCGTGATGGGGCGGTTCTCGGCGTTCGCTCTCGCTGTCAATTTCTTTCGAACCAGATAATAAATGATGTCACGTGACCACTTAATTACAACTCCTCATTAAAGGGACACTGAAGTGAATTTGTCAAGCTCCCGATTTTTCTTGCACTGTGTAGACTGGCTCAAATCAGCACACTTTTCATCGTTTATTCGGTTGACAAATCGGTAATTATTTTACAAAGCGCGAAAGAAGAAAAACTACCATGCGCGGTTTGCAGCGGCCGCACCAACTAAAGCTGTGACGTTGGGAGGAGCGGGCACCGTGATTGGACGATGCCCAAGGTGAGCAACCAAACAAGTTTCGGTTTCGGTTCTGTAAAACACAACTGGTGGCGTTGTTGAATGGGCATTCTCAATAACTCAGTAATCATCCTACCGCGCTTCTGCCATGTTGTCAGCTGTAAAAATGCATAAAGATAAGCCTCCCAGGACGGCTTGGAATCGTACCATTCACTAGCCGAGGCCTACACAGTGCATGGACGCCCTTCGCGTACCCGCAGACGCCCAAATGTCATGCGCTTTTCCCCCATATTTGGAGCTTGCCTCACTCATGCCTGTACCGTAAAAAGCGTGTTCGCACCAGGCCAAGGGTCTGTTCATTTTGGCCTGTGCCCACTGCCCGCAAGCAGTCGGTGCTTATGGCAACAGCACGCCAACGAGAACTCGCTCGCGCGCCAGTGCCAGCCTGCGCGCGTTCTGTGAACTAGTTCGTGGAGCCATGAACGTTGCGGCCCAAAAAAAGGTGAACTCAATGTAGAAAACATCGGCAGAAAACAAAAACGTTAACTTACAAAAAAAGAAAAAAAAAAAGCACGCACCCGCGGGGACTCGAACTCGTCACTTCCAAAACACTTGCGGCAATATACCTAGCGCCCCAGACCACTCGGCCACGGCACAGGCTCCGCCGACATTGGTAATATAAGGTATATATTGTACGACAAGTTTACACTTTTATTTAGTTTTGGCATTTCAAGCAGCTTAGGTGAATATTTGTTGTATTGCGCTCACGCAGTAAGCGTCCCCCGAGTTTCCACAATAGCTCACGTCTAGCAATTGCATTTCTTAGACGGAAAAGCGTTCGCAGATGCGGAGTCGTGCTGCTGACCGCTGTGCTTGTTCACTCAGCGCAAAAAAGTGCTTCCCGCACCCTAGTTTTACGCTGTACGGTAAAAATATCAGTTGATTTTATTTCCTTATTACATATATTGACTTCGCTGACTCTTCTGCCCCTTCAAGATGCCTTATATTTTCCTACTGGCGTACCAGACAGCGAAGCGTCGCATGTGCGCTTGTGTGAAGCGACGTTGACTAGGAGCTAGATACAGTGTACAAACTAACCAAGTAAAGAAAGGCTCATTATTCCATTCACAAACGTGTCCTGGCTTCGTTTCAACTGAGCGAACGAATTGCGACGACCCGTCGGCGGCAGGCGAAACGCTGGGCTGACTGACTCTGTCTCGGGGAACCGTGCAGTAGCGCAGCCAATTGCGAGCTCGGCTCCTCGCGACGTCACACGAAAACGCCGCAGAAAATTTGCGAGCGTAGACAGCATTTTGGAATTAATTTTTCTACTAAATAAAATCGCGTAAACGCGCCCAGAATGGTCGTAACACGGCCTGAGGACTCCGGACTACAATTTGCGCAAGTAATCCCGCAATGTTTACATATCTCTTCAGTGTCCCTTTAATTACAATGATAATTATAACAACAACAACAACAACAATAACAACCAACAGCAAAAACTCCAACAACATTAACGTAACCCAACCTACTTAACGTCGTGCGCCCCCCGAAAATGCTCGGCATTTGACCGTGCCCCTCGCGAGGGGGATGTTTCATAAACTTTTTTAATTTTTTATCCGGCTTGCGCCATAGTGAACCCGTCCTTCCTCCAGCCGCGCATTTCTAATAACGCCGTCTGTACATATTTATTCATATTTATTCACGCTGT
>NW_027526335.1:219299899-219388462 GCF_048455015.1 Haemaphysalis longicornis
TGCATTGCCGTTGAAAATTTAGTGTGGTACGCCCCAGCAACCCACGTCTCCTTTAGCCTCACTCTGCTAACGATGCTTTCAAATATTCAACACCGGATGGTCGCGGCAAACACAACAGGGTTACTGTAGGCCGGAACAAGCATTCAGGTTCGCGTCGAATACGCCACTGAGAACACCACTTCGAACGAAAGCTTTATAAATTTCTTTGTGAGGCTCTAGCTTGTACTTGCTGTCTAACGGCACATAACGTCGTGGATACCACACACGAGTGGCTTCGTGCGATCAGATTACGGCGAAACGTCGCACGCTAACGACTTCCGCTCGAGAGGGCGATCATATCGACAGGCTTACGCAGAGGCTCGCGCAGAGCCACTTGACCCAGTTTCACAGGAAAAGGGAGAGCAAGTACTTCGGCGTTATAGGTTGCAAAGCAACAAGAACGGACGTGGTAGAAAGCGGGACAAGACGGACACAAGAAGAGGCAGTTACGCGGGAGGAAGCTACGCTCGTCGTGCAGAACTGTCACTTGTGTGCCCGTGTTGTCGCACTTTTTACCATGTCGAACTCGCTTCACCAACTAGCTAAAATTTCTGCGTCAACCAGACACAATTTGCAGATGCATTCTTGACCAAATGAAAGCAGCCGCAAGTCAGTACACACCTTTTGCTTTAGTTTGTTTTGATAAATGTAGTGCAATTGTTATTGCACTACATTCATCAAAACAAACTAAACCATTGCCAGTGGATTCTGGGCAGTACAGCCCCTTGGAGTAGCTTTGAGGTCATACAAGTTGTGCTGCACTCCGGGGTAGTCATGCTTTACTTTGCAGTTGAAAATTTAGTGTGGTACGCCTCGCTCTCTAACCACGACGATGGTTTACACATAAAGATTTCTTGCGTGCGAAAAAAAAACAACATTCGAAGCCGCTGCAATAAAATTCAAAGAACTATCAAAGTGCAAACCACCTGAGAGTCAAACTCCAAGAATCCAAAGTCCAAACTTAGACCAAGGGCGGTATACTCGTAACGGTCCCTTTTAAAAATGTCCCTTTTGCGTCCCTTTCATTGTGACGTACTTCCGGTTAAGCAGTACCGGAAGTACGTAACTCTTCTTGCAATCGCACTTTAAAGAACTAAAATCGTATCAAAGTATTTTTTACGTGTTTGTCTGAACATATTTTGAAAAACTAGACGCGATGAATTTTTTTGTTACACATTGAACGTTTTTACCGCAAGGGGAGGAACGTCCAAAGATGGCGGCTGCAGTCAGCTGTTTCCTTGCGACAGTGAAGTATAAACAGTGCTGCGGCTACTCAATTTTTCGTGGTTGAACTTTCATGGTTGAACGTTTTGAGGTCGGTGACAATGCACGTGCATCAAGATAACCGTCCAGTTACGTATTTTGGCATCGACACACTTGTGGCATGCCGACGCTTGCTTTTCCAAGGGCCTGGAATGGTGCTTTACGTCGTTGATATTTTTGTGGTGCTCTAAGAGTGAAAAAATGTGTAAGAGGGGGGATTTTTGTTTCTTAACGACGTACCTGTTGCGCGAGAAGTCTAGGAACGTTAAGCTGGTATGTGCATGCGTAAAGTACGAATAAAACGTTAGAAATATAATGGGGAGTGCTTGTGTAATTTTGGTCGTCCGCTGGACGAGCAAAGCTCGCATATCAAGCTCGCATACGATCGTTTGTTCCATTGCACCTGCTGACCGTTAGCTACCTCCCAGACGATCCTTTATTTCAAGGTGTGGTAGCGGCGTATGATGCACAGGCTCACGGAGCGCTGCGGCAGCGATATCGTTTCTTCGTTACCCGCCGCTGACTGAAAGCCACAGGCAGCGAAGAAACGAAGGACGCATAACACTTGCTCCTCGACGCTCAGCCCGCCCGTCTGACGGCCAAGTTCGTCCCAGAGCTAGTCGCACAGTCACCACACGATTTCCTTTGAGAGGAATGCTGCTAGTGGCACATTGAACGCGTCTACATTGCTTCTCGACCGCTTGTTCCGCCGGCGAGCCAACAACAAGGCGATAATTGGCGTATTCGTGACTGCTTCCAAAAACCGTCTGTTTGAAATTCAAATCTCCGGTACGAAGAAGCCGCGGTCAAACGCCGTAGGTGCGCCGCGCTTGCGTTACGTCACATCCGGTTGTTTGCTTTTAAAAAGGGGACACTTTTTAAAGGGACACAAAAGGGACAAAACAAGAGAATACCACCCCAGAGCAAACGCTCCCGCTCCCCTCTTCGCGAATTGTAGTCGTTCACTGCGCAGTACCCACGGTACCCACGCTTGGACATGTGCGTGTGTTCACGTGCGAGCGTCTAAGTGGCTCGACCGGCGTACCTTCTGTATCTCGTACGCCAGGTAGGCGTAGCGCGATTACCCCTACGCAGAACTATGTGTTGTGACCAAACAATTTTGTATAACTGGTGTGTGAACCGGCCTGGCGGTTTCCATTTGCTTGCCGACACAGCGGCTGTCGACTTCGCCGGACACTTTCGCTTCCCTTCCCCCGCGGAGAGCGAGCCACGGACGGGACACTGCCACGCTTGTGCCTTCTGCAAGGACCACGGGTCTTCGGAGGCCATCTGTAGAACCGGTCTACCCACACACGGGCCGAGCCGTGGGAGCAGCTGTGGGCGGCGCCCGCCGTCACGCACGGGTCCTCGCGAGAGCAGCCCCGACTGCAGCTGAGGGCATCCACTGCCGGCCCTGAACGCACCAATGCCGATACTCCGGGAAGGACGACCCGGTCTTGGAAGAGCGTCCCAGGCGTCTAAGCGCAACCGTCAAGTATCACGGGTTGTGAGCGGAAAATAAACCGCTGTGTTGTTGAACGACTGCTTCAGCGTATGCTCCTTCTCGGCAGTAGCAAGGCCGAACTGCTGCAAGTGTAAAGCCAACGCCCGCGCATCGAACCCAAAGGAAATGCTCAGTGACCTGATCGCGATGATCGTGCAACACATCAGGTCCGAATCCGATCAGTGCAAGTGTTTTTTTTTTATTTCACCACCATCATAAGCATCATGTGTAAAGTTGGCTTTCGTGTAGGGCGTTCTAGTTACGACAATGCCATCAGTGAGACCAGCAAAGCGTCGCTTTAATAATACTTGAGACTGCTTATTGGTCCCCACTGCAGTCAGGATGGAGAAATCGTTCAACAGGCCGGACGTGCTTAGCCACGTGCTTAGCCTTAGCCACGTTAAACTCTCTCATCGGCCGTCATGCATCAGAAGTATAGGCGTATTTTTTGTGCTCTTTTATAGTCGCACAGGATCCACACCATGCCACTTCACGTCTGTTTGAGGCAACATCATGCCACGTCACATCGCTTTGGAGCTGTTGTTTCAGTTTTGGGGCATTAAAATCCACAATGCGTCGCTTTAGAGGCACTAGATATAGAGTAAGCTCCTGCGCAACAAGAGGCAACAAACACTATTGTATACACACACTGCTTGTGGGAATAACGAGGCACCTTGGCGTGACCTGAAAACCTTCCACCCTGCCTTTGCACACCCCGCGGCGATGTCTATTGGCGGTGAGCTCGACCACGGGCGGCGCTGCGAAGCGCGCCTCCGTGACGTCGGCTTAGGGACTCTCGCATTTGTCGTCTGCTTCACTCGGGCTCGCTCTCCCTGCTGTTTCTTTGAGCTCGGTTGGCGTCTGGTGCTTGTTCGCACCAGATTTTGCTTGTGCGTAACTTTTTATCATAGTAAAACACTTGAAATCGCATACACCAGCTGAAGGCGCTATTTAAAGTATAATTTTTGATACCGCTGCGAAAGAAACATTGCTGGCGCCACCCCAGTTTTTGCGACGCCGGCCCTGTGCGGAGCGCGAAGAGTCGGAGTAAGCATCAGCTTCAGTGTTCAGAAATCTTTAGAACAAAGGGAGCCGCCAGCTGCTAATAACCGACAACAACGAAAATGCAAGACCAAAACAAATACCAGGCCTTCGGGGCTGTCGGATTTGCCAGAAGGCATTACGATTCCCGGTACTCATATGAAAGAAAAAAGTTTTTGCGACCTCGCCGAACGATCGAAAGTATTATATCTGATCACTTTACGTTGTAATAGCATGAAAGTATGCCGACATGCACTATGGGCCGCAAAACCTTTAGGTTGAGTTACAGATAACCTAGTGTCACTAAATAACCTTATTTAGTGACACTAAGATAACCCACTGTGTGTTGGTTTTATACTAGGCTTCTAACCAGTATGGAGGTTTATTGAGCAAAACGAGTAACGTCTATGGTAAAGATACAGTAACATTATGTTTGTTCAGACCAGGAGGGAAATTTGGTACATTTCTCACAGCCTTATCTCTCCAATATTCAGATATGCGACATTGGGAAACTGCGCTCAAGAGGAGGAGGAGGTGGAGGGGGAAACTTAATTTACCAGTAAAATCGAACTAATTAGTGGGCCGGGTCCTCAGTCCAGGACAAGAGAATAAGAGTAATTTTCTTCGATTCATAGAACGCCATCCTGAGTAGACTAGGATTAGTTTCTTTGGAAGGGGTAACAAGAAATAAAGAAATCTTTAGAAATATTCGTCGGTTTCGATTCTTGCAATATATGCACGTATACCATTCATTGCGTTGGTTACCTAGTATATCACACCTTTAACACCGTAATCATGTCATAATTGTTTGGGTTGAAAGTCAGCTCGTTATGATAACGATGGTTACGGTAGAAATTCGGAGCTCAAAAGCCGCCTTCGAGTACTCTGGACAATGTACATTGTCTGGAGCGCGATCGCGGTGGCGTAGCACAAACCTTTTCATTTTATCTGCATGTGAATAAACAACGCACGGAGAGAATATGCATCTTCTCGCACGCAGCCATAACGAAAGCGAATTTGTGAAGAAGGAAATGTATGCAATACATCCTGAAAAAAATATCCACACGACCTTTGTGATCCTCCCTAGCATCCCAAAACCTACTAATAAACGTTTGTGACGGTGCGAAAAAAATAATGCGCTGAGCACAGTAAAAAAACAAAAAAAAAACATCAACCTGATACAAGTCAAAAACGAAAGAAATAGGCAGCCGCTTTATTTCCTGCAATGCAATGCGCGTGTAGGGGCCCTCTGCTTGGCACATAGTATTAGACTGTTCAGTCTTCATAAGAGCATCCCAAAAATATTGTATCGAAACCTACGAATTTTGAATAATTATCGAGGTGCTCTGAGCGCTGAACCTCGCATATAAGCTAGAAATGACAAGTTGCACACGATCTTCTGACCGTTGCTCAGAAGAAAGTTATTCTCTCTCTCCTCGTGTGTTGCAAACTTGTGGGGGATACAGCTTGAAATTATTCATGTGTCAGAGGCTGGTAAAAATACCTGAATTACTATAAATGCGCTTTTTGATGCACTAAAGCATCAAAGCGGATGATTCGTAGCACAGGCGCTGCTGCCCCTCACAAGCGGAGTGTAGCAGACGACAGCGGAGCGAGTCCCTAAGCTGACGTCAGAGCCAGGGGGCGCCACTCAAACATCTCACCGCCAATAGGCATGTCTGCTGCGCAGACTTTGTGACCGTTACGTTGCCACCAAGTCAATGCACTTCGGAATGTTGATGTTCCCGCGTATTCTTCGCTGCGCATTATCCGCGTGTCCGTAGCGAACGGCCCTCCCAAGAATCGTCGGCTGCACTCCTGCATCGCAATTTACGTCGCCACGCTGGAAGAGCTGGAACAAGCTTGACGACTACCTCGATATACGAAAACGTCGATAATGCGGCTATTGCTGTAATGCGTTATCTTCGGCAAGTGCGGTAAATATTTTTATTTTCTCCGGGCTGAGTTGGGGGTACTGTGCCGAATAAGTTGTACTCCGCTGCAATGAATTTTGCACAACGCGGTGGTTTGATGTTGCTTCGCAAAATCAACAGTTTCGCCGTGCAACCAGCCGAAGAACAACCACCAGCAGACCGGAATCTTGATATAAACAATATTGAAGATGTAGCACTTTTGCGCCTGAATTGACACCTTGATATCGAACCATTTAGCACCGACCGATTTCTCTGTTTCTGGCGCACTCAAATGGGAGTAATACCGTAACATAACAGAAATGAGAGAGGGCTAACACATCGGTCGCTATGGGGTTGAGGGAAGTAGGGGGGGGGGGTGAAGGTTTATAAGTTACATTCGCCGCTCGACGTCTGAGGGGCGACCAACTCCTACAGAGAAAGCAGTGTCTGCCACGTGTTGGTAGCGTTAATAAATGGTAATAAAATTAGTACCACGCAGAAGACGTTTCTCAACAAACTTCTCAAGGTTAGTGCGCAGTGGCGTAGACAATTTGCCGGGTACCTATTAGAGCGTATATCGCATTGCAGTACAGGTCCGGGGAGGACAAGAGGCAAGAATGGGAGAGAGTTTACTCATAAATCTGAGGTTTGTGAAGTGAATAACAGCTTTATACTGTGTGTCCGAATTCAACACCCTCACACAGCGCCCATGATAAAATAACTAGAAAGATACTTGGGAGACGAAGAAGCAAAATGTCATCACCCACTCATTTATGTTCACAGCACGGCCGAGGCTTCTCCCAAAGAGTTCTCCCAAAGCCCGACTAGTACAATATATAGTTGGGATATCGTTATAAATTACAGCTGCTATTATTGGTTTTTAGAAGTAGCCGTTCTTATAGAAACGGCATGCGTAGCATCAAAAGGCGAATGCATGGATGCTAGTGCGTGCCCATACAAAAATGCCTAGTGGGCGTCTATAGAAAAATGTATGGTGAGCTATGGCCGCCTATGGGTCCCTATGGTCACCCATAAAAGTGCATAAATTAGGCTATAGCCAGCTATTGAAGTTTTTATGCATCCGGCACTAAAGAATGTAAACCATACAATTCTCTTTAGACAGAAGCCGCTGCCGACAACGAGAACAGCGAAGCGTATGCCATCACAACGTACGATGAAGTTTTGCAATGGTGCAGAGCGAACCGTAACAGATACCCACCGCCTCATCGGGACCTAACACGCAAAGAAGCGACCACCCTACGACAACTACAGGCAAGAGCGATATGGACTCCGGTATGGGCGAAACACGTCTGTCCGGAGATATATCACACAGACACGTGCCAACGGTGCAAGAAGGCGCGAGCCACCCAGAGCCACATACTCTGGGAATGCTCGCCCCCTGCACCCAACACCCAAGACAACGAGTTGCCAGACGAGACATGCAGCAAGCTCATCAGCACAGAACTCGGTAATCAACGGGCCGTCGTCCAGCACGTCCTCGAGCTCCTGGACCGGCAGAAACCCGGGACGTCGTCTCGCTTGCGAGACAACGGATAGGGTGAACGCGGGGCTAGGACGAAGACATGGAACACCACAACGAAGAAGCAGCAAGACTACCCACAGAGACAAGGTCCAGCACGTGCCACGTTCCCCTAGGAGCGTGAGACGACCGGTGCTCGCCTTCGGGCTCGCAGCACGGCCGCCGCCTCCGTGGGGCAAGCGGGCACGCAAGAGTCTCCCCTCCCACACCCCCTCCCCTGAACTGCCGGATCGATTCAATAAAGTTGTTTCTCTCTCTCTTAGACGACTATAGAACATCCTAGTGTGTTTAGTCTATAGAGTCACAGCTATTCAGGCTACTGTAGCCAGCTAAAGAAAAATCTATCGCTTTAGTTCTATAGGCTAGCCGCAAGAAAGCTCTTTTGTCTGGCTATAGACCAATGTTTAGCTTTAAGTCTACAGACTTGAAACCATTCAGCTGTCTTTTACCAGCTATTGAAAAGAGTTCGTGCTAAAGCTAAAGAGAGAAAGCCATAAAAGCTCATTTGGCTGGCTATAGGCCGTTTTTTAGCTCTAACTCTACAGACTCAAAACCATTGGCTGTGTTTTGCCAGCTATTGAAAAGAATTCGTCCTAAAGCTAAAGAGAGAAAGCCATAAAAGTTCATTTGGCTGGATATAGGCCGTTGTCTAGCTCTAAGTCTACATAATTGGAACCATTCAGCTGTCTTCTGCCAGCTATTAGAGAGAATCTGCCCTAAAGCTAAAGAGAGGCACCCATAAAAGTTTCTGCGGCTGGCTACGGCGCAATATATAACTGTCAACCTTTAGACGAGTGACAATTAAGCAACATTTAGCCGGAATTAGGAAAGCGTTTGGCGCAGAATTTAGAGGCTTGCATCCATAAAAGCTTCCTTAGCTAACTACATAGTGACATAAGCCTCTAACTCTCCAGCCGCTAATAAAAAAGTGTTAGCCTATAAAGGTATAATTCGAGCGCACCATTAAAGTCTATTCCGCTGGTTCCAATATGACTTATGACGCGTAATTTATACACTCATGATTTACCTAGCTACATCTACAACACAGACTGAATAACGATGATGAGGTTCATCGGCCAGTTACATGAAAGTTTTTGTTTAATAACGTTAGGTACCTAGTATACCAACAATACGGGAAAAGTACGATTAAAGGCAGCTACAGACAGATTAACGCTCAAATTCAGGTTGCAACTTTGGATACTGTGCGTCGGCAAAGCTTGCGAATGAACGTCGACCGAAAGACTTATAAAGTTCGGAGAATTCTTCCTCTGCGGCCCTTTGCTGCCGCGGTCAAGTGAAAAAGCGGGCTTCTCTGAAAACGGCCTTCTCAGCTCGAAGCAAATTGGAAAGAACTTTCGCGGCCTCCGTTTCTGGGGGCGCAGTCATAAATATGGTGGCATCTGCGAACAACCCCATTCCTTCTCCGGCGGAGCTCACTTTGAAATTAGTCATTGAGAAAGGGGGAGAGCGACCCAAGCTGGACCGAAGGAGGCAGGGACAGGAAGTTCTGGGAAGCGTTGAAAAGGTAGAGGGGACCAGGACCGGCCGGGGAGGTGCGGCGTGAGTGCCGCGCGCGTCGACGCTGTAGCCCGGTCGTGCGAAGGCAAGTTTTAGTGGAAAAGAGGGTCAGGCGTTCTGTGCTGTGTTAGTATTCGTGCGCGCAGCAATAACAGTGGCAGAAATATTTCCCTGAGTACTGATAACAGATATAGTTTTTTCGAATGAAGAAAACAAAACGTTAAGCGATGTTGTATTTGCCAAATAAAATCATTACCACAAAACGAGTTAGAAAAAGGTCGAAAGATGGGCACGTATCTCCGCACTATTTGCTAGCGCGATGGACCTGGTTATACCAGGATGTACTCAGTCAGCCACATCTCGTCTCCTTGCTCATGTGCGCGGGCATGGCACGTGTTGCCTAATGTTGGAAATTTACGACTCGACTACAATGTGTTCGTGTTGATGGTGTGACGCCAAGCAAATGTGCCGCTTTTCGCTGTCGGAAATTTCGGTGTTTATGGTGACAGTGTTACGATTATTTCAACATCAACTCGAAGTCATGCGAAAATGGATACCTGCGATACCGCGACAGCAATTTCATCGTACGCAAAACACCAGGGTGAGTGATCTTACGAACTGAAGAGGCTGTATTGTGCGAGAAATGCAGGACTTTTTTGGTGTTCAAGAATACGTTTCCAAGCTACCTTGCACCACATGGGCATTGCAATGTACTCAGAAGTGAAGATTTCGCCGCGGTGATGAGACAAATATAATTATTTTTTCGCGAACTGAGAAAACGTACAAGGAACTAATTGAACGGACTTGGAAAACGTTTTTTATTATTGCATTATGGGCGACCATCTTCATTGTTTAATTAAGAGTGCATTTCCATTTTAGCCACCATACTTGCCACTTCGTGCACTGCGTACTGAGTGAAATGAATGACTTCTGAGTTTTCTATTTTCTGCGGACTACCCAGCACCTGTAGGTATATGTGTCTCGGTGGGCGTTCGTGGAAAATGTGCCGCGTAGTGTGGCTGTCGAGCGAATGACGTAAGCGTGAGCCAGATGGTTGGAGTGCGTGTGCTGTGTGTTTCGATCGGCGTATGTGAACAACAGTTTACTGGCGGCGAAGTAGCGTAGATAGTACCCCTTTATGTAATGAATGGGATGAATAAACCCCTTGGTTTTGCTTTTCTTGTTTGCCTTTGTTTAAGCCTTGTGTGAATGAAAACTGGCGACGTGTTTGCAGTCGCAACCTTGCACTCCCCCTATATCGCTGAAGTGTTCATGGAGCATATATTACAGAATGCAGATAGCCACACAACCTAAGTGCCACAGGAGAAGTCCTAGAGATCCGCAAGGCTATATGCCGGCATGGCAGCGTGTTAATAATTTCCCAGAGGCTGCTGCTGTCGCTGTGTTTCAAGTAGTGGCGATTCTCTTCTGGCTGCAGCCCATGCAAAAATATCGTATGGTCGGCTATTGAAAATCCTTCTTATGGTTGTCTTTAGCTATTTGGCCCAATTATCTTTAGACATTTCTATGGCTGTCTTTAGACATTTCTATGGATATTCCTATGGGTGTCTTTAGCTTCTTCTATAGCCATAGCGATATGAAAAGAAGACCTAAAGAAAGCCATAGCACCGGCTATAGAAGAAGCTAAAGACACCCATAGAAATGTCGATACGAATAGCTAAAGACAACCATAGAACCGGCTATAGAAGAAGCTAAAAACACCCATAGGAATGTCGATACGAATATCTAAAGACAACCACAGAACCGGCTATAGAAGAACCTAAAGACACCCATAGGAATGGCGATACGAATCGCTAAAGACAACCATAGAACCGGCTATAGAAGAACCTTAAGACACCCATAGGAATGTCGATACGAATATCTAAAGACAACCACAGAACTGGCTATAGAAGAAGCTAAAGACACCCACAGGAATGGCGATACGATTCGCTAAAGACACCCATAGAAACGTCTAAAGAATATTGGGCCAAATAGCTAAAGCCGACCATAAAAAGGATTTTCTTTAGCCGACCATACAATATTTTTGTATGGGTGTGAAGTGTCTCATCGATCAGATATTTTTATGAGGTGCGACGCATTGCTCGACACTGTCCAGTATTTGCCTTGTAGGCTTCATAAAGGAGATGCCTCGGGATATGAAAATGTATGCAGCCTGAAGCTGCTTGTATTTGTCCCCTAAAGAGAATCTCTTGCGCGGAGTTCTCGTTTTCATAAAGCGATCACGACATCGTTTCTGGTAAACAGGTGATAAAGTGATATGACAAAGTAGATGATAAAGTAAAAATGTGCGTTAGGGATTGTCATTCGCAGTTGTAGAGACAGCGACAATCGAATATCCGCCGCGATGCTAAGCCAAAGTTCCCAATACCCGACGTGACCCGAGCCGACCCAAGCAAAAAAAAAAAACGGTTTGCCCGCTGTAGGGGAAGCCTCTCTCCTAACATTCGCCGACTTCGATTGCGCTGCGTTTGGGTTCCCCTAAATTGTAGGGTCCCGCATCGCTTGGTTAACGTATTCTAAAACTCCCTATTACTTTAATTCCGGTCCACTTGGCTGGAACCTCTTATGGTGTTCTTGTTGGACGGCAACACGCCGCGGTGGCTCAGTGGCTATGGCGTTGGGCTGCTGAACACAAGGACGCGGGTTCGATTCGCGGCCGCGGCAGCCGCTTTTCTGGTAGAGGCGGAAAGCAAAAACACCCGTCTGTTCGAGATTTAGGCGCACGTTAAAGATCCCCAGCAGCTCAAAATTAATCCAGAGCCCTCGACTAAGGCTCTCCTCATCGCCTGTAAAGCCCCGGCGCGTAAAACTCTCCAATCAATCAAATGTTTGGCGGCATGAGTTCTATAGCTACTTGGATAGTTTCGGTCTTCCAGTTCTGGCGAAATGCAAGGTGATCTATTTTGGCTAGCTTGGTGGCATGACTCTTGTGGTAACGTGATAACACCAGCCGCGGAGCGGTGATAGTACCGCCGGCTCTTGGTTCCCATGTATATTTAGCTGCGTGGCTATCATCGGTGGCGGCTGGTTGCGTCACAGCAGCCCTATATATATATATATATATATATATATATATATATATATATATATATATATATATATATATATATATATATATATATATATATATATATATATATATATATATATAAAATATATATATATATATATAAGGTTAGTAGAGACAGAGACTAACGAGAAAGACGTAGAAAATAAAAATAAGTTTACTGACGTTTCAGGGAGAGGACTCCCTTTCTTCAAAGGACTCCCTTTTTTCGCGCTCTGTGTGAGTTTTTTCAGTCTATATATATATATATATATATATATATATATATATATATATATATATATATATATATATATATATATATATATATATATATATATATATGTTTAGCGGAGAATAAACGCTGATTCTTCGTAGTGACTGCGGCTGTCTTGGTTATCTCAACTTTCATCGTACAGCGCAATATTCGCGCTGTTTGCACCATCGCCAAATGTTACGGCTGCCACGTAAGCTAGTCCGGGGCTGGGGGCTGCGAGTCCGATTGCGCTAGCGATAGGTTATCGGGAATATTCATAACTTTAATCTTGTCTAGGGGTCTGAATTGCAATAGATGGTGGGATCTACTCACCCGATCAGTGCGTGTGGACGGCCTTTTCTGTGCGAGGGGATCGCGGATATTACAATTGAATAGATACCGAGAAAACAAACTATCAGTACAGAAATTTGAAGGGAACAAATTAGCGCTGCAAAAACCAGGGGCGAAAAACGATGTGTCCATGACAGAAATACAGAAGAAGCAAAGCACATTTGGGAACTTTTGGAAGCGTGCAAAAGGATTAGGCTCAAAAAATGTTTTCTACAAAATCTTCATAGTGAATGATGAGGAGAAAGGTCTGAAAGATGCATATGCATCAAGTGATTAATGACAAGCCTAGGTAAATAGCGGAAGGGATATCTCCGCCGGGGCCTACAGGAACACAGAAGGCTGCGGAAAGAGATAAAACTTTCAGAATTATTAATTTAAAGAAAAGCGTCGCAAAATGGTTTTTCCCCAAACTGCAGTTGGCCCGGAAGGCCGCTGATAACCCTGTTTGGACACAAAAGAAAGGGGTCATTCATCAGGCCAATAGGTGCGGTGATACAAAGGAAGGAAGTACAGAGGATTGTCTCCAAAATACAAGAGTTTTAAACATTAGGACAAAGCCCATAAATTCAGTATTTAGTTGAAGGAAGTGGTTATCGCCGACCAAAGTTTTAGTTA
Source organism: Haemaphysalis longicornis (assembly GCF_048455015.1). Lineage (NCBI taxonomy): Eukaryota > Metazoa > Arthropoda > Arachnida > Ixodida > Ixodidae > Haemaphysalis > Haemaphysalis longicornis. The sequence goes on from NW_027526335.1 coordinate 219,313,007, forward strand.
AAAAAGGCTAAAAAGACGTTTCGGCTTCCATACAGAAGCCTTGTTCACTGCGCGGAAAGGCGTGAAGCTCGAAGCTTTTAAGAAGCGCGTCGAAGTAATCGCTCCAGGCATCTTGCATACTTCGACGCACTTCTTAAAAGCTTCGAGCTTCGCGCATTTCCGCGCAGTGAACAAGGCTTCCGTATGGAAGCCGAAACGTCTGTTTAGCCTTTGTACACACTAAACGTTTTTACACCCTTTTGGCAAAAAAAGGTATAAAATAATTGAAAAAAGAGTGTTGGGAGGCCCTTACGCCCTTTTTCTTGAATCTCAACACCCGTGTTCGTAGCTTTCCACCCTTCTTGCGTGAAAAAAAGGGTGTTGACCAACCTCAACACCCTTTTTTTTGGAAGGGTGTTGAAAGGGTGTGGAAAAGGTGTTCAGCTCATCATTGATTGAGGTCATGCATGCAATATAATTTCAAAAAGACATCCCATTGTACCATCCACCCAACCTCGTCAAAAATGTTCAAAAGCAAAAAACAAAAGCTGCCAAATTCAATAAAAAGCAGCGGCAGCACCGACGTTGAAACAGGAAAAAATATCAGCCCTTGCTTATTACGACATCGACAGAATAACACTCCCCCTCCCACTTTTTGTTTTCTACAGCCTTGCACGGAGCACAGCACAACCTTGAACTGTGACATCTGTATCATCATTCCGGCGTTCCCTGTTCCTCTCCTGCCCCACCAGCACAATCATAGCCCCCTCTGACAACAGTCATTCTCGTCGCTCAGTGGAGTTATAACGTACTAGCAATTACAATTTTATTCCATTCTTATTGTTAGCGAGCGCAAATATTGTGTACAAATGCAATAAACAGACCACCTAGTTTCTCCTGCAGAAACAACTTTGGAGAACAAGGCAGATATCAAAAGAAAACAAAAGTTGGGGCATGAAATCGGGCGCGAAATAAACAGACGCCAAATAATAATACGATTACTTACACTAGAACACTGCCAAATTTCATTGCGCAGTGTTATCTTACTATCTGCTGCTTTTTTTAACGTTCAAATCGAGCGCCAAAAGCTTCAGTTCGCGTTTTGTGTTTGTAAACTTTAAATATCTAAGCTTATTTATTATAATACACACAATAAATAATAAACTTAGAGATTATGTTATATTCAGTAAAAGATGCAATTATTTATTGTTGTCGTTTTAATTTGTTTACGCAACTCCCTGCCAACGGCCTATACCCTGAGCCCCTGAGTAGGGCGCGCGGCGGCGTGGCCGGATTCCGGAACAGATACCCCGTGACCCGTCTTTCATCAGTTTACTGTGGTGTGCGGTTAAACAAGCGCAGTTATTATGATTAATATGGTCCCTCGTCGTTGTCGGTTATGGCTGTCGTGTTCGACTTCGCGAAGAAGTATTTGAGAACAACTTTGCCACCTGAAGATGGCTAATTTCGTTTGGCGCTTGCCCCTGAACGTCGCTCGCTCTTCTGCGTCTGTCAGGTAAGCTGTCTCGTCACATTTGCCGCCTTTCTTGTCACTGGATGTCGTATGTAGCTGTGATCGCCGCTTTAAGGATTCGTTAACAGGAGCCCGCGTGTGTGAATTGTTTAACTGAACTGGCTAGGTTGAACCTAGAGGGCTTGTCTCTAGAAAGGCGATGTGCGACAGAACATTGTGGTGCTTGCATTGAGCGCTGAAAGCACTGGCGCTCAGTAACGCAGCGGCGCTCAGTAACTCAGTAATGTTTCCCATTCCGGAGCACTATATTGAACAGCTTCAGAGTTCACCACTGCGAACCACGGCTTACGCGTAGTTTATCAGAACACGGGCGGCTACTTGTGCTGCGCAGCGTTTACGGCTTCGTCAATCACCGCTGTCGTTTGTGCCGTGTTGTGAATGGCGAGGGAAAATCGTTTGCGAGCGAATGTGCCCGCCTCGCAAGCTTCGTTGCGTTTGCGGCGAGCCACCTCATCATGTGTACGGTGCCGCTGTACGCGGGTATTGATTTTGGCTGAATGTTGTGTTGCCCGAGTTGTAACATTCGTGCACCCAATAATTTCCATTCTTGCCTGAGTGGTAATCATGTGTCATCCTGTTTTAGACCTCTGGACGGTCTGAGCACATCACGTCCCTCCATTCAACCGCACAAGAGCCACAAGCATTGTCAACATTGTTTGGCCGCCAGAACGTATGTTTTAAAACAGTTTTGGTAGCACAGTGGGCTACCATACTTGAATAATGTTCGATCACTTGAATGTACAAGTTCTCGCCCCCGTAACAATTATTGGTGTTTCATGCATAACCTAACATGTAGCTGCTCAATGGCAACCTTTATTGTTAATTTCGGAAAGCTCAGTTTCACCCAAAATCATAATGTGGGCGTAGCAGTTAATCACCATGTATACGAATTTCCTGGTGTTAGTCATGTTTACGGTGAAGCCATATTTCTTAGGTGGTGACAGAAAAATGTTATTACCTTTGTAGTTTAGTCTTCGATAAAGCCTTACCAGTTCTGTTTTCAGCTATTTTTTGGATGTTTATCATGTGAATTGACAGTCCTTGCAGTCCACTTTTTCAAATAGTTAATGTAACTGCCTGTACCATTTAAAGAGGCCTGATTGGGGTTCTGAAGGCTGCGATTTACGCACGCTAGTGCTGTACCGCCAACAAAGAAACATCCTTCCACAAAAAAAAAGATTTGAAAGTGTAAAGTATCAGCTGCATTATTCTTAACTGGAACATGCTAATTGCAAGGCCTGGGGCTTTTCCTGAAATAACCGTGGATGTTATGAGAGAGGAAAACCACTCAAACACATCTGCCAAGGCCGTTGCTGCTCCAAGATGCGTGCAAGCATTGAGTCTTCTATGCAATACGTTACACCCTTTTTTTTAAACAACCAACGTGCATGCTGAACGTACTCCTGATTGGGCGTGTGCCAGGCGCGTAGCCAGGAATTTTTTTCCGGGTGGAGGGGGTGGGGGGGGGGGGGCCGTGGTCGACCAAAAGATGGGACGGGGAAATATTTAGGCAAGGCATCTTGCGCGTTGTTTTTGGAAATGAAGCTTGAAATACCTTACTTTAACATGCGATTTGTGTATGCACAACGCTAACTGTAAGGCCCACCTTAAGGAGCTTAGATGGTGATGATAATGATGATCACCTCAATTGCCGTTCGCTGGTCTGTGGGCACACCACGGGCGATTCATTCTTCCGCAGAGCAGGTGGTTAGGCGGACCCGCGCTCGTGAGCGTGATCATGAGTGCGCTCGTGAGTGGCGCGCGGTCCCTGAAGTTCGTCGGGCGGAAGTGCAGGCCAACACTGGTTGTTTACTGTCAAGATTCTCGTGTTTTAGATTTTCCTTTAGAAAAGGGACTAATAAGTTTTCTTGTCAGCTATGAAGTACAGTCGAGCACGATTTGAAGGTTATCGCACCAGCATCGAGCGGCCAAGCGTGCCACCAGCCCACACACTAAACTTTTTAACACCCTTAAAGGTGCTAAAAGGGTGCACTCAACATTTTGCACCCTTTTTGCACCTTTTAAGGACTAAAACATTGCTTCGGCACCCAATCATGAGGGTGCCACATATTAAGGGGTGTAAATCTTAACATTTTTACACCCTTTAAGGTGCAAGGAGGGTGTACTGAACATTTTGCACCCTTTTTGCACCTTTCAAGCACCCAAATATTGCTCGGGCACCCCACCTCGAGGGTGCCAAAATTCAGGGGTGTAATCAACAGTTTCATAGGGAGCTACGACCGTTAAAGGGGTGCTAAAAAGTATTTCTTCTCGATTGGGGTGTTACCACGGCACCTTATCGTTAGGGTGCCTAAAAGAACGGTGTGTGAATGCAAGCATGCAAAATTGCACAAAAACAGGCTGAATGTTTAAACCGCACATTGCACTAGTTCACCGCCCGTTGAGAGAATAAATATGAACTCTCCACATAGACCAGGGGAAAGGCTCTAAAATTGCTGTTCGTAAATTGAACAAAACGTGCTGAATGTTTAAATTCCACTCTGCACTAATCTACTGCTTCGAGTGTATCACAAGGTTCGTTTCGATGTCTGGGTGCACGGGAAGGAAAGGCTACAAAATGCCTCTTGTAGTCCTATAAATAAAACTTTTACGCGAGGCATCGGTGTCCTCAACGAAATCGAATTTACCTAAGAATTTGTTCCCGTATTATTATGCCCCGGGCAAAAATTCCAACAAGACTTTCTTGTTGGGCTCACAGCACGCCTGTGGGGCCAATACGAAGTTCTGTCGGCACTCTATCGTTCCAATAGCCTAGTCTTCCAACAGGGAGTTTAACCTTGATGGCGTTTGTGGGGCCAATAAGAAGCTCTGTCGGCACTCTATCGTCCCAACAGCGTAGTCTTCCAACAGGGAGTTTAACCGTGATGGCGTTTACCGGCTCGCCAACACGATAAGTCAACGCCAACAGACGCCTCGTTCGTAATCAGCGGCGCGAGCGCGCCATCAGACAGAACCGACAGACGCCCTGAAGATGGTTTTTAGGGCCTAAACAGCAGCGTCTATGTCTGGCATAGACGCTAGACGTCAACGTTTGTGTTCTGAATTTTCCCTTCAGTAAGTAACAGTCAGACGGACGATAACATAACTATGTGAAGATATGCTTTGGCTCATACCACGGCAAGCGCAATCGTTTGTGGCTGCAGCCTCGGTTGCTCTTCGCCCACAACAAACTGAATCGGCTGTACAGCTTTCTTCGAGGGCGCAGGCCGACGGGGGCGGTCGTGTAAAATCATTTTCGGTCGTCGCTGCCGTAGGGTTGCCACCTTCCTGGTTTTGGACCGGCCTGACCGGTTTTTTAAACAGCGGGCCGGTTGCCGGTCCATATCTAAAACCAGCCGTCATCAGCCGGTTTTTTGGCTTTTGTGCCGTGATTATGCCCGTTTTGGCGTTTTATAAGCGTCAATTCAACAACTAAGACGATAAATACGTGTCGACAAGCATAGGCGTGCGCACAGGGGGGGCAGTGGGGCGGCCGCCCCCCCTAATCATCTGAAGGGGGCGCCAAATTTGCCCCATGCCTTGCGGATGTAACACATGAAAGTAAAATTTCTGCTCATAAATATTTTGTGTGTGTTGCAATTCCATCACATTGAAATAAAAATTTTATAACCATCCCTCTTTGCACTGCGTTCGCACCGCAAGGCCTTCAGTGAGAAGAGGTCGGGAGTTGCTCTGGGGGTGGGGGGGGCGCAGCGGTAAGACTTTGCCCCCCAAATTGAGAACTCTGCGCACGCCTATGTCGACAAGCTGAGCAAAGACACGCGAGCAGAGAAAATACGCGGGCGAGCGCGCTGCCTCAGATGGAGGGGGACCTAAGGGAAGAACAAAATAACGAAATTCTACCGCCGCGGTCAGCAATTGCGGTTACTTTTCAGTGAAGCACATGCAGAGCGATTAACCAAGCTCTCAATCACTTTCAGTACAAACGTTATGTTGATTTCTCTCTAAGAAAACACTACAATAAATGGCACTGCATGTTAAAAAATATGGCGTCTTTTTTCAACACAATCTCCCCTCCCCCCCCGGAAGGCCCGTTTTTTTTGGGGGGGAAAGGTTGTAACCCTACGCTGCTGTTCTGCCTACCTGCTTGCTGTACCTATTACGTCACCGCCACCGCAAATCCCCACTTGTTACAAACTCAGAGATTTTCGCACTGTTAGCAGTCGTTTTACACGATGGGTTTGATGCGCCTGACATGCCAGGAGTGACATCGCTTGTAGTATTAGAGCGACGTTGCTTGTCTGCAAGACGGTGCCGGTCAAACAAGCGTTATCAACGCCATAATTCTAACGGCACATTCCATTTATTTCGTGGCTGCCGTGGCTTGCGCAGAAAAGGTCGGGTTGACTGCGATAGCTTTTCTTGAGTCAAATAATGGAGCTTTGGCTCAATCGCTTGCAGCGCTAGCAATGCGGCCTCGTCTGCAAGACCGGTGCGTGAGAAACAAGCGTTAGGACAGCCAGAATTTCAAAAATGCAGCATAAACTAGACCATCGTTAAAGGAGGCGATGACTAGGCACAAGCGACAATATTCGTTGACAACTTACGTAAGTATAGAGTTGTTTTAGGCGCCTCGAACACCGCCCGCCGACATAGCTGTTTGGACCGCATCAAACTTGCGGTATTAAGCATCGCACGATAAGTACCAATGTGCACGTCGCCAGAAGTGTGTTAGAGTGCTGTGATGCCTTCTCAGGTCGTGTGGCGATGGTGCGCAGCTCGACCTTGAGAAGGCTTTTGACCGGGTGTCCCATGACATACTTTTCAGAATCTTAGAATACACGAATGTTGGGTCTGTTATCTTGGATGGTATAAAGATGGCGTATGCCGGATGCAAGGCGAGCATAATCGTTAACAAAAATTTAAGTGAAAGTATAAATGTTGGGTGTTCGGTCAGGCAAGGTTGTCCGTTATCGCCTCTTCTTTTTGCGCTCTATCTCGAGCCTTTCTGTTTAAAAATAATCAAGCATGAACGAATACGGGGGTTTGGATTAAAGAACACTGAAGTAAAACTGCTCGCATACGCAGATGATATAGCGGTTTTCTGTCGCGATCAAAAGAGCATAAGCGAAGCAGTTAAGGTGGTTAAGTCCTTTTGTGAAAAATCTGGGGCTGCAATTAACTGGGATAAATGTTCGGGATTGTGGCACGGGAACTGGTGCTCAACACCCGCCGTTTTTGAATGTATACAATGGACCACGGCACCAACAAAATATCTAGGGGTGCCTCTGGAGCATTATAGGGATAGCCGAGACTTCTGGACTAACGAGACCGAAAAGTTGAGAGACAAAACCAGAAACTGGCAAGGACGCAATTTTTCTATGTTTGCCCGTGCCACTATCTGCAACCTTTTTTTGTTAGCCAAAGTGTGGTACGTGCTGCAAGTGTTGTGTATGTCTCGTGCTAATGTCCAAAAAATCCACAGAGTATTTGCGGTCTTTATTTGGTCTTCCAGCTGGGAAAGAACCAGTCGCTCTAACATTTTTCGCCCAGTCAAAAAGAGGGGTGTTGGTCTTTGTCATTTATTTTTACGACAAGTTGTCGCAAGGTGTTGTTTTGTGCGGGATCAAAAAGACGCCTTCTTGCGCACTGTAATTCAAGTGCGGTTGAAAAATGTGCTGCCTGACTTTGTTGTGTCTTCAAGTGATATTGTGTGCAGGGGGGTGAAAGGATATTTGCGAGAAGTGGCTCTGTGTGTTGAATTTTTGAAGGTACGATTTTCTTTTGACTACCTGTGTAGTGTTTCCAGGAAGCGCCTGTACAAAGATTTAGTTGACGTTTGTTTACCTGTGCCACTGTATAGGTCGTTATACGGTGAGGGCACAGGGCTTGATGTTTTAAGGAGGGTTAAAAGTATGCCTGTGAAGCCTGCAATGAAGTCCTTTTTTTTAACTACACAGTGAAACCCTTCCCGTAGATACTTGGTTGGCAGAAAGAGGTATTTTTGTGCCGTGTACAACCGACTGCAGACTGTGCAAAAAGCCGGAAACTATTAATCACGTCTTCATCGACTGTTGGGACCCAGTGTTCCACTGGGACGTCCTCCAACGTACGTTAAAGAAAGACTTACCCATAACGCCGCGTGGAATTCGGTTCTTACCTGAAAAAAATGAGGGCGGTGTGCCGTACGATTTGATCATGCTCCTCAGCCTTCATAGTATATGGAGGACGAGAATGGCGGTGAGGAATGCGGATATAAATGCCCGGCCTGTCAGGGAAAATTTCATTGAAAGCGTACAGTATATACGGGAAGTGTTTCGTGCTGAGGATGATCCCCCTGAGTGGTTGCCTGTGCTTGACGATTTAGTGTGCCTTAGAAAGTTTTAAAGCCAAGCAGTCAGCCAAGTAGGGTTGACAGATCAATACATGATATGATGTGTGATGTGTCAAATCAGGCAATAAAAAAAAAAGCCGACATAGCTGTTTGTTAACGCGTCCGTTTACTGTTTTGTAGGTCAATGGTTCGATTCCTCGTCGAACGTGTTTTTTTTTTTACGTGAGGGTTTCATTAGCTCCTTTTTTAACGACCAGGGTAAGCACCTGTTCCTTGCTTTCTATCACGCCGACATTTACCGCCCTCTTCCTAAACCCAAAGTCGCTCGTTTTCTCGCACGTTCTCTCTTGAGAAGCCCGCCGTGAAAACAAAACCAAAACAAACGTCAAACCTCTTTACAATATCAGTATATATGTCAATTACTTTATGTGTATTCACTTTTTGTGTTTAAAAACCTTAAATTTAAGTTGTAAACACATTTCAGACTTTGAAAGCAGAAAGATAATTACCAACATTACAGTAGTAACACAATTTTCGTCAAACATAGAGGTGCTGCATTTGAAGTCTGGCAACTATCTCTCACTTTTGTGTGTGTTTTTTCATGGCGTTTTGTGCCGAGTGGTTGGTGGCGTGATTTAATCTGTTTTATCTATTTCAAGCTTAAATCATAGTTATAGAAGCTTTATGGGTGATGTCTACCCTTCCAACCTACGCGTGTGTTGAACATGGGGACCCCGGAAGAACGATCATCGCCGGATAAAATACTGCGCGTCAAAAGTGGATGACATTGCATCAGAACAAAGCGTGTTCGTGTGTCCGCGAGATGAAGACGACAATGAAGGAGAATTGTACGTTGGAAACATCGTTTTTGCTCGGGTAAGTACGCATTTTTTATTATTCTGTATTTGGTTGGAACGAGTTCTGGTGTTTTTCGCTAGACCCCCATCTCGTTTGCTCTGAGAGCCTACGTGAGTTAGTATACTTGTGTGGCGCGCAGTCCACCGTTTCCGCAGAAGTCAGCATCAATTTACGCTGAAGCTAGACCTTGGCTACGATGCTCGCGCTATGGTACACGGCTGCTAATAATTTCACATCACGCAAGGCTCTTTAACACCGGGGCGTTTGTTTATGTGTCTCTCAAACAGTGCCTTTGCGGTTGCAGATCGCAGTCGCAATTTCGCGTGAGTGGCACAACGCTGTGATTAGTCCTCCCTCGTGAATACCCACGGTATACCAAGAAATAACATGAACAGGAGGTTCCCTGGAAGTGCATGTGACGCGCGTACACGTGATTCCATGGCTGGCGTCTCGTAGGTGTTGTGAAATCTCTCCCCCCCCCCCTCTTTACACGAATTCCGTGCAGTGCGCTTCGCAGCTATTGCGCTCGCGAGACCGGCGACCGTACGCCTCGCGGTCTTCGGGCCACGATATGTGTGCTGTTCTCGTGAAGCTCGACAACAGCGAAATTGCCGTACTCGCTCGCCAACGCGCCCCGACAGCGTACGCGTCGACCGGGTGCTGACGGAGTTGTGCTGGAAGAAAAGCAGGCAAGAGATGAGGGCGCACGAGGTGTAGTTAAACATGAGAATTTACAAAGTGCAAGGTGGAGAAAATAGTATGCAAGGGCCGGAAACGGTGAGAGAGTTCGGGCCGCGCGCCAGCGAGCGAGTGCGGTAATTTACGTTGCCGAGCTTCACGAGTCCGGCACGAATATGACGACGCCCGTCTGAGAGTTCATAGAGGTATAGAATTCACATACGTGCAAATTGAAGGTGAAATGCGCGCATGTGGCCTCGCAGGGAGTTAGCATAGTCTCGGAGTAGTGGGGGAGATTTCACAACGCCTACGAGGCGCCTGCCGATTCTGTCAGAGTAGCTCTCGGGAAGTCTGGGGCTTGATATCAGAGGCATATGTATTGTTTAAATTAGTGCAGAAAATTGAGCCAATTCGCAAGTTCTCATTTTCGCAAAACCGCAGGCCATACAGAGACTAACAAGAAAGCTGTAGGCACTCACTCAACTCGATTTATATTGGAGAATTGAACGTGCAGATACAAGTCAGACATTGAAATGGAGGAGCCTCAACTATCACACACCAGTTCCGATTGAAAGCAAGGGATACAGATGAGCTGCTAGCATGCGTTCCATGCAAATTAGCTCAGTAGCTAGCTTTGCATATATCATGCATACCCCACTCACAGTACCTGCGGGTCTAATAAATACATTCTTACTGTGACCTAAATTTCACTTGGGGTGTTCCGGGAGTGTTCTTAGTAGTGCCTTGGAGGTTACTGTCTTTAAACGATTAAAAATCTACTTGATGTAAGCATTCGTGCTTTGTGTGCGCTCTTCTTGTATTTCAACAAGTGTCCGCACACTCACAGATTATGCACCTGCAGGTGCTGCTGCTGGCTGTCCTGGGTCAGCTGCCTTGCAGTCCAGTTTCAAAGGCTTTGCCAGGGCCTCCCTTGGCCAACCGACACTGCACCTGCTGTACCCAAGTACTGCCTGGCCTTTCGTTGGTGCTCCGTACGCTTTGCCGCCAGGAATGGTCATTCATCCATCATCTGGCCGCTTGGACCACCCGTTCAGAAGTCAGCGCATTTGCTCGACACATCGGTCCAGGCACTGCTGCCATATCGGTGCAACCACCGATTATGTACTTTCAGGTTAGTTATTGCATGTTGTGGAACTTGCCATGATGTATACCTGTTAGCAGTGCTGTGGCCTCTGATTATTTGAAACATTTTCATGAAGCAGTCCTGTGCGTATGGAGCGTGTCATTGCTTAGCAGAGATATTGAAGAGAATCTGGGGCTGACGACTAAAGGGCAAGAAGAGAAATTGAACTGACTTTGAAGCAAGTATTCGTATGTAATCAAGCCAAGCAAACATTTAGGATCTTTCGATATGGTTTTAAACTTGCAATACAAACTGGTCTACTTCAGATCATACTGGTAATAATCATACTATACCGAAAAGTACATCCCGCAGTCTGTAGAATTCTGACAGCGCTTTTTTCAGTCTCTCATGACAGGCACTAATCTCAATGGTTGGAAGATAGTCGAGGTAGCACCAGTCTTTAAAGCAGGAGACGGTACTTCACCATTAAATTTCCCTAACAAGCACCATATGCAAGGTCAGGAAACATTTCATCCACTCTCAGGTCGCTAATTATTTATAAAATCACAATATCACATTCGAGTATCACCACTGTTTTCACAAGGGTTACTTGAGAAACACAACTTTCAGGATTTGTTCACGATCTACATTGATCCATTGACACAGGCTTACAAACTGCGGTAGTTTTTCTCGATTTTTCTAAAGCATTCAATCGCATTGCACACCACAGACTACTTCTCCAACTTCACCCTAATGTCCTCACTTGAGCAAAAGATTTTCATTCTTCTCAAATGCAGTTTACTTCTAATAACTATATACTTCTTTTGCTCGTGCCACTTTGTTGTCCCCCCAGGCAGGTTGCTTGGTCTATCTTCCATGTTGCATATCCTCCCATGTAGGTCTATTTGCAGATGATGTTGTAATTTATCACACAATTTCTTTCAACTACTACCGTCAATGCTTTCAATCTGATCTTAACACAATTACTCCTGGTGCTGCAAATGGCTAATGTCGCTTATCTCTAAAACAAAGTGCATGACTTTAACGGTGGCAAGTCTCGGATTGTAAATACTTACTTCATTAACAACAGCCTGATTACCTCTTGAGACAAAGGTGTTTTGGTAGTCCGGTAGGGGAGGGGGGACTGCATGGTGGATTTCAAAAGGTACATCGATTGGGAAAATAAGACGTGTGATTAATATTTTCATTTGCACTCCAAAACTCGCTTTATTTCATATGTTTAACCCACTGCCGTGGCTAGAGTGGTGTGCTGTGGAGGCGAATGTCGGTTAGATACCGCTTGGTGTAGCCGCTGTTCAGATGGAGGCAACACGTAAAGACGCCCGTGTTTGGAGATTTCGATGCGCACAAAAATACCCAGATGGTCAAAATTAATGCGAAGCCTTCCCCTACAGTGCTCCCCATATCCCAAGTGTAGCTTTGGCGTGTTAAACCACCGTTTTTTTTCATGTTTTTGGTATAGTACCAGCTGCTGTAGCAGGTGCAACTTAACGGTAAAATTATACATAATGTTTCCAAGAGCTAAATATAAAGGCCATATTGAAGTGCGTTTATGGGTCTATCTCATAGCAGTAGTGAAAGGTTATATACTCTGGTGCAGGTTAAGAACGCCAATGGCTCATGTGGTGTAGTCCAGTGTTTGACGGAATGCCGTGTAGGCAGGTAAAAGCATTATTGCAGTGATGAAACGTAGGTCACTGACCAAGTCAAGAAAGCCATTTAACGGTTTGTTGCTTGTTCACGGTGAGCATGTGTCGTGGAAAACGAAGCTATATATTGGGCATTACGCGGCGCAATGAGTTTGCATAGATATGGTGCAGATTGCCATCCATTATGTTGATAATGTTGGGCGTCGTCTGAACAATGAGGGACTCGAGCAGTAATCGAGAAGATAGATTGCACTCAGTTTTCAGTAATTTTGTCTTGTTCCAGTCGACCACGTGTCCCGTCCTCTCACGGTGCTCTGCCAGTGGACTTGTTTTTGCATGGCCCTTGTTCACTTCGTTCCAGTGCTGCATTAATCTTCTGTGCAGATTGCCCGTTTCGCCAATGTACACTGATTTGCATTCAGCGCATGGAATCTAATAAACAATACCGGGAAGCTTGGAGCGTGAGAGGGGGTCTCTCACGCTGACAATGTCAGAACGCAGCTTGCTAGTGGGCACATGCACAATGTATGCACTGCGTGTCTTGAAAATGTGTGCGAGAGTTTCACCGATGTGTGGGACGTAGGTAATTGCTGCACGTTTTGATGCAGTCGTTGTTCTGAATATAATGCCTAAAGCATTATATTCAGAAAGAAGCGAAGAGGGCGACTAGCAAGAATCCACATTGAGATTAGCAGGCAGAAGCGTCCACAAGGCCTGTGTAAAAACGTGCTGCAATTCTCGTCCTACACATCAATCAAACTTTCGCACGCATTTTCAAGAAACACATTGTGCACATCATTCACGTGCCCACTAGCAAGCTATGTTCTGACATTGTCAGCGTGAAAGACCCCCTCTCACGCTTCAAGCTTCCAGGTGTTGTTTATGTTTTGAACAAAAAAAGTGCCATTTAAACGTGACACCTCCTTCCTTGCCGATTTCTGATGCCTGATTGTTCAGTTTGTGGGGATACGTTTAGCAGATTGCTCACATGTCTAACCTGTATTTGTGCTTGAGCAGTCAAACGCTGATGTTAGCAGTGAAGTAGGTGAAAATTGTAGTTTGATTGTAGTTGTGTGCAGATTACCTACATTGTGTTAATTCGTAGAAAAGCAAAATTGAGGTAACCCTGCTAATTGTTCCGCATTGCAGCATTTTATTATGCGAACGTTAAGGAGTTCAGCTGCTTGTTAAAGGTGAAATAAACAGTGGTACAAAAAGAAGAGCATCTACTAAACAGAAATATCTTCACAATCGCAGGATGCCAACGGTCCGCCTACCAACTTGTGTCCTGCATCGTTTCTGCTGGCTGGAGCGGTTCATGGAGCATTTTCCAGCTTCTCAAAGTTTGTGGTCAAGCGCTCCTCCAAGTGAAAGATGCCGCAGAGGGATCTTTTGTTTTAATGCCACAATTTCACGTGCTCAGCAGCAAATTTACTCGTAAGGCTTTTTAAATATTCATCACCCAAGAGGGCATGTTACCTTCGTCTTCGGTGGAATGTGTCTGCACTCAGGTTATTTGTGACAGAAACAAGTGGACCACGTCATGAGAGTCATTGAGGCCTTGTTGATTGTGCATGCTTCTGAAATGACATTTTCATTAAGCTGAATACTTTCCACATATTACGATTTGTGAACAAATTATGGTAAAAGTCATGATTAGTTGTACTACACTGCAGGAAGGAAATGCCAACATACGTTTTAGGCGCCTCTGATATTTCAGATCGTTGGCTGGTGAGCAATAAAACAAAACTGAATTTTTTTTAAAGTAAAATCAAATATTCGTTGTCACCAGTGCATGACCATAGTAAAAGCTATCTAGTCACCAAATTTAGAATTAGACACGAAATGCCAAGAAAAAAAGGGAAAGAAACTAGACAGCTGGCTACAATAAACCAATTCGTAAAATTCCTCAATGTCTATCAAGTGATGATTCAGGCTGGTTAGTTAAGATGTCAGTGGGTTTACACACCCAGCTTGCAGGGAAGCACATGAGCTCCCAATATTAACATGTTTTTAGTGAAGACCGTCTTCCTTCATTAAAGGGACAGACAACCGATTTTTGTCGCATATATGTTCTCTAGCTCATATGAAAGCCAGCGTTTTACATAGCCCGGTAACCACAAGCAATTTTTAAACAAACTGGCGGAAATAATTTTAATTCGGCAGCAAACTTCCTGAAATCGGAAGGGTGGCGGTTCGTAGTGTCGAAACTTGATGCTACAATATGTGTCCCTGTCACGTGAACTGCAAACCTAGCAGCTGCTGTAACTGCTGAAACGTTCATTTACGTATAGAAAACCTTTTAACACAAGTATTTGTACAAGCTTAAATAGTATATGGATTTATAAATATTACTTTGAAAATTCTAAAGACATGCCGCCCGCCGCCGCGGGGTTGCTCTCAGTGTGGCTAACTGAGCCACCATGCCCAGAATCAACGGCAGCGTTCAGCAAACAGACCCAGCGAAGGAGCTGTGATGATTCTGTCTGGGTCAGGGGCGTTTGTTCTGCCAAAATATTTGATTTCAGTCTCCAAATACCCAACGGCAGCTTAAAAAAAAAAGAAGAACGTCGCCCCCGGGGACGTTCATCGCCCCCGGGGACGTCCCGGGGACGGGGGCGACGTCCCCGGGAACGTCGCCCCCGCCTCCACAACGTGAAGACAGATTCTACCTATCGTTTATCCCAACAGATGGCGCATTCGTGCAAAATAGACCCTTGCATTAAAAAAACACACAGAGGAACAGGAAAGCCTACGATTCAAAGTTTTTAGCTGGGAACAAGTTTTTAAATATCGTTTTTCATTTCGCATACAGACAAAAGTATGTTGCCGAGCTACTCTATGTCATGGTTGCCAGCATTAGTTTTGGGAGGGACACATACGGCTCGTACATAAAAAAATTCGATTTAAAAAGTTCTAGAGCGTTATCAGCAAAACCGTTTCTCGTCAAGGTGCTTTAAGTGATGCCCTTTCATTTGGGATAGAGAATATATACTCGACAAAAATCGGTTTTCTGTCCCTTTAAGCTGCTTTGCACATTGATGCCAGTCTGATAAATGTCCTGAATTTTTGTTATGATCGATCTTTGTATGGGAACCATATATTTTTATATGATGTCGCTGTGTATTTCTGAAACTGTATCTAGTCACTAATTCCAATTTGTCGTGGTCAGGTTTTTTCAACTAATTCGTAGCTTTTTAACAATTATAGTATATTTTGTGTGCCTAAAGGAATGCCTCATTGCATGTTTAGCCTATGTAGTGCTGAAAGCGGACATTTTGCTTCAAAGTGGAATGTCGGGCTAGCAACAAGGTACTTCGCGTGCTGGTCACTTTAATTCATGCCATTGTTTTTTATATTATCATTTAAAATTAAAAGCCAACCAATTTGCTGTCGTTTTAATTTCGTCACCTACTTTATACTTTCTTTTTTTTTCAACTTTGTGTAAGGATTGACTATCCATATTTTTATGATACCAAGGCGTTGGACTGGGCTAGCTGGTACATGTTTGAATGGATGAAAAACCATAGGAAAACCCAGGACACAGAAGAGAACGACGGGACAAACTTGTGCCGTCATTCTGTTTTAACTGTTTCCTGTGTTTACCACTGGTTTTTTATGCATTCAAACATTTTTTATGAGTTTGTTGAACAGTGATTAGTTTAGGTGTGTTCAAACAATTGTTGGCTGCGAAGGCTCCCTGTAGCATTTGTATAAGTGCTCTCTGCTTTTTTTTTGAGCCAATACCCCACCACCAGTCTTCCTGAGGTGGTCTTTTGTAGAAATAAGTTGAAATAAATATTTGTTTGCATTGCTTTACATGTTTTGAAAGAATTTCTTGTTCATTCTTGTTTCATTCAACCCCGTTTCAGAATCCTGCTTAAGGCATTTCCTCTGTTATTTTTTTTCAGAACCAGGAAGGGTGCTCATCCTCGGTTCTTGCTGAAGCAGCAGTATCCATACTTCACACGTGAGCTCTGAACACACAGTAATTATGGTATGAAACATTTTACCAGTATAAGCTTGCTTTGTAGACGTCATTGTAGATGTCAAAGCTCTTGACAGTGTAGTCCAATGTCTGGTGTAACGGGCAATGTCTACAACTTGTAAAAATTAATTTTGTGGCTATAACGTTTGTGATTATTTTAAAATGCACGTCAACTACTATTTAGAATCGCTGTCTAAATTGGCAGCCATTTTCCTGGTGGATACAGAAAGTGAAAAAGCGCATGTGTAGAGATTTCAGTGCACCTTAAATGTCCCAAATTTGCTAAAGCTAATCCAAAGCCCTCCTTGTGGTGCACTTCATATCCCATGTACAGTTTTGCGTAAAAACAGCTAAAAATTTATGATCAATTTAAACTTATTTTAATGTTTTTAAATGCAAATATTCTCAGTTTAAGCTGCCATATTTAGAGTAAAATATTTTGTAACAATTATATAGCTACCAAAGGTTTACAGAAAAGCTTTTTGCTTTTGGTTGTGCACCTTCTTATCAAAAGAAAAATGTTGTTAAGAAAGGCAGAAGAAACCCAACTATGGTAATTAGCAAACCCTAAAGCTGCGGATAGAATGAATGTTTTGTAGAGAATCTTTTGCTCATTTCAGTTCTAGTCAACTCTAAAAAAGTCTATCGACGTAGAATGCTTACCGTGAGGCACCTCGTAATACTAGCCAAAACTAATGGGCCCTGGCTGTTGGCTTTTCATTTGCAACAGTGACAAATGACCCCACATCCACCGGCAGGGACATAATGCAAGGCACCATGTACAAGCTAGCCTCGTGATAAAATATTGTTTTCTGAACAATGGCATTACATTTCAACCATGGGCTTCACCAGGGAACTTGTATGCATTGTTCTGTGATGTTTGCAGTTCTTGTTATTGCTATGTGGGGTCATTTAGTCTAAAGGTATGTTTATAAAACTCCAAATACCACCAAACCTTGCAAGTGCTGTACCATATGAATATTTTTCCGTAAAGCAAAAAGAATAATGCAAACGAAAATAAATGGCTTGGGTATCCAACTTTTATAAGTAGATTATGAGCCGCAGTACGGAGGGAACTATACTATGAGCCGCATTACGGAGGAAACTATACATTTTGCATTTGGTCTTCCTTGATATTGAACCTTCCTGCTCAGCTCAAGAATAAGGCACTAAACATTGCAGGTAGCTACCTTGATTGGAAGTTTGATGCAATACTAAGAAGCCAAGGGTTTTAAGGTTCAAGGAAGTTTTGTGTGGTTGAAGTGTTGCACACCTAATTGCTTTCACTGCACAGCATGGTTAGGCTCTGCAGTGAATCTCGAAGGATGTGTACTGCAGTTCGGCAAAGTGAACATATAATTGGTTTTTTACGAAGTTTTGGGTAATCAACTACCTCTAAAGTTATAACTGTACTGAGATGTGGCTCCTGACTTTTTAAATTGATGTTTTAACAATCGGTGACACAAGTTCAAGGAAATTATCAGCTGATGTTGAGCTTCAATGGAATGTCTCACAGAACCGAGCTTGGAAAGCACGAATGTTTCATACCATAATCGTGTGTGATATTGTGCAATATGTGGTCTCACACCTGCTGCACCTGTGAACCGAAGACGACGCACCCTTCTTGTACCCCTTTAGGTGGGTGCTTTTGCAGAAGATGCTCCTACAGATTGGGGTGCTAAGTAGCACCCTAGGATACATATAGGCGGAAAAGGGTGTTATAAGGCACCTGTCTTCTGGGGTTCTTCACAGAGGGTGCTCCTGCGGCGACAAAATCCAAGCACCCTAAAGGGCGGAAAATATTCAGTTTTTAGGGTGCTCCTGCGGCGACGAGCTGAAGCACCCTTTTGGGCGTAAAAATTTTTAGTATGCACGGTTTCGTTTCGGAACCATGAAAATCGAGATTTCGCACTCTTCGCTCCCTTGTTGGCAGTTCGATGATACAACAATGGCCCACACGACTGACTTGCCACCCTTTGGGTTTCAAGCTGTACATTCGTTGTTATCAAGCACAGACTTGGACTTGGTTGCCCTTTATCTACGCCGACGATAACGCAACTTGCATGGAATATTTGCTAAAGCTGGTGTTCTTTCTGCTTCGTTTGAAAGAGTAGCTTTCCCGCGACAACCTTCGAATCGCAGTGGACTGTACATGCGGCGAATTCGTATATTATGGCGGTGAAGCTAGCAAACGTGCGTCTTCGTCCTTAAGTAATCGCCTTGTGTTATTTTTTGTGCTAGTAACGTGAGCAGTAAACTTGCGCTAAGCGGAACACCTTATTGCACTGCTGTTGAATGTTGAGCTTGTTGCACGTTTCTTATTAAATTTCATTATTTCTATCTGTTAAATTGAAACAGACATGGCTTCAGTAAAATTCCGGTTAAGCAAATACAGAATGCTGATTCTAAAGGGAGGTCAAGGAAACAGTGGAATAGTGCCAAAAAAACAAAGCTCCGCAATAAGGAGACTTGTGTAGTTTTGTTGATGTGGAGGAAATACAAGATGGGCAGAGCAATGCTTTTTATGCAGCAGAAATTATGGAACTGCAATAGTCAATGAAATGCGATGTCGGTAGAAAAATAAACATATAAAGGATTTATAGTTGACTGAACAAAATACAGCGACATGCTCTGTCATGTGATTATAATTTGTACCAGTGTAAAGACAAAGAATGACACGCTCCCGACCACATGTAAGCCTATATGAGGCTTTTCCTGCTGTTTTGCCATTCCCTGGTCGTGCTGTTCCGCCAGTGAAACAGTGGGGCTGTTTCGATCGGCTCGCGGCAGGTTCCCGACGCTTGTCAGGTATTGATATTGACAGGTATTGATATTGACAGGTACAGCATCTGGAGTGGGCGCAGGGATCAGACGTTGACATTGCCCTTGTTACCAGCTTTATATGAGCAAGAATGTCCTTAAAACTGCAGGTTCCGTCCCTGCAGGTGACTTTAGGCGGTTTTTCAGGCTGCTTAAACCGCACCCCAGCCTTGGCATAAAACATTATGGGGGGGGGAGGGGGGGGGCACCGGCTCCCCCTCCCCCCCCCCACCTTCGGCTACGACCTTGGCGTGTGCTTATTCTTTCTTGCATCCACCACATTCGGGTCGTCACGTTGATTTGGGAATGCTGGAATCCAGCATATGCTGGCAAGATACGAGAGCTTGAACACAACCCACTTGACCGCAATGAGTTTTCAAAGATCTCCACCACCTGAAGGTACTGAAGTGAGATGTAAGCATTGCCTGAAAACCATACCAGATGAGGGTACCAAATCATAGTTATGGGTCTTTCTCGCCCATTTACGTGTTTTGAACGAAAAAAGTGACATTTAAAGATGACACGTCGTTCTCTGCCGATTTCTGATGCCTGATTAATTTTGTGGGCATTAATTTAGCAGCTTGCTCACATGTCTACCGTGTATGTGTGCTTGTTAGGAGTGAAGTAGGTAAAATTTGAAAGGTTTGATCGTAGTTGTGCATAGATTACCTACATTGTTCTCATTCCTAGAAAAGAAAAATTGAGGTAACCCTGACAATTGTTCGGCATTGCTGCATTTTATTATGCTTGTATGATTCGTAGAACCTGCAGGAGTACAGCTGCTTGTTAAAGGAGAAATGAACAGTGGTACAAAAAGAAGAGCATCTACTAAATAAAAATCTTCACAATCGCAGGATGCCAACGGTCCACCTACCAACTTGCGTCCTGCATTGTTTCTGCTGTCTGGAGCGGCGCATGGAGCATTTTTCAGCTTCTCGAAGTTTGTAATCAAGCGCTGCCCCAAGGGAAGGATGCCGCAGAGGGATCTTCTGTTTTAATTTTAATGCCACAATTTCATGTGCTGAGCACTTACTCGTAAGGCATTTTAAATATTCATCATTGCAGACGGTATGTTACCTTCGTCTTGGGTGGAATGTGGCTGCAATCAGGTTATTTGTGACAGAAACAAGTGAACCATGTGGTGAGAGTCATTGAGGCCAGTTTGCTTGCGCATGCTTCTGAAATAACATTTTCATTCAGCTGAATACTTTCTAAATATTGCAATTTGTGAACAAAATATGATAAAAGTCATGATTAGTTGTACTACAGCGCAGGAAAGAAATGCCAGCATATGTTTTAAGAGCCTCTGATATTTCAGGTCATTGGCGGGTGAGCAATAAAACAGAACTGAAAATTGTTTAAAGTGAAATCAATTATTTGTTGTCACCAGTGCATAACCCGTAGTAAAAGCTATCTGGTCTCCCAATTTCAAATGAGACAGGAAATGCCAAAACATAAGGAAATAAACAAGACAGCTTGCTACAATAAACCAATTCAAAGAATTGCTCAATGTCTATAAAGTGGTCATTCAGGCGGGATAGTTCGGTGTTGATGAAATACAAGCAGGCACTCGCCTGGTCAAAAAAATAAACAAATAAAGACGTTTTGAGGCCCCTACTGGTCCTTTGATCACAATGAAACGGGGGGTGAAAGGTCGCGATTATTTATAGGTTCGGTGTCGCAGAGTGCGCATGTATATCTCGGGGAGATTACCCCGCGACCGGTTAATCGTGTTTTTAGTTGGTTGAATATGCACTGATTCTAAAAGTAGTCGTGTCGACAGGCGCTTCTCTGATGCGATTATGCTTGCGGAACCCCAATCGATGACATGGTCAGTAGCCAGGTGATGATCCGCCAATGCATTTCAGCTTGCATTGCCTTTTTTGACATCGTTCTGGTGCTATTGAATTCTTCTTTTAAACATTTCCAGTTTCACCTATGCAGGATGCGTCGCAATCCTTGCATGGAATTTTGCAGGCAACTCCGGGGAATCTTGATTTTTCTAAAGGGTCCTTCACGCGTACCAGCTTCTGCTTAAGCCTGTTCGTTGGCACGTGTGCAATTTTAATGCCATATGTGCCAAACACCCTTGCAAGAGCTTCACTGATGCCTTGCGTGTAGGGGACGGCAGCACGTTTTTGCCTGTCTTCTTCAGGAACCCTTTCGGAGGAGGCAACTGAAGCCCGCCATTGTTGCATCCTCACAAGCTTTGAAGGGTAGCCGTTGCTGCGAAGGTCGTTTCTTACCAGGGCTAGCTCTTGCTTGCGCAGACCAGGCTCAGAGCAGATTCGTGATGCGCGTGAGAAGAGTGCAGCGGCGACGGAGCGTTCTTGGCCTATAGTCGAACCCAAGGTATCTACCCGTGTGGGTCGGCTTTCGATACACACTGGTTGTAAATCCTTTGGCCGACCGTTTCAGAAGTACGTCGAGGAAGGCGATCTGTCCATTATTTTCCTGTTCCACGGTAAACTGGATGCTTGGAACACAAGAGTTTAGATGCTCAATTAAAGGCATTACGTCTCGGCGGTGGATCACACAAAAACAGTCGTCTACGTAGCAGACAAAAATCTTGGGGCCGTCTTGTACAAGCATAGCGCAGAATTTTCTAGAGCCTCTAAGGCAATATTCGCACAGACTGCTGAAACGGAAGTTCCCATCGCTGTTCCAAACCGCTGCTTGTAACATTGTACATTGAAAACAAAACGTGTTCTGCAGGCCAAATTCCAGGCAAAATTACGCGGTCCGGAGTTGCATCGTTCTCGAGTAGATCCTTGCAACTCCGGACCGCGTAATTTTGCCTGGAATTTGGCCTGCAGAACACGTTTTGTTTTCAACGTATAATGTTACAAGCAGCAGTTTGGAACAGCGATGGGAGATTCTATTTCAGCAGTCTGTGCGAATATTGCCTTAGAGGCTCTAGAAAATTCTGCGCTATGCTCGTACAAGACGGCCCTAAGATCTTTGTCTGCTACGTAGACGACTGTTTTTGTGTGGTCCAGCGCCGAGATGTAATGCCTTTATTTGAGCATGTAAACTCTTGTGTTCCGAGCATCCAGTTTACCATGGAACAGGAAAATAATGGACAGATCGCCTTCCTCGACGTACTTGTGAGACGGTCGGCCAAAGGATTTACAACCAGTGTGTATCGAAAGCCGACCCACACGGGTATACCTGGGGTTCGACTGTGCGCATCCTATAGGCCAAAAACGCTCTGTCGCCGCTGCACTCATCTCACGCGCATCACGAATCTGCTCAGAGCCTGGTCTGTGCAAGCAAGAGCTAGCCGTGGTAAGGAAGGACCTTCGCATCAACGGCTACCCTTCAAAGCTTGTGAGGACGCAACAATTGCGGGCTTCAGTTGCCTCCCCCGAAAGGGTTCCTGAAGAATACAGGCAAAACCGCGCTGCCGTCCCCTACACGCAAGGCATCAGTGAAGCTCTTGCAAGGGTGTTTGGCACATATGGCGTTAAAATTGCACATGTGCCAACGAACAGGCTTAATCAGAAGCTGGTACGCGCGCGCGATAAACGCTGGTACGCCGCGCGCGATAAACGATTTCATATCGAATGCCCTGTTACAAACCGGCCTACAAAAGAATGCGAATGCATACCCCAAAAGCCACAAACAAGTACAATAAAACGAGTGTGCGCTTTTTTCTTTGCCCGTGCGTGTACGTGCTGTGTGCGGCACGGGTACTTCGCAGTTAACCCTATCCAAACGTTTGACAAACGCATCGACTGATGAAAGAGCACTTACCGGCGAGCTGTCCACAGCTGTCGCCGTATCCAAATGTTGTTAGCGGCCGTTCGTCGTGTGACAGGGGCACATAAAAATCTTTCCACCAAATGGCACTACTAGTCCTTCTCAAATAAGAAAAAATGATGGCCCAAGGCGAGGTGCTTGAAGCTCCGGCCGCACCAAGTCACCGGCCGCGCTGCATTGATAGCACGGAGGCTGTTTACATCCGGGCAGCAAGTCGTGCCGCCAGGGCAAGTTGAGTCGCTGCAGTCGGGTGCGTTGGCGCGCTGGCACGAGAATTTAAATTGTCTATATATGCGCAAGCAACCGAAGCAGATGAACATTGCAATTGTTTGCAACGGCGAGAACTGTCTCTTTGTTAGCAGCACAGTTTGACAACACCTACCGCCAAAATAAACAGATAGAAACAACACGGCCGCGCTGTCTGCTTGTGATCGCGCTGGCTGGAGCATATATACGGGTATACGTACGGTATCGGTTTTGTAGCTGCATGCAACTGTCACGTCCTGCTTTCTCGTTCTAATTAGCATTAGTCCACGGTTGAAGTGCTGACACACGGAAACAACACAAGACTAACATGGCGACCGTCCGCTTGAGATGCTGACGAGCTCGGCGAGTGTGTTAAAAAATTGAATGGTGCATCGGCGCCTGGGCCTGACGGGATTCCTCGGTGGTCATCGGATGTCATCGGCGGAGCGGCGCGGTGGAACAGCGGCGGAACGACTGAATGGAGCGGCGCAGTTACCGCGTTTATATGTAGCGGAATGAGAAAGAGCAGCGCATGCGCATGTGTTTAACCGAGCGCTCACGCGCGCTGACACACAGCTGGCACGGCGACAAGAGCGAGCGCGAGCGTGCGCTAAACGCAGATGGCGCTGCGGTGAAAGAGCGGCGTTAGCGCGCAGCTGGCGCGGCGAGGAGAATGGGGGAGAGACGTGCGGACTACGCCGACTACGGCGGACAAGGCGAGTTAAAGAGATGTGTCGCATCGAATATAGTATGATTAAGCAGCGTCAAAAATCAAACATATGGGCTTATGACACAGCTAGGGCAAGGCGAAAAAGAAATAAAAAGGTAGCTTTACTCTCGTGAGAGAAACAAGCTCAGAAAGCTCACAATTATTTTCATGCCTACTGCAACTAACAAGTTGAACAATGGGTAAATATGAATACTATGATCAGTTTTCTTTATATCATGCGCTTTATTTTTCTAAAATGTAAAAAACAGCCATAATTATTTGTCTTTTTTCACTGCGAACTGCTACTCAACCGTTGATCGGACATTAACAAAATGTGTTGAATGTGACCTCATTTTTCCGAGTTAGAACAAAAATAATGCAACAAAGCTTTAGCTTTATAGAATACTCAGGAACTTAGTGCCATTTTGTGTAAATATTGCAAAAATTGAGAAACATGATTTTTTTTAAATGACGTCGAAAGGTGGACCTTTTTTCCAAATTTTTATTTTTTGCATTTCATGAAGCGGTATTCTGATATTTTTTTTTGTAGAGCATTTAGAAGAGTATGAGGTGTTCAGCAGCCCCTCGTAAACACGTCTAAAAAACTAGACAGCTTAGACTTTAGGGCGATGCGTAAAAAATATTTTTTTAGAAGTGCCACTTTTGAACGACATTGCTCTCGCTACTAAGTTTGAGAAATATTTTCTCAAAAAATATAAATATTGCAAATTCAATCTTTATGAATCTAGCAGAAAAGTTTGCAAACATTTGTTTGAAAAATTGGGAAAATTTGGAAAAAATTTCGCTTTGTGTTACGGGTCCCCAAAGTTGCCACACCGAGCAATGTGGAAAGTAGCCCGGCCGGATCGTGGTCGAAATAATTTTTTATTAAATCAACTATGGCGTTACTCACTAAAATAATGCCAGTTCCATAGTGGGGATGCAGTGCTCTACACAATATTAAAGTTTCATCTCAAACAAAAAATGGTCATGGCACCACTTTGGCTGTCCTTATCTGAACACACGCAGCAATGGCAAACAACGGTTCGCGGATGAGTATGGTAGCTCTACCTGGGAGGACTGATGGCTAGCAAGGCTGCAGATTCGAGTGACGCAGTAGCTTGTTTGATTTACACGCACTTATGGCTTTATTGCTGACATCCCAAAAACACACGATATGGTGGGAAAATCAGACTTTTAACCTAAATTAATTTCTCAGTGAATGCAGCATCATTTGCTGCCGGTCAAGTGGGGGGGGCACTATAAAACAGGAAATATTTCGAACGAAACGAACTTCTGTGTTGTCCGAATGGCCCCTTTAATGCACTGTATTGTATTTTTGGTTCCTGTAGTGATGTCACCATGAAGGAACCGCAGTAGGCAAAGTTAATGTCAGCGCTTTACCATGCATTTTTTTTTTGTGTTTGATGGAAACAAATATATTACTCTAACCAAGGACTTTATCCGAAGCGTTCCCAACGTTTCAGAACCTACTTGGCTCCTTCATTAGAACTGTCTATGTTTGTCCAAGAACAATAGTTCTACATATAAACAATTTTTTTGTTTGCTGCAGCGGATCAGAGGCCAAGGCACAAATAGGGGGTAGGACAGCTAGATATCTGTTCATTTTTCGCCGGCTTGCTTGGGTGTGACAACCGTACCTAGTTGTCCATTCCAATTTGTTGTGGTCAGTTTTTCTCAACTAAATTGCAGCTTTTTTAAAGAATATGGTATGTTTCTGTGGGCCTAAACGGTTGCCTCATTGCATGTTTGGCCTATGTAGCGTTGAAAGCGGATATTTTGCTTCAAAGTGGAATGTCGGCATAGCATCATGGTCCTTTGGTTGGTGCTCACTTTCATTCATGCCATTATTTTTTATAGTATCACTTAAAATTAAAAGTTAACCAATCTGCAGTCATTTTAATTTTTTCACCTGCTTTATATTTTCTTTTTTTCCAAGTGTCTGTAAGGAGTGACAATTCGTATTTTTATGATACCAAGGCGGCGGACTGCGCTAGTTGGTACATGTTTGAATGGATGAAAAACCAGCGGAAAACACAGGGTACGGAAGAGAATGACGGGATAAGCTTGTCCCGTTGTTGTCTTTTAACTGTGTCCTGTGTTTACCGCTGGTTTTTCATCCATTCAATTTTCATTAATTTGTTGAACAGTGATTAGTTTAGTGCTCAAGCAATTTTTGGCTTGAAGGTTCCCTGTAGCATTTATATAAGTGCTCTCTGCTCTTTTTTTACCCAAGACCCCATTACCAGCCTTAATGAGAATGTCTTTTGTAGACATGAAGTTGAAATAAATATTTGTTTGCATTGCTTTACATATTTTGAAAGAATTGCTTGCTCACTTTCTTTCAACCTTGTTTCTTAATTCTGCTAAAAGCATTTTTCCATGTTTATTTTTTTTTTCAGAACCAGGAAGGGTGCTCATCCTCGGTTCTTGCTGAAGCACCAGTATCTGTACTTCACACGTAAGCTTTGAACACGCAGTACTTATGGTATGAAACATTTTACCAGTATTAGCTTGCTTTGTAGAGGTCATTGTAGATGTAAAAGCTCTCGACAGTGTAGTACAGTGTCCTTCTGTAGTGCACAAGCTCTCTATAACAGCACCCGCTGGGTGATGTTGTAGAGAATACTTTTGGGGCTATAATACTTGAGATTATTTTAAAATGTACGTCAAATACTAGTAAGAATAGCTCTCTAAATTGGTGGCCATTTTCCTGGTGGAGGCAGAAAGTAAAAATACCCATGTGTGGAGATTAAAGTCCACAATAAATATCCCAAAGTTGCGAAAGCTAATCCAGAGCCCTCCTCTTCGGTGCACTTAATATCCCATGTGCAGCTTTGTGTAAAAACAGCCAGAAATGTATGATCAATTTAAATTGATTTTAATGTTTCTAAATGCAAGTATTCTCAGTTCAAGCTGACTTATTTAGTAAAATATTTTCAAACAATTGCATAGCTACCAAAGGTATACAGAAAAGCTTTCATTGGTTATGCACCTTCTCAGCGAAACAAAAATGTCATTAAGAAAAGTAGAAAAACCTAAATATTGAAAGTAGCAACACTAAAGCTGCTAATAAAAAAGATGCTGAACGTTTTATCGATAATATTTTGCTGATTTTACTTCTAGTCAACTCTAAAAAGGGCTATAGACGGGTTTGATGCTTCCCATAAAGCACCTCGTAATACTAGACGAACCTAATGGGCACTGGCTCTTTGGTTTTCATTTGCAACATTGAAAAATGATCCCACATCCACCAGCAGGGACATAATGCAAGGCACCATGCACAAGCTAGAATCATGATAAAATACTGCTATAGCACCAATGTCATCACATTTCAACCATGGGCTTCACCAGGGAACGCATACCTGCCAGGTTTCCCAAATTTTCCGGGAGACTCCCGAATTTTTATGGTTTTGTACGATTGTACGACCGAAACAAACATCTCCCGAAAACGCACCCGTCTTTGGCCAAATCTTTTTCCCAGTGTGGCCACAATGTGAGGGAGGTGTACCTTACAATACAACGCGACACCAATTGGCATCGTTATTAATGAAGTGCTTAAAAAGTGTAGTCGGCCATGTGTAAATGGTGAACCTGTTCGACCCATTGTTAGTTTACTGTTTATAAAAATGCAGCGCCGCCGCCACCGCTTTCATTTACACACGAGTACGGCCGTTCTGGACGGCGGTTCTGAAGATTTAGCAAGTTTCCAGTGGTGTAGCTTGTTGTTAGCTTAGACGAAACAACAAAACAGTTCCGTTCCTGCTGTTTTGTATTGCAGTTGCAGTACTATTTCCAGGACTTTCTGATAAGGGCGGTGTCAGCCTCGTCGAACATTTGAGTGGTCTAGCTTCTTGGTAGTTTGTACGAAGAAACAGTTAATTTCCTGCTACGTGTTAAGCAAATAAAAAAAAATGTGTGTAAAGGTACCCATTCTGTTGTAGCTACTACCCCCCCCCCTAAGATCTCCCTAATGCCACCTCGGCAAACCTAGCAGGTATGCATAAGCATTGTTCTGTGATGTTTACAGTTCTTGGTATTGCTATGTGGGGTCATTTTTTATGAAGCAAAAAGAATAATGTAAAATAAAATAAGTGGCAGTGGGGACCCAACTTTTATGGGTAGAATAAGCCGCAGTAGGGAGGGAAGTATACATATTGCATTTGGTCTGCCTTAATATTGAGCTTTTCTGCTCTGCTAAAGAATAAGGCACTAAACATTGCGGGTAGCTACCGTGATTGGAAGTTTGATGCAATGCTGAAAAGCCGAGGGCTGTAAGGTTCAAAGAACTTTTGTGCAGTTGATGTGTTGCACGCCTACTTGCTTTCACTGCATAACACGTTTGTGCTGTGCAGTGAAACTCGAAGGATGTGCGCTGCAGTTCAGCAAAATGAACATAAAATTGAATTTTTAACACCGTTTTGGGTAATCAACAACCTCTAATGATACAACTTCTGTACTGCGATTTGGCTGTAATATTAGACTTTATAAATGGATGTTTTAAAAATCGCTGGGACAAAAAGTTCAAGTAAATTATCAGCTGACATTGCGCTTCAATGGAATGTTTCGTAGAACGGAGCTTGGAAAGCACGAATGTTTCATACCATAATCGTGTGTCATATTGTGCCATATGTGGCTGCACACCTGCAGCGCCATTTGTGAACCGAGGATGATGCACCTTTTTTGTACCCCTTTAGGTGGGTGCTTTTGCAGGAAAAGCTCCTACAGATTGGGGTGCTAAGTAAGCACCGTATGATATTTTGGGCAGAAAAGGGTGCTCCTGCGGCGACAGAATCCAAGCACCCTAAAGGGTGTAAAATATTGTGTTATGATGGTGCTCCTGCGGCGACAAGCTGAACGCAACCTTTTGGGAGTAAAAATGTTTAGTTTGTGGTTACGTCGAGCTCCGCAAGATGGCGGTACTTGTCCGTGCTAAGCGCATGATATGGTTTGGACATTCCAAGCTCTAGCCCGCCGAACGCAAAGTAATGCCTTGACTCCAATGCGAGTGCTTTTAATAACAACTTTGATGACACCACTGTTGAGAATCGGTTGAAACGGAGCAGGCGACGCACGTCAGTGCTATATTTTTCTTCGGCGTGCGGCCGCAGTGGCACGAGCCGCGCCATGTCCGTGGCGCGATCAGCCATGCTCGTGGCTATTTCAGTGTTGCCAAACGAAGAAATTGACAGCTAAACTTTTCAATGAATACCGACTATAGGATGGGTCAAAGATAAATGTTCTTTATAGTTCAGACTGCTGTGTCCACCTCATTGCATTCGGAGGGAAGGAAGTTCATAATTGCTTGTATCTTGATATTTGGTATGTGCTTGGCTTTAAAGTTTTAAGGCAAGTTGCCAAAATGTTTATTAATAGACACTTCAATCATAGTTTATGGTTGTGAATTAGTTTTAGTCTCAGGATTCATGCACAGAATTCTGCAAACATTCTTGATTCTTTTTTTTATGCTGCGACATTTACTGTCGATTGTAAAAGTTTGTTCGGAAAACGTGGTTTCGTTCGGCTTGAGTCTCAAGATTTTTGACACAAAAGAAATTGTGCAATTTATGGTCAATTGAACTTATAAATGTGGTTGTCTGCCTTTTAAAAAAAGTTGTGACGACAAATACCAATACAAGTTCTCTACGGGTGCACATCACATGGGATATTGTTTTTGGAAGCTACCACCAGAAAACATGATTTCAAATGTAGCGGGGGTCCAGTTCTGTCTAGTTGTATCACTTGAATGCTAATGTGTAGTGAGCACACTGATAACGGTTTTCAGTGGTCCTCTAGTGCACCAATGTTGTGATCGTCACGTGCATGAAATTGTGAAGTTCTAATATTTCTTCTTTTTTGGTTCAGACTACTACGTTTTTTTTGTGTGTCATGTCAAGTTAACCGATATTTCAAGATATCCGAGTTTGACGCCACGAGGGATCACTGTATATATAACTTAAAATTGTGCCATTAGTCATAAATTGTTGCATTTCATTTACTTACAGAGCCTCCAGACATACACCTGTCGCCATGAATTGCATTAGGACACCATGGTGATAGGTCGCAAGCCTCCAAGGCCCTGGTGATGACACGCGCAGCACCATGGTACTGCGCATGCCATCACGTTTAAAAAACGGTGTGAGGATGCTCAACACCCTTTATTTAGGGTGTTGAGCATCCTCAACACCTTTTTTAAGGTGTTGAGCTCAACACCCTTTTTTGTTCTTACATCCTTTTTTGTCCATACACCTTTTTTTTGCGAAAACACCTTTAAAGGGTGTTAGCCACGGGACAAGTTTTTTACACGCTTTTCGGCCAAAAAGGGTGTAAAAAAGTTTAGTGTGTAACTAAACCTTTGGTCGGCGATAACCACTTTCTTCAACTATGTATCTTTCACCCTACCAGACGAGTTTTCGTCAAACCTTAGATTTCAAATTCAGTATTTATTCATTCACACCACTTTAAGTAACGGCATAATTGTATGGATTCGCTTCGCAGGCGATAAACTATGCAATAGAAGCATGGATGGAAGAAAATAAAATCCTGAAGGAGAGGACGCTGTTTTTAGTGAATAGAAGAGCTTGGCTTATAATTTCTTTATGATGACGGATGTCGAACGCTTCCAACACATTATTATAGGTAACACTCTTGGCCATTAAAGGGGCACATGAAAATGTCCGCAAACAGCTTCTGCGGAATGGGCTGAAAGTTGAGGGCTGGTTTCTTTAGGGCACTATATAGAGGCGCAGATAAGTTCACCTCACATGGGAATTGCAGGAATGCCGACAGCAGGTTAACCCTAATCGATGTCTGAGACAGGTATGCCGTACGAGACCAACACTTTTTGTGCTCTACATGGCTATGTTAGAAAATAAACTGAAGAAAGTCAGTTAGGGTTCAAATTTACCCATATGTGACAATAGACAGTGGAAGAACATTGAAGGAATGTAAGGAGTATTGAAGGAATGTAATAAGCAGGCGGCATTGGTCTTCTCGCTGATAACCAAAAAGATACGCAAAGATATAAATATGTGCGGCCGGGAAGCCGCAAACCTCGGATTAGATGTTTTTAGAGAAACATCGAGAAAAATTCTGTTCAATGACTAACGCAGCGTTGATTGAGCCTGACAAATAGCAAGAATCAGGGACTATAAGTATTTTGGAGTGTGGACAAATCAAGAGGAAAACTACTAAAAGGACTCACGCGGACCAGCTGAGAACTAAAGGAAAACGACACACAGATATATGCAGCATAAAGCCCTGTCGGATGTAACATATATACACAAAGTAGTGAAAGGAATTTGAAAAGAAGCTGGTTGTAGGTTTAATGCGCCGACGCAACGCTGGCCATGATCCGCGCCGTAGTGGAGGGCTCAGGATTATATTTCACCACCTGGGTATCTTTAACGTGCGCGGAAATCTCGTACACACGGGCGTTTTTTTGCTTTTCTCCTCCATCAGAAAAGCGGCCGCCGCGGCCTGGAATCGAACCCCCGTCCTCGTGCTCAGCAGCACAACGCCTTAGCTAGTCAGCCACCGTGGCGGGTTTCGAAAGAAGCAACTGTTCCGGGTTTCACATTTGCAAAGGCAGTGCTCAATGACTGACGCACCAGCATTCCTAGAGTTAAACCAGAAAGCGGTAGGCCGTTTCGCTTCAAGCGCGCAGACATAAACAATTAAAGGGGCCCTGAAAGGCATTTTGAGCACACTAAATGAACTAGCGCAATCGCTGGATTGGGTCGCCAACGTCACCTGTGCCAAGTATTACTCTTTTACGTGCAGCGGAAAGCTCACACTTTTGTTGCAAAGTTTGTCGCTTTTTTCTCACTCTTTCCTTCGTGTTTTTGGACGCCGCCATCTTCACATGTCTACATCATCGATTCCCAGATGTTCGTCATGAGCTAGACATCCTGCTATTGGGCGGCTTTTTCACGCACTTCCGGCAAAGAGATTAGTCGTCTGCTCAGCGTCGGCTCGCCGGCTGATCTGCCAGCGGAGTGCCGGAGTGCTTTGACATTTTACGACAAACGAAACAAGTGTAAACAAACGCTTAACCGTTTGTATTGAATGCAACACGGCCATAACACGACGTGGATTTTATCTTACGTGAGTACGTACCATAAAGAAAGTCCCGTGGCACTTCTTTGGTGCAATCGCAGAGAACGCCCTGAGCCGAATGACCGGGTTTGACGCGTACATTTTATTCAACTTCAAAACAATCCAGAGATGCGTTTCGAACGAACGCAACGTCACAACATGCGTTGCAAGTCTGAACCGCGATTGACAGACGATGAGTTGCCTCCTCCTGCCCGTCGTAAATTCGGCACTCACCTCACACCCGGTTTGCGGGGACGAGCAGCAAGTCACAACTCTGGCGCGCAAGCGAGAAGGCTTTTAGCCAGGCACACTGCACATACCCCATGCGAGGTTGAGTGGTACGTCGTTCGAGAAAGATAATCCAGACCATGGGAAGCACTATCCACCCGCAGAAGTACAATGTCGCATTTCATCGCGAAACGAACGCGTCCACAACACACAGGAGGCGATGCACACACACACACACAGCTTCGGTCGCTGCATTGGCTTAGCTGCAAGCTTCGTTCGGACAATCAGCGGTGCTACGACGATACAGAGCTGCGTGAGGACGACGTGCTAACCACTTCACGTATTTAAAAACACAGGGGCAAAGAACTAGGTTCATCGGAAGCAAAAAATCTTTCCTCCATTATAGTGCCTGAAATATACTGGCTAGTGTGCCGAGGGCGGGCTCCAGGCGGGCGCCGGGAGCGATGTACGCGGCCGTCTGCCGCTTGGGGCGCTGCCGTGCGGGAGTGTGCGCCTTCATCCGGTCCGAGCAGATCGCGCGGTTACCTCCGAGCTGCGTAGCAGACGGCAGCGGCAGAACTTTCCATTCCCGCTTGCGACGAAAGCGAGCGAAAGCGACGGGAATTCTGTCGCGCAACCAAAATTTGTCCCGACCATTCGACAAAAACGATCGTCGCGCGACAAAGCGACGGAATTCCTGCCGCTCTCACTCGCTTTCGTCGCAAATGCGAACGGGCCTTTATGCGCAATCTCCGCCCCACATAAAACAAGCTCTTGCTTGTCGCCTGAGCATACGGTTGATATCTGACTACGTTACACTGTGCTTGCCAGTGTATTTAAACGATGTCACTAGGTTTGAAACGTACGCGCTCGGCGTGCAGCTTTGTAAACGCAAGCGGTTTCACATACGCACGCTATTTTGCTGCTAATAGAGTTTTAGTACAGCGTTTGTGGCCTTTGCATACTCTAAACGCTAAATTTTTGCGTCCCGCTACGTGACACCGCGATGGGAGTTTTATCTCTAGAGCGTCTCATCAGTTTTGCGTAGCGACACACTAATGCATACGGCGCCATCTGTCAAATGTTTTCCGAAATGTCTCGCCGGCTGATCTGCTAGCGGAGTGCCGGAGTGTTTGTACATTTTACGACTATCCAAACAAGTGCAAACAAACGCTTTCCCGTCAGTGTTGAATGCAACACATGGGTGCAGCTTGCCAGAACACGGGTTCTCGCTGATCGAGTGCGGCGTTGGTTTGCTCTGCGCCTTCCCGTTCATCGCCGCTGATAAAGCGATCCGATCCGGCGCGTTTTGTGCACGGGTTCTGTGTCGGTTGAAAATGTCTTTTTTCACATGCCGCCGGTAGTAGGAATTACAACCACCGCAAAATAACACCCGGCACCAGCGGGGCCACATCTGAGACCGCGCTTTTTGGATAAACAGTGCGCGTTGCACCAAAGGGAACGAGCGCACGATTCTCCCCACGCGGCTGCGAGTTCGCCGCCGATACCAACTGCAGCTACGTGCACCGCGAAAGGGCAAGGCCAGGCCGCACACATGCGGCCAGGTCATTCGTTCGCTTTTCCAGCCTGTGTCCATCGTGTCCACAGAGATGAAAAAGCCGAAAGAGCTGGCCCGTAGCAGACGGCAGTCTGTGGGAGCGCAATAGCGGAAGTACGTCACCGCTGAGGAGCGGAGCATCATGGGAGGGGAGGCCAACAGCGAAGAAACAGTTGAAAGGAGGAGGAAATACGGCGCGACGATAATTCGCGGTTTTTTATTTACGATTTCTCAGCTAATACTCATCGCTTTAACAAAATTCTTGCAGGAGGAGATTGCTAATACATTGCTTTATTTGGTTACATGTACATCCATGCATCGGCGGAAGGCATTTCAGGACCCCTTTAACGACGCATAGCATGGCGAC
Source organism: Haemaphysalis longicornis (assembly GCF_048455015.1). NCBI lineage: Eukaryota > Metazoa > Arthropoda > Arachnida > Ixodida > Ixodidae > Haemaphysalis > Haemaphysalis longicornis. The sequence continues at coordinate 219,346,901 of NW_027526335.1, forward strand.
AGCGGTGGACATCGTTTTAAGTTGGACAAGCTGGGAGAAAAATGTGTTACGAAAAGAAGCTGAGAGAAATGGATCCACGTAAGTAGAGAGCGATATTTCGTTGGCACTTGCACATGAAAAGCGTGATGACGCAGTGCATTATGACGACTACAATTATCATGATGAAATAACGATGAAATATATAAAAAACAGCAAAGAATCAAAGACAACCAAGGTAAGTTATAAGAAGCAGTGCAGATAAAATGTATACAGGCTGGAAACTGTAATTAAAAATGTCGATATGTCTGGGCAGTATAGATAGGTCGGGCATCAGCTTTAATGTCAGCGCTTTGATTTCATAGGTAAGAGCAGGTTGCTTGACAAAAAAGGGCTTTGACAAGAAGTATACGCAGAATGATTTGTCATGTCCGGTCAGCCGAAAGGAAACAAGCGATTCGGCACATTGTGTTAGATTCACTACTAGATGCTGCAAATTCGCCACAACTATTATATGAAATAGCGGTTTATTCAATTAAAAGCGGTCTAGCACGGGTTGTTTGAGCGGGTCCTCCCCCGAACGAACTGGCGAACGTGCATAAACCCTATTGCGATCACCATGAACTGGCCCATGAATTCCAGGTTACAAGAACTTGCCCAGTTATTGAGTCTACTGAGAACGACCAGCATTTATTTGTTTATTTTCTCTTACCCTCCCTCCCCATTCCTTTCCCCCATCGTGACCAGTGGTCATCCCTTTCTATTAAAGGTTGTCTCTCTCTCTCTCCCCTCCAGGAAGTATATACGTATAAATATAGCACAGAGACAGCAAATTTCGAAGCTGTTAAGGCGAACTAAAAGAACCTTAGAATGGTGGTGGAACAACAGCAGAGAAAGCAATACAGTCTCGGATTCCTGCGACATTGCGTTACAAGTTAGGTCCAGCGCGGCATTTCCGGTGTGATGCAAAGCAATAATTAAACGTGTTTGTAGGTAGCGCCCTAACCTATCAAAAAGACCTATACAAAAAAAAAAACCAGAGCACCTTTAAGTACAAAAATATAGCGCACAATTCAGCTAACAGAACATTTATTTACAAGAAATGGCGGGTCTTTCAAAAAAAATGAAAGCCGTTCCATTCAATGGGAAAGCTTTCAGAAGTGGAGAGCAGTGATTCGCCAGAATGGTCTGTAGCGCCGTTGTCCGCTCACTGGTACAACTCAAAGCAATTCAAATTTCCCGCCTTCGCAGTGCTCGCACTGCCCCTGCCTGAAACAGCGCCAGCGGAAGTTCTGTTCTTCGTGTGTTTGCTTTTTCTCCCGCAAATGCCGGCGTTGCTATGCAACTTTTTTTCGCTTACTATCGTAAAAACCAACCCAACGAGCGTTCCTAACTGAATGAACGCGGGCGCTGCCGGTTAATTACATCTATTTTGCCTCAAATGTGCCGGCAGTTTCCTTCGCGATAAATAACAGGGAGATGTATGACAACGGCCAGAGGTTCACGAGTTTTGAACGCTTATGACTATTAAAGGGGTCCTGAAATACCTTCCGCCGATGCATGGATGTACATGTAACCAAATAAATCAATGTATTAGAAATCTTCTCCTGCAAGAATTTTGTTAAAGCGAGGAGTATTAAGGCCCAACCACATGCACGCGTAAAACCGACGCACTCGTGCAACGACGTAAACCGGCGTAAGCGCGTAAGGAGCTGGCGTACTCCGGCGTACGCGGAATGCATTGCTACGCGCTTGTTACGCCCCAGTTAGACCCCGCCAGACATCGACGCAAACTTTAGGGCGCACGGTGTTGACGTAGACCTCTGGCGGTGATGTTATCTGGCATAACAAGACAGCAAATTCATAAATAAGCTAACTTTACTATAATTATGCGATAAAACGAAGTAATTTGTAAAATACGGAGAGCAAACAACCGGACAAAACAAGCGAAGCAACGAGTAACTATGGGAGCAAGGAAATGTACGCCAAATGTAGCGCAGGGTTTTGTGCCTGGCAAGTATACATGCTAATCCTCAACGTTTTTTAGTGTCCCAAAATCTGTTTTAGCTGATTCTGTAATAAATATGCGTACTTTTGTAAGAATAGGCAATATTTGTTTTATTTGAGTTAAAATGTAGTTGAACTGGTCGCCACAAAGCTGAATCCTGGGTAGTCGAGCCACACTGCGCGACGCATTGGTTTACGCGCGCGTTGCGGCGATATGTGCTTTCTCGCCCTCCCCGACGTCGTCGGTCGGCGTAAAGGCAGCGACGTATGTCGCCTCAGGCGTACGTCCTTGAGCGAGTACGTCTGTTTTACGCGTGCATGTGGTTGGGCCGTTGCCTGAGAAATCGTACATCAAAAACCGCGCATTATCGTCGCGCCGCATCTCCTCCTCCTTTCAACTTTTTCTCCGCTGCTGACGGGGCTGATGGCGCACGAGCCTTCCCTCCCATGATGCTGCGCCACTCATCGGTGACGTACTTCCGCTATTGCGCTCCTCAGACTGCCGTCTGCTACGGGCACGTTCTTTTGGCTTTTTAATCTTTTTGACACCATCGATCCCGCACTCCGCTCTAGGCTGGAAAAACGAACGAGAGACCTGGCCGCATGTGTGCGGCCTGGCCCTGCCCTTTCGCGGTGTACGTTGCTGCAGTTGCTATCGGCGGCGAACTTGCAGCTGCACGGGGAGGATGTGCGCTCGTTCCCTTTGATGCACCACGCACTGTTTATACAAAAAGCGCCGTCTCAGATGTGGTCCCGCTGGTGCCCGGTTTTATTTTTCGGCGGTAGTAATTCCTACCGGCGGCATGTGAAAAGACATTTTAAACCGATACAGAACCCGTGCACAAACCGTGCCAGTTCGGATCGCTTTATCAGTGGCGATGAACGGGAAGAAGCAGAGCAAACCAGCGCCGCACTCAAACAGCGTGCCCCCTTGTTCTGACATGCTGCTCCCATTTCTTGTGAACGGTTGTATAGCGAGTTTTAGAATAACCTACGCAGCCGTACGCAAACAGTTAGTGACTGCTATTTTTGCATCGTTCGCACTACGCATGCGACGTACGTTAAGACGCTTCTGCGTTCAGTGGACGGAACAATAGCGGACGCTATTTCAGCAAAATAGCGTGCGTACGTGAGGCCGCTTGCGTTTCAAACATGGCGGCGAGTAGCGTGACAACCATCCACGGTTGCGCTCTTCTGTGGACAGTAATTTGCTTCCGATGAACCAAGTTCTTTGCCCCTGTGTTTTTAAATACGTCGAATTGTTAGCACATCGCCCTCACGCAGATCTGTATCGTCGTAACATCGCAGAGTGTCCGAACGAAGCTTGCAGCTAAGCCAAGCCAGCGACCGAAGCTTTGCGTGTGTGTGCATCGCCTCCTGTATTTTTACAATGCCAAACGCCACAGCCCGGACCGGCCAACCATGCCCTCTTCTTCTATTCTGGCCACTCTACCCCAATCGGTAGCCTTCGCAGCGCGTCAGTCGTGTGACCAGTTCAGCTTGGGGCAACGCGTGGTGGAGAACGGCAACGTTGGCAAAACATGCTCCGCCGCGGCTCTGAGCTTTGTAGCGCTGGCGCGAGCGCCATTTCTTCGACAATCTCGAACAACGGTTGCCTTGGCAACAAGGCGCAATCCGCTCTCGAAGTCAGCTCGGGCCCCACCTCGCGACAGGTGGGCACTGCAGGCGTACCACTCACTCCCATTGGGAAGTGCGCGATACGTTTGGCATGTCTGTTGTGGATGCGTTTGTTTCGCGATGAAATGCGACGTTTTGCTTCTGCGGGTGGATAGTGCTTCCCATGGTCTGGATTGACTTTCTCAAGCGACATACGACGCAACCTCGCATGGGGAATATGCATGGGGGCGTGGTTGAAAGCCTCCTCGGCTTGTGCGCCAGTGTGGTGACTTGCTGTTCGTCCACACAAACCGCGCGCTGGGTGAGTGCCGAATTTGCGACGTTCAAAAGGAGGAAACTGATCGTCTTTCAATCGCGGTTTAGACTTGCAACGCAGGATGTGACGCTGTGTTCGTTCGAAACGTATCTCTGGATTGTTTTGAAGTTGAATAAAATATATGCGTTTTACCCGGACATTCGGCTCAGCGCTTTCTCTGCGATTGCACGAAAGAAGTGCCACGGGGCTTCAACGCTTTCTTTAGGGAAGGTACTCAGGTAAGAGAATATCCATGTCGTCTTATGGCCGTGTTGCATTCAATACGAACGGTTAAGCGTTTGTTTATACTTGTTTGGATAGTCGTAAAATGTCCAAGCACTCCGACACTCCGCTGGCAGATCAGCCGGCGAGCCAACGCTGAGCAGACGACAAATCTCTTTGCCGGAACTGCGTGAAAAGCCGCCCAATAGCGGGATATCTACCTCATGACGCACACCTGGGAATCGATGACGTGGACATGTAAAGATGGCGGCGTCTAAAAACACGCAGGGAAGGGGGAGAAAAGGGCGACAAACTTTGCAACAAAAGTGTGAGCTTTCCGCTGCGCGTAAAAGAGTAATACTTGGCACAGATGATGTTGACGACCCATGGCAATCTAACAATTGCGCTAGTTCATTTAGTGTGCTCAAAACGCCTTTTAGGGCCCCTTTAACTTGCTTGGCTTTCGAAGCCTCTGGGTTACGCCACGACTACAGCCGCTGCGACGGAACACCGTGTGGCTCTACTTGCGTCCAGCGAGCCAGCTACTACGACAAGGCTAGCATCTAAAGTCCTGTGCACTTAAAACAAAAAACAATGGACGTCTCCCTGTATGTAAACACCGTGACGTCACAAAGCGCACGTGCGCGACGGGTGGCGCCTGCTGGCGGCCGCGAAATTCGGCGGCGGTTGGCAGAACGCGCCAGCGCCGACGGCCGGGTCTGGCCGCACGGCGCCCGAAAGGAACGATGTGCCGTTGGTTCGAACTGCCGCTAGCCGCCTACATTACAGGTGGGGGGTCTAGCTATCCTAGATGCGGCCGTCACACCTTCATGTAGCTTCCTGCACCTACAACCTCCGCAACATTTTCGTATACCGTACGGTCAACTGACGAGTGACGCTTTCGGATAATCAGTCCGCTACAGAACAGCCTAAACGAGTCGTTAGAAAGGTGGGTGCTGTTGCGACGCGTTTCAACAATTTTTTAATGCTTATGTTCGAACGCATACCACAGAAACCTCATTCATTGCTGTTTTTGAGGTTCGCTTAAGCTGAGCACGGTGCCTCAAGCATTGTGTACGTGTTCTTGGGCTCTTTGCGTCGCCTGGAGACAGTGGCGTACGCACGAGTTCGCGCCGACGGGAAAAAAGGAAAAGTAAAGCATGAAAGGATTAGAAGTAAAATAAGCAGCAGAGAAACACAAATATCAGGCGCAAAAAACCAAAAATCATTCGAATAAAAATATCGCGACGATGTTGTGCTCCACGTAAGCGATCGATTGTTTTGTTATCTTTTTCCCATTCAAATCGCGAAACGGTCCATCGTTATTGTTAGAATAACATAGTAGCCAAATATGGTTAGTACGTATATCTTGCGAAAGTGGCACTAAAATATTTATCGGTAGTAGTTAACGTTAGTGCCCTTACCCATACAAAAATTTTGTATGGTCGGATATAGAAAATCCTTTTTACGGTCGGCTTTAGCTATTTGGCCCGATTATCTTTAGCCATTTCTACAGGCTGTCTTTAGAATTTTTTATCGAAATTTCTACGGGTGTCTTTAGCCTTCTCTATGGTCCTATGAACAGTCACCCACAGAATTCTTTAGCTTTTTTTATGGTTTGCTAAAGACATTTTTATGGTATGTTGTATATCCTTCTTTAGACAATGTGCTATAGCCCCTTCAACTAGGTCCTGCATACGGTTTCTTTAGACGTCTAAAGGTTTTTCTATGGCTTTCTATTGACATCTTTTTCACCTACGCCAGAATTTTCTTTAGCTAGGAAGCTATAGCCAACCATAGCATTTTCTAAAGAAGCCTGTAGACTACTGCTGACTTCTCGATGGCTTATCCTATCGACACGTTTAGCCTAAATGCTATAGCCCCACCTATTGGTACCTGTATCACTTACGCAACGATTTTCTTTAGCCGCGAAGCTATAGCCAGCCATAGCATTTTCTAAAGAAGCCTGTAGACTACTGATGTCTTCTCTATGGCTTGTCCTATAAACACCTTTAGCCTGAATGCTATAGCCCCACCTATTGGTACCCGTATCACTTATGCCACGATTTTCTTTAGCTTGGAAGCTTTAGCCAACCATAGCATTTTCTAAAGAAGCCTGTAGACTACTGCTGATCTCTCAATGGTTTATCCTATGGACAACTTTAGCCTAAATGCTGTAGCTCCACGTATAGGTTTTAATTTCAAGTGCTTTAGCTGCCTACAGTGTTTTGCACAGTTTTGTAAAGACACCTTCGCGACCACTCTTACGCCGCCTTTCAGCTGCCTTAGTCTTTTGTATGGTTTTCAAAATACAACCTCATGATTTCTCCTGCAGTGCTCTTAAGCAGCACGTATGCCACACCTGCCTAAAACATTTCTTCTGGTTTCCTATGTCCCCTCTGAACTTAGGGACAGCTGGAGACTTCTCAAAAGCTTATCCCACCACAACTGTTTTCTTTAGAGTAAAATGTGTGTCCAGCTTTCGTTGCTTTTTTTTTCTGCCCAAATGGTGACATAACAAAATATCAGTTCACTAGAGGCAGTTCTTTTGGGATATTTTTTTTGGTTGTTACTGATATTTCATTGTCTCCTCCCCAGCTGCCTAGGCTAAACTGTGTAGTATGCTTTTTGCCATGCCTTGCTTCTCGGCTGTTTTAACTAACCATAGGCCTAAAATCTGATTAACACACCTACCCTGAAAATGCGTGGCCTTCATGCAATAGCCATGCACAGCTCCATATGCACAAGTGATCTGTAACTGCCATCACATCTCTAAAGGCTTCTCAAAGCATGGTATTCCTTAAAAAGTGCACCTAACGCATATTTCACCATTGAGAACTCTGCTGCATTGCACTACAGGGTATAACTAAGGAGTAGCCTACTGTTCCTTTAGAAAAGGAGTACAGTTGACCATTCCAAGCAAGACAGATCTTAAACAAAAGCAAGAGCTACTGTTTATTGATGCTCAATTTAGCAAGGGTTTTCTTTTTTCACTTTACTTGTCCATGGGAGGAGCCGCCTTCTTGTTCAACATTGATGACAGGGACACTTTACTTGTCCATGGGAGGAGCCGCCTTCTCCTTGTTCAACATGGATGACAGGGACGCCCGCACTGGTCCCTCTTTCAGCAAGCCAATCTTCTTGCATGTGTACTCTGAAAAATAAAACAAGACCAATCACAAATATTTGCCTGTACATCATGGGCTGAGCTAAGTTAAAACTAAAAAAATATTTCTCCGAGTTAAGATCCCGTAATTTGTTTTGGGGTCTAAGAAATGTAGGCACATTTGTGCAATAAACCTGGAAATCCCTGATAATGAGAGGTGAATCACTTTTGAAACCAATCATTCTAACTTTTACAGCTTTTATTTAATTTCTTCAAATGGCTAATCGTGGTAAAGGAGGTGCAAGAGGCAACTGACCGGTACAAATTACAACAGGCCAAGCCTACGCAGAACTGTTCATGCCAGCCTTTTTAAATTAGTGCTCCATTAGGTGCCTCTGATGTGTTGCCATGAAAAATTTGCCTTGAGACCAGATCAACTCAAATGCAACATCTGATCATGATCGTTCAGAGCAATCTGCTTGCGTAGCATGGCCACGTGGCAGCAGAGAACAACAATAGACCAAAAAATTGGCAGCATTTCCGCTTCCTTGAAAGATGAGTCTCCACCACCGTAACAATTCTCTTCTTTATGCCCTACTACTAATCATGCTCTTTCCCTTCCCTCTTGCTCCTCTCCCGAAAACGGAGGGGTTTTACTCAATTCAAGTAAGTTGTTACCCATTCACACCGCTCGCTTGCCATTTGTGGAGAGTGCCTGCCTATTGCTGTATCTAGTTTTTTTCTGCTTGGAGTAGCTCAACCAAGTTTTTGTTTTAATGTTTGTTTTTGTCTCACCTCTCCGACACTAGTTTTAATGCATCGTTTGTTTATTTGCAGTCATCAAAACCAATTCAATTTGTACTCAACTCTGGTCTTCTAGCATGATTACACGCTTATGTTTGGGCTCAAATATGCCCGAGGTTTCCTTTGCACCAAGTACTTCGGCATGTGTAGGTTTATTTGAAATGGTTTTTCCTCTACATACAATGTCTTTTTCAAGCACTGATTTTTTCTCAACTGTTTTTAGCCGGGCAGCAGAATTGTTGACACACACAGACAGGCAGACAGACCAAAATTTTTGCATTCCGATAGTCCAAGAAAGACTCATCTTTAAAACTAAGATACCAAAATCTCACTGCAATGAGTCGTTGCCGCAGTACATGCGTGTTAGGTAAATAAATGTCACCACCTAGTGCCAAAGCTACATGCAATCCACTTTGCTGCTTCAAGACAGAAAAAAAAGGCAGCGTATTGAGCATGGCAGGACACAAAAGCGCACAGAGACGTCTGGACCCCAGAAGTGCATCGGATGGTGTGGTGATGTGCTTTGCTACCCACTAGCGCACCCCGGTTAATTTTGATGCCAGGTGTCCTTGCAGCAACTTCTTACTAATGTTCTTACACACCAACCTGCATTTGTTTAAACAAACAAAAGTGCAAATTTTTACAACAAAAAATTCACTGCCATCCTCAATAGCATTGTGGAAGCTTTACACGAGCCACTTTCAAGCGAAAATGAATGCTCCAAATACAGTTTCAACTAATTAATATCTACTGACACCCCGCTTCCTCGCAATTTCGGATTCATGTGGGTACCTGAACAATGCACTGATAGGATCTCATATATCTTGAATCAATTTGGTTGTTTAACTCTTTCGCTACCGCAGAAAATTGACCAATTTTGGGGGGTCCAAGAAAACATTTTTTTTCTGCTAAAAAATTATTTAGGCACTAATTGCAGGAGCACAAAATGCAGATTATTTAACGGCCTTTCCAATAACACCAGTTTTTTAAAGGTTTTCATATATCGTAGTTGTGAAAAAAAATATCAAAATCAAAAGTTTTGTCAAGTTGTCGAAAAAAATGATAAAAAAGGAGTTGTGTATATCAAACCACCTGTAGTAGAAAAAATTAGAATATACATTTTGCAGGGAAACATTTCAAAAACACACCCTAAAAAAATGTCGACTTGCGCGGAACAGTTTTTCAGATATAAAAAAAATGTTAGCATGCACGGTGCTCGTGTGATGCGGTGAAGCCCAACCTCTAATTCAAACTGTGCAATTTTGGGTGGTTCTTTGGAATAAATCTGGCGGTTTGACGTTATGAGAGGCACCAATTTGCCCCCACATAACGTAAAAACATCTTGTCAATGGCTGACTTTGCATTTACAGCGAGCACAATATTTGGAACAAGCACGCGATGCAGAAAAAAACATGCATGAAGTTGAAAACGGAACGCCGTGGCTGATGTTTGTTGTCGTTCACGGTCAGTTATCTCTCAAAACATAAAGCTGAGCTTCATTATCATCTTCTTACTCGCAATTGTAGCCTTGCTCGCAAAAATGAGGTACGATGAGCTAGAATCGTCCCCTGCGATCTTTGGCCGAGTAGCAGTCACGCGCTAAAAAAGATCAGCACAACGAGCCTCCTCTGCTGCAGCGCCACCTAACATTTTTCAAATGAAACAGTACAAAAACTTATCAGAGACTCCGACCGAATAGACAGTTCAACTAAGCAGCAACATTAGACACCCGGATATACCCTCGCATGAAAACGAAACTGGAAGGCGAACAGCTGGCAGTGTAAGGCCGGTTTCAAGCGCTGTCCTCGGCGGAACAGATATCTGGCGACTGGGTGTGACCTTTTGACTTGCATCTGAAGTTCTTATCGCAGAAATCGGGTTAGGGTGGGGGGAAATGAGGAGCGGCGTGCTTTGTTCGAGGATCAGTCGCGGACGCTTCAGGCGCCATGGCAGTTAGCCTTGAAGTTGGGTAACTGCGTAGTTGCGCTAAATATGAATTTCGCGATGCAGAAACGAAACCGAAACTGTTGTAAACTGTTTGGGAATGGTCCTGGGGTAAGTAGAACTACCAGAGTACTTAGGACAACTTGCGCAAAGGCAATAAAATTGCCTAAAATCATAAAGTAGCTTTGCAACCAGGCACTGCTTGACATTTTCAGCCGATTTCTGGGATTATTACTTTCAGAGCGGGAACCTGACGATTGAAAATCGTTCGCTAGTTCCCCATTCACGCCCTGATAGCAAAAAACAAGCGCTGGTGCAGAGTAATTACGAGTTGCACGCATTATTCGTTGGTAGCCTTGAGGCGCGATGACCACGCCCCTTTTCCACAACCAGGTGATTCAAAAGCGTGTCAAAAATCACGTTTCCGTTGCAAAAATGAAAACAAAACTGATTTTGAAAGGCCATTTTCTGATATAACTCCGAACAGCTTTACTTGTTCGAGAAACGCCTGGAACGCTATGAAAAGGCGCTCCCAAAAGTATCGATCAAATTGATCGATTTTGATAGGCGCGGTAGCGAAAGAGTTTGCAATTTGTTTGTTTGCAAATTGTTTGCAATTTGTTTGCAAATTGCAAACTGCAATTGCAATTGCAAATTGTTTGCAATTTGTTTGTTTGCAGAGTTTGCAAATTTGCAATTTGTAACTGTTATTTGATTTTCCTTTTTCTTGTTATTGGCCACTATTACGCAACTATGCCCACTCTAAAATAAAATGTGCTATACTGCTGCCTCACATGGCATCCAAATGCACTTCTGACATTCAGGCTCGTACGTACAAGTTAGCATATAGCTTGTTTTCATGGCATGGCAGAGCCTAGGCACCACTCACCAAAAGGTAGAACTTCACCTATGTGCACTAACTGGAATCACAGCTAACAAACACAAAGTACACGTGCCCACATGAGAACCACACAAAGCAAGCTCACAGCCGAGCAAGCAGGCGCATGCTGACTTGATTCTCTTCAGATTGACTTGCCCGAGATACACCAAAGAAAACGAACGCAAACCAAAGACGCAAAAATTAATGACTGGATGAGGCCATAAGGAGTGCAGTATTAGTGGAGGGAGGAAACCAGTACTGGTTTTTCCTACTCCACAGAGAATTTCCAGTTTCATGCAAGCTGTTGTATCCATCAGCACATGTGTTCCCATGCAAACTTTAAAAGCTTTCATGACCAGTGGGGCAGGAGTGCGCTGGTCAGCCGTAAAAAGCAGGTCGAATGGTTGGGCCCCTACTGCACCAATTCCAAAAGTTGTTTAATGGAAAGACATTATACAAGCTTCTCAAGGCCTTGATAATTACAGTGAAGATGGAAACCAATTGTAGCTCCTGACTTAAGTACACCAAGTAGATGCACTTCTTTACTAACCCAATGTGAAAACAGTATATACTCACTGACGACGGCGTTGACCCTGGTTGGGTCCAGCTGCGGTTTGGCCGCCTTTTCTCTATGGGCATTGGACTGTTTGCCCGTTATAGAGGTGCCGGCCAGCTCTCCTGGCTCGAAGAGTTGCCGAAGCAGTTCTCGCGCATACATAGTCGGGCTCTTCGAATGGCTGATCTGCAACATCTTCAGGAGCGAGTTCCGGACAAAAAAGCCCCCAATGTCCGTGTCGCCTTCAGGTTCCTGCAAATAAAATAAATTTAGTTATGTCACAAATAATATTTGGCTTAAAATTACATATTCCTGACATGAAACTTATTTAAAAATTTGATAATACTTCGTGAGGATTACACTTATGCATACCTGCCAGGTTTTCCGGGATAGCATTAGGGAGAACTGACCGGGGTGGAGCGGGGGTAGTAGCAACAACAGAATGGGTAATTTTACACGCATTTTTGTGTTTACTTACAACATAGCAGGAAATGAACCATTTCTTTAAACTACCAACAGGTTATATACAATCTTCACCCATGTGACACTTCGCCAAAACAACGTCGCCAAGGGTTGTGTCAGACATGGATGCCCGGACCTGGGGGCGATTTTTCTTTACTACGCTGAACTGCCTTTCGCATTCAATGTTGCTGTGTGGTATTGACAGGATTCCAAGCATTACTGCTGAGATATGGCCAAACTTCAGGGGTCCGTCTGCACATTTGATGTGGGAAATGGTGTTCCACTGGACATCAGCTTGCTCCTCTTAACCTCCAGAAAGCCACACAGACAAAATCATCTCAAACTATTTGTACCACATCCAGAAGTTATTTCAAGGGCTAAAGTTCACTCATGAGGTACAATTGAATGGAATCATAGATGTGAGGTGTGCACCTGCGGTGAAAGCCATGAGCACGTATGCTAAGCGTTTCAACCTAGGTATGAACACAGAATTTAAAATTACAATTTGGTGTGCTGAAAGCTGGTCAAGCACAGTATAGTAATAACTGTCTGTGTGGCTTCCTCGTCAAGTCGTGTCTCTCAGGCCCACGTGGCCCGCCTGTCATCTTTTGGGTTCCCTCAGGAACTGGTGGCGTCTGTCGCTTAAAGCCTTACCAAGGCAGTTAAGACCGGTAGCAGTACCGCAAGTACACCAGCTGATGCAGGCGTGCCCAGCTGTCAGCGAGAAGAACGAGCAAGATTGCTCAAAAAAGCATGCCACCAGGTTCATCCCGAGCAAAGAAGTCATCGTTAAGAGCATTCCTTTGTGGCAAATGCTACGAGATCAGACGGGACAGCGCATAAATGACTAAGGGAGCTTCCAGCAGCAGTGGCGTCACTTTGCAGTGGGAGCCCACTTGGCAAGCGATGTGTACACGCCGCAGCATTTGATGCCACTCGTGTTTAAGAAGGCATGCATGACCAAGCTAACAAAAATCTGTAAGGCTTTTCACAGGAAGGCAGGCATATGTGTGAGCGTGCCATCTATTAGCCTCGTCCTGATAATGCTACCACCATGCGTTACATGTCGTGAATGTCCTGTGTGCATCTTTCCTCGTCCATGCCTCATTTCTGCTGGTGATATGTATTCAACTCCAGAAACTGGCCAAGAACATAGCCGCCTAGAGCCAAATCTGTAAGGCATCCGACATGTCATCACAATGCAGGGGTTCAGTCCCCACTCTGGATGAGGGTTTTTCTCCACTTTCTTTCCTGACATAGTTTTAAAATTTGCTAACTCCACTAACCTTAATGCATAAAAGAAAGTCAACCTGTTCCCTTGTATTGTAGATGGCCTTGATCGCATATGCTTACAACAGAAGTGACAGAACTTGATGCTATGCAGCAAACCAAAAGCAATCAAATAGTGAATTTCACTCTTCAATCTGGAGGGGCAGCTAAATTCCATCAAAACTAACAGAATTCAGTACAGAGCAAGTAAATCCAAATAAACCAGCAGCAGGCGACTGATTACAGCCAAACATGGACCACCTGCAGTGGGATGAGCTGCTTTGGAAAGACCAGTACAGCAAATAACCTGCCGCCAAAAAATACACCTCTAGATTGCCAAGTGGAATTTCCCATGAAAAGCGTATAACTGGCAGCTGTTTTTCACAATGCCCGTAACCCTTGTATGGTACACGAGTATGCTGGTAAGGAGCACATGGGACCACCACCTGGGGTTCAAGATGCATAAATAGCTCCTATAAATGTTGGACATTTGATTTGAAATATCTAAACACATGCTCCCTGAGATCAAAAAAATTATTAAAATTTAGCTTAATGCTTTTTCCTTATTTCCCCTTCATTAGGCAGTGCTAACCCCAACTGCAAGTATTCAAACACTTCCCACTCATCAAACCCACTCGCACAACAAATTCTGTTTGCAGCCATAACGTTTTGTTGCTGTAGCTCTAAAACTGACAACACAACTACACCCCATTCATCCAGCTCAGTAGCATGTGGAGCATCAGCATCATGACATGCAAGTTTGGAAACAAGCATTGGCTCTCAAAATTTACAGCAAAACAGGTGTTTTGAGAAAAATAAACAGCGAAAATTTAACGAAGACATGAGGCAAAGAAAGGAGAACACAACTTGCATCTCTGGTAGATTTATGCCGAGGCTTTTTTTTTCATATTAGAATGTACCAACTGGCCGAGCAAGCTATACTACTAGAGGTGTTTTGCTTTCCATGTTAGTTCATTGGCCATCAGATGGCTATCATGAGTAAAATTTATGTAATGTGCCTAAATTTAAAGTAGAAACACCATAGTTATGCAAGCCATAGACTGAACCATATGTAATCTATATTGGTCATACCCAGATACACTAAATGACATGTACAAATCTGCATGCATCCCCTATTATATAACATGACTGCTAGTCTAAGAACATTAAATAGCTTTAAAAAGTTTTGGCTGTAGTTTTATTTTCTTGGCCACACCTTCAGGACAGATGGACCTATGTGAAGTGTTTACTTTGATGAATTTTAGTTGTCAAGGCAGCTTTCTGACGGCTTTCTTAATAGCATAGCTTAAAATTCAGAGGGTTTCAAGAGCGGTAGTTACACTTTGGCTAAAAGGGGCACCATAGTTTTCTGAAAAGGCAACATGTGCTCAGGACTAATCCTCATCACATGGGGATTTTTAAAACTCGGTAACGTGAGTACGTTAGTTTGAAGTACATACCTTTGCCTGGCTGTTGGTAGTGGAGGCAACGGACCTTGCCTCCATTTCCGCACACACCACTCGCAGGTCTCTTACGGCACTTGCGAGGTCTAGAAAACAAGATCAATAAATTACCTTTCAAGCTATAAAATGGGTTCTTATAAAAAAACATGTACAGTCATTAAAAAAATTAAAAGCAAAAACAAAAATAGGAACTAGAATGCACTAATGGGACATAGTGGTTCTTCAGGAATAAATAGTTGTGACCGATTGATTGTGGTGTTTAATGTGCTGAAGCTACATTTGGCCTATGAGGAATGCTGCAGTAGAGGGCTCCAGAACAATTTTGACCTCTAGGGCAGTGGTTCTCAAATGGGGGCACTTCAGGGGTCTGCAAAGCCTCCCTCATAACTCCTCCCCCCCCCCTTCTTTCCTTGATTTTGCCAGCACTTGATTGCAATGAAAAAAGGTTTCGCCACATTACATGCACATTTAGTTGCTTCACGTAGCACATATTCTAACATCTGCTTTCTGCACAACACGCCAGCTATGAGAAGAAAAAACAGACGCAGAGAAGGCAGCTAACAGGTGTTTAAAAAGGCTTTTAGATTCAACAGCAAATTGTTTAACACTATGATGCGCATCATCAATAATGCCACGCAGACAAGGCGGGTGGATAAGTGTGTAGGTGACGCAAGCAGCAAATGCAAATAGTTATTATAACACCGATCAACTTATGTTCTGTCTTGGGGTCACCCATCACTTTTGCAAGGCCAAAAGGGGTCCCTGGGGCAGTCATGGCTGAGAACCAATTCTCTAGCGGATCTTTAACAAAGTCTAAGTATAGACACACAAATATTTTCACTTTTTGCCTCCATCAGAAAAGCAGCCACTACAGCAGGAATTGAACTCGTGTCCTTGAGCTCAAATGGTTGTGCCATCAGAGTTTATTTCAAATGTTATCACCCTACATTATAGTAATTGAGTCATGCATTAACTGGATCTTCACAGAAAGAAATGAAACAATTGTGCACTTGTGTTCATACAGCAAATTCGACGAGACCATGAAACTTTGTTCATATTATCAGAAGTTCGTCTTAAGCTGATGTTTTGTACTGTGCATGCCACAAGCAATCAGAAGGGCTACTCACTTTAACCATGAAATTTGTTATAACGAAGTTTGTCTTAATGGGAGTTGACAGACATAATTTCGGTATTATATACCATTTTCGAATGACTATGCTCAATGTAATGCTGTTTGCCAACTTCACTTTTTTCAGAATCGCTGCTGTTAAAAAGAACAGCAGCGATTCTAAAGAAAGTCAAAAAGCGTTCTCCGCCATTTCTGCTTTTACTATAACAAAAGGTGGTTTAGCGTATTTATCAGAGCACCAATATGGGCTAGTTGGTCACAGAAATTGTTAAACATAATTACTGCACACACAACAGAATGGGGCTGGAGGAGCCCGCAGGTGAAGAGCTCGGCAACAACTAATCTTTTCCTGCAGATGAAATAGCACCACTAGCGTCACTAAATAAGCTACGCTTAAGAGTACCGCCACTTCGTGCATAAGGAAGCATCTGGGGGCCATTTTGTTTCTTGCTTGCACTGTTGCCATCTCTCCCAACGAAACCGCCGCTGGTTGTGATGGGCAGGGTGTGACTAGCCGCTCTGGCGTCCGCGCAGCAGAGAGAGAGAGAGAGAGGCGCCCAGAAACAAAACGGCTGCGCCCATATGTAAACAAATATCAACCAATGAAAATCCTGGCAGCACACAACAATGACAGAAAAGAGTTCCGATACTCTAAAAGCCTTTATTTAGTGAAGCTAAGCACCACCACCCGCCGCGGTGGCTCAGTGGCTAAAGCGTTTCGCTGCCGAGCACGAGGTCGCGGCGGTCACTTTTCTGAAGGAGGCGAAAAGCAAAAACGCCCGTGTGTACGAGATTTTGGCGCACGTTAAAGACCCCCCGGTGGTCAAAATTAATTTGGAGCCCTCCACTACGGCGCGCCTCATCGCCTGCGTTGCGTCGGCGCGTTAAACCCGACAATCAATTGAACTATTACCACCCAATTACTCCTACTTTCATTGCACTATTTCATGTGCAGTAAAGAATGAATTAGCTGATGCCTGATAGTTATCTTGCGTGCTTCGTCCACCCTGTTGTCTTGTGCACTAAGCAACTACGTTTGACAATAGTGCATTAAGGTCGCCTAAGACAGAAAATACAGCTTGCTGGTGGATTTATTTAACAGTTTGCACAATGCAGAGAATGGCAGTCCTGCAGTGTACAAAAAAATGAAAATATAGAGTCAGAATACCAAAAACTGGTGCCAACTTCAGATAATCCTCATCTTGGCATGGTAGCAAGCTTCCACTTTTTGGCAAATCGTTGATGCTAAAAAAGGATACAAATCCTTGCACATAAACAGACCAGTTCTTGAGCATTGGTGGGACAGGCCACCTCTGACTAGTGCAATCTTTTACAACTGAGGGCCCTAAACTTTTGGTCCTTGAAAGCTGTGCAGTTGAACCTCGTTATAACAAAGTGGTATCGCGGACGTAAATTAGTTCACTCTATCCGATATTCAATATAACAGTATAGATAAAAATCGGCTCAACAAATCGGCAGTCTGGCTCTCGCAAAAATACTATAAAAACACATTCTGGCCTTCAAACCCACTAGAAACGAGGTAATCCTTATGTCTCCTTGTGGCATTTCAAACTAAATGAAGCGGAACATGAGAAGAAGAAATTACAACAGAAGAAAGTCCGTTGGACATTACAGGCCTGGAGTTTTTACTTGTATTTAGGGTTGTGCAACCAGTCAAATGCACTGCGTCGGAGGACAAAATTCTGAAACTTTTTCAAACAATAAAAAATGCCTGTTATCTCAATTTTTCATCTCTTTTTAATGCTAGCTTTCAAGTTTTGAGCCTTGCACAAACAAATAACTTCTTTGTTATAGCCGTTACTGCAAGCGGCTCTCGCGGTTCGGTTTCGTCCTAAAAAGAATAGGTGCCACAGAAATGAAGTGCGACCAACCAAACTTCATATTTAGTTATCACTACAGCCGACAATTCCCTATATCGGTGTTCATTATAATAAGGTTCAACTGTAACAGGTATTTCGCTTCAGCATAAGAGCAGCACAGCAATTTAACTTACCATCAACTCCGTCTCTGTACGATGTCATGTACTCGATTGTCGCTTGAAGCTTCTCGTTCTCTCCCTCCAGGTCAGCAACCTTCAGTTTCAGGCTTGCGACGACTTCCAATAAATCCTCGCACTTGTCACAAGACTGAGACAGGAAAATGATGCCGGTATTTATCATTTTTTCACAATATACACACATCCTGCTACAGTAGCAACTCAGTTGCAACTACACTGCAGAATATTTCGATAATTCAATGCACCAAGCCCAACTGTATACACAGCAAGAGAAGTACCCATAAATGGTGCGTCCAAGGGAAATATAAAAAAGTGCAATATTCAAGTGCCAGCCTCTTTGACATTTCAAACTATCCTTTAAAGGGACACTGAAGTGACTTGTAAACATTGCGGGTTTACTAGCACAAATTGTAGTCCAGTCCATAGGCCATGTTTGGACCGCTCTGAGTGCGTTATGCGAATTTATTTTGTAGAAAATTTAATTAAAAATGCTGCCCTCCTCTCTGCATCCTCGCCCATTTTCTGGGGTGTTTTCATGTGACGTCAGGAGGAAATGACTTGGCTTGACTGCGCTACTGCACGGCTCGCCGACCTTCCGACAGGGTCAGTCGGCCCAACGTTTAGTCCGCTGGCCGCCGACGGGTAGTCGAAATTCATTCACTCAGTTGAAACTAAGCCACGACACATTTGTGAATGGAAGAATGTGCGTTTCTTTAGTTTGTACACTGTATCAAGCTCCAAGTCCACGTCGCTCCACACAAACGCTACGCAAGTGCACATGCGACGCTTCGCTGACTGGTATGCTAGGAGGAAAATCTAAGGACACTTGAAGGTGGGAGAAGATTCAGCAAAGTCAATATAGGTACTAAGGAAATAAAATCAACTGAAACTTTTACCGTACAGCGTAAAACTAAGGAGCAAGAAGCACTTTTTTGCGCTGGGTGAACAAGCACAGCGGTCAGCAGCACGACCACACATCTGCGAACGCTTTTCTGTCTAAGAAACAATTGCTAGATATGATATGTGGAAATTTGGGGCAATGCTTACAGCACGAGCGCTATAGAACAAATAGTCACCTAAGCTGCTTGAAATGCTAAAACTAAATAAAAGTGTACACTGGTTATACATTATATACCTTATATTTCCAACAGCGGCAGCGCTGGCCCGTCGCTGAGTGGTCTGGAGCGCTAGGTATGTCATTTTGCAAGTCGCAAGTTCGAATCCCCCAAGGGGTACATTTTTTTGTAAGTTAAGTTTTTCATTTCCGGCCGATGTTTTCTATACTGAGTTCACCATTTTTGGGCCGTAACATTCACTGCTCCACGAGAAAGTTCGCAGAACGCGCGCAGACTGACACTGACGCGGACGCGCTAGCGAGTTCTTGTTGGCGGGCTGTTGCCATAAGCAGAGACTGCTTGCGGGCAGTGGGCACAGGCCAGAATAGCAGACCCTTGGCCTGCTGCAAACACGCTTTTTACGATACAGGCATGAGTGAGGCAAGCTCCAAAGATGGAGGAAAAGCGCATGGCATATGAGCGTCTGTGGGGACGCAGAGGGCATTCATCCACTGCGTAGGACTCGGCTAGTGATTGCTACGATTCCAAGCCATCCTGGGAGGCTTATCTTAGGCATTTTACAGTTGTCAACACGGCAGAAGCGCGGTACGACGATTACTGAGATATCGAGAATGCCCATCCAACGACGTTGAATGTCAAGCATGTTGTTTTACAAAACCGAAACCAAAACTTCCTTGAATGTTAACCTTGGACATCGTCCAATCACGGTGCACCTCCTCCCGACGTCACAGCCTTTAGTTGGTGAGGCAGCCGCAGACCACGCATGGTAGTTTTTCTTCTTTTGAGCTTTAAAAAATAACTACCGACTTATCAACCGGATAAACAATGAAAAGTGTGTTAATTTGAGCGAGTCTGCGCAGTGCAAGCAAAAACGGGAGCTTGACAAATTCACTTCAGTGTACCTTTGATTGAACCCTCAAGACACCATAAACATTTCACTTGAATAGGTGGCAGTTTCCTACCCCTCTACATTTCGGTTTGTTTTGCATGATGGCGCCATTCGCGAAGACAATTTTGAAAGGCAGTAATTTCAAAGTACGCTTTTCTTTTCCAATAACATGATTCACCCAGGGAAGCGGCCATGTTACACTAACTCTGGGCCATCCTGGTGTAGTTTCACAGGAATGTTCCATTCAGCTATTACCAATTACATCTATCAGGCATTACTGTCCAAGCAACTCCACGAAGGGTTCCATTCTTGCTTCAGGTGACAAAATTCACACTCAGAAACGCTAACTTAAGCTTGACTGAGCTAATCAAATGTTCTCCAGCATAATCCACTCATTGTCTTACTGAATAAAAAAAAAGCACTATTTTCAATTGAAGCTAAGGGCCATATTCCGATTCCCTCCTCCACTCCATATGCCCCCTCCACTCGGCTGAGGGGAGGGTTCCGCAATGCCTATGCATGGGGAAATCGATTTCAAGGATCTCCTTCACTGGAGGCTCGAGAGTGTAGGTTCGATTCAGAATACCAGGTTAAATGTATCATGTTCACCATAACACCTGGCAGCTTTCCCCACGAACGAATACTTCTGTTAAAATACAGCCTACGCTCAGAAAAAAAAGAACTACATTCCACAACCCACTGCTTGATGCCACCTCCCCCCCCCCCATTCGTCACATAACATATGGACTCAGCCAGATATAAAAGGCCATTTTGTGACATGGCACCAGTGTCACCAGGTAGTTCGTAACTGAATGTTCATCATTAAGGCCCGAGAAAACATTTAGTTATTTGTTTTTTCTGCGGAAGCCATAATATGGGCTTCCGTAGACACAGTGAGCGACGCTACAACACAGTTTCCCTCAAATAACACTGTTGCTGAGTAAAAATACTTTGCAGGATGTGGATAGTGTGCCGGGACTTCAGTTCACTAGGATACATTGCTAGCAGTCAGTGTTTTACTGTGTTGTGCACTGCTGTATTTTTCGTACGTGCTTTATCAATGTGAATTAAGCCAAGATCTAAATAATCTAACCAAATTCAACACAAAAAAAGTCCAAAATGATCAATGTGACCTCACACACAACAAAGGCCATGGCTAGATGGGTGGTTTTCACCCATCCAGACAGTATGCTTCAGAACTCATGGTGAAATCAGACTCTTGATTGTCAACTATTCAGCCAAACCACTAATGCTCACTGGCTAACCAAAGTTGCTTAGGTGTTAACTACTATTAATATTACAGATGACTGGACATGATTCCAGTGACGGCTATGTCTGCCATGGCTTCAGTAAGCAGCTCAGCCGGTTGGGTAGACGTCAAAATGGCGTATTCTGAATGCAAGTTGTGTAGAGAGTCTCGAAGTGCGAGCCAGAGGAAAAAAGTACAGAGGAGGCTATAGAACCTAGGACAGTAACGTTAGCAAGTAGAGACATAACACCACATACCAGTGCTAGATGGTGTTCACCCAGCAGATATGAACAGTTTCTGCTCTCTAGATGGAAATCTAGACACTTTAATCTCCGATCTACATGGGAGTTTAAACCTCTGCACTACACTGGCACGGCTGGTAATGACCAGCGTTCAGAGGGATAAATACCAATCACACGTTATCAAGAACATTCAGCTAGCCAGGAGACAGTGCAAGCAAAACAAACGGCTGGAGGCAATGTATTGCCCCGTTTTGCATTAATAATGGCTATTGCAGTCTTGTTAGTGCCAGCTCCACTCAAAGTGGAATAGCAAATGCTTGCACTTGGAAAAAAGATGTTTATCAACAGTTGAAGCTGCAGTCTTGCAAACCTCCTTTGGTTGCAGGCATACCAAAGCACTGTTCCATTAACCCGATGTAAATGCAGGAATATCTGTCCCACAACAGCATAGTCCTAACTGCTGTGGTGGTTATTAACGCTACGCTAAAATTACGAATAAGGTAATACAGAACAATGATTTTCCGTAATACACAGACATCTGTCATGCTTAACGAACCCCAAAATTCCTACGAGCAAAAGAGGAAAATTGTTACTTCGAAATTTATCTGTTTGTCAAATGCGACAGAGTAAAAAAAATACATAACAGGCTCCAATCACGCGACCTTTGTTGGCCACTCGCACGTGCATTAATTGCTGAATAATCTAACAGCCTATTATCCAACCATGGCGTGCGGCTCAGACAAACGAACTGATGGGGACGCAGGGCGTTTTCGAGACGTCGGCACCCACTTCTATGTAATGGCTCTCGCATTAATTCCGGGTTTTTTTTAGATATTTATACTACATTTTGCTTACACAAAAAAAAGAACAGTAGTTACTTTGCGTCGAAGCCCCGCGAGGACAGTCATATCACGAACGTTCCGCCGGTACCAACCAGCCTAAGACGAAATTCCATGCGACGAATGGGCGGAATCTTTAGAAGCACGTGCTATTTTCCTCAAAAATGTGTACATACACTCACCTCGTCACTGCGACCAGCAGTGGCAGCGCCAGCACCTTGCTTGATCTCGACCCTGCAGCGCTTCTCCATCTGCTGGAGGGTACCTGTTGGGAAAACAATGTAAGGAACGCGCAAAGGCACATTTCCCTCAGCGCAAAACAAAACTGCTTTTTCAACATAACGGACATATGCGCAAAGGCAGATTTCCGTAAACGAACAGCTTTTTCGATATAATGAAAGCGAACTCACCCACTGCGATGATTTGCGCCGGGTGTTTCTCGCCGCTCCAGCGAATCAACACCTCGGCTCCCACGACGCCAGCGTCCTTCGGGTTTTGGAGAATGGCGGCCCCCACCTTCGTGTCGACAACATCTCTTACCGACACCACATCGAAAATGCGTGCCCGACCCGTCTTCAACCACTTCACCAACACGTGGCTCATGGCTGGCTCTTGTTCCCGACAAATACAAAACAAAACTCTCCTAAACTCAGCAGGATGACGGAAGAAGGTCGCCGAGGGATGCTTCTTTTTATACCCCCGCGGCTCCTGCGATCAGCCATTTTCGTTTCAACATCCCGCGATCCCGCGAACACCGCGACACTAGCGACACCAATGACACAGTGGGCCTCCTCAATTTAAACAAAAAAATAATTTTTCTTATAAATTAGTGCGTTACAAAGAAGTAATATTGTCTAGCGGCGGTATAAAAAATACCGTGTTATTACACCACAACGGCACAGCGAAAACGAGCCAGCCGAGCCAGCTTGGTATGCGACCTACTGGGGAGGCCAACATGGCCGCCAGCGAAGTGGTGGTGTCCCGAATAGAGCTTCTCGCACTATGGTGGCCCGTGCTTGAAGTAGTCCATGTTTTTCTTTCCTCCATTTGTGTGGTCGTTGTAGTACCGGAATATTCTAGTACGCTGTATGTGCATGGACGAAGAAAAAACTCAATGCACTGTGTGTACTTATCTATAATAAAGAAACTGAAGGACCATATTCCAGTGTTCGTTTCAGCTCATACAAACCTCATGTATACTGCATTATCAGACGCTGCTCATTCAATAATATTTATTTAGTTCGGTCAAATTGAAGCTGGTGTATCGAAACGTTTCCCGAGTACATTTTTGTTGTTATCATAACACCCGGTAGAAAACATGTGAACAAACACTTCCAGGTCGCAATCTCACACAGGTATTCTATCGTAACGCTATACAAGTGATCTGCGTAAACAGCATGAGGGCACATTGTAGAAGCCCCGTATAGAGCCAAATGGACTTCGAAGATGGCTTATTATGTCTGGTTTATTATTTAATGGGAGTCTTCTTGCGGAAGACGCTGTCGCAATTATTTCTCGGACACTCGTAAACCGCAGCTTCTACTGAAAAGTATCGAAGTTTTGGCACAAATTCTATAAACAATGGTGATTGAGCGTTCCTTGCAAGAAATTCATACATTATCAACACGCAAAATTTCGGTGGCATATCCAACCACGTGTAGAAACTGAGTTCAGCTGACTAGCACAGGGACGTATATAGACGCGTGCCAGGCAGCTGTTTGATGACCCCAGTTTTTTTAATGCGGAACCAACATGTAGAGTTTTTTTAGAGAGCTCCGCACAGCTTGAACCAATTATGAAAAAAGAAAGCTGAGTGTGTAAAGCATCGTCATGCATACCTTCTTGCTTTATATAACTATAGGATGAACTTTAACAACAAAATCCGTCTGAAATTTTGTAATGAAATAGTTATGGAGTGTAACCTTTTTTTTCTGCAAATATTTATTCGGTTCTTAGAGAAAGCCCCCCGAACTTTGCGGACGGTGCGCATCATCCAAGATGCTCGCTATCTTAATCAGGATATGCGCCGCAATGTTGCGCTGTTCCGACGTTTCCGCAGTAATTACCAAGCATCATAAGATACCTCCTGTCGGAAACATTGATATATATTTTGCTAAGTTCGGAGCTGATGTATTTTTCTCCACAAACTTGTAATTCTACGAACTAAACGTAGTCGTTGTAAAGGATGCATGTTCCCTTTTCTTGAACAAGAATTCAAATCAGAAGTAGTGTGAACAACATATTAGGAAAGCGTGGGCATACTTTCTTGTAGTACTTTCCCTTGTAGTAAATAAATTATTTATTACAACATAACTTTTTGGGAAGGAAATCGATACGTTTTCCTTTTCGCTAGAAATGTACGACGTAGAAAGACCGATAGAATATAATATTTTTCAACGTTGAAAGCAAACAAATAAATATTTTCGACGCTTTACCGCTTTGTAATAAAATTGTGCTATCTCCACGAACGTCCACAAAACCTACCTGCATTAAAATAATTCCTTTATTGCCGGGAAATACAACATTTTTATTTTAGACGCCTCTGGCCCAAGTTTTGCGAAAGGCACTCGGGTGCTCACCGACGGGGCTTCCCACTAATGTGTGATTTCAGCTACTTGTTTTTTAGAAAACACATCCTTTTGAAGTTTTCGTACGTTAGCTACGGGGCGTGCGAAACAGCCGACAAACGTATTTCAGATGCCAGCCTTGCAAGGTATGTTTTCTTCGCATTGGCATAGGCAAGGTCACCCCCCCCCCCCCTTCTGAATTTCTTTCAAGATTGGAAGGAGGAGCAGAAGTTGCTCTCATTCCTACCGAAATATTCCAGCGCGGAGGGAGGGAGAGGGAATATCAAATAATCAGTGCAGATAATTAGTTTTATCTAGAGTCTCCCCTTCCGAATAAAGAATTATAATTGTAACACCACACCACTTCCAGTTCGCACCAACCATATTCGGCTTCGATGGCGCTTTTATTGCTTGTTATCCCTGTCAACTTGATCAGCAGGCATTTTTATTGCCGTCAACAAGACGACAACGTGATATGTTGTGTCTGGAATCATCGTAATAGGCAGCCATTTTACCTCGGTGGGAAAAATGAAAAAAAAAATGAAAAGTTATGTAGAGTACCTACAGAAATCCCAAGTTTCACATTTAAATATTATAATAATTGTTTACCTTTTTTGCATCATTTTCTGCTCGAGTATTATCTCAAAATTTCTGTTTTTTGTTCTTTAGGTGCATTGCGGGTCGCATCCATTCCTGTTGTAGTGTGCACCCACTCTTCAATTCCTTCGGTCATACCTTGTTTACGTAAATTGCTGTTGTTTATTTATTTGGTGACCTTGTTTAGTGACTCTAGTTCCGACATATGTGCACACCGTGAGCGTGATGTTCAAGTTAAGGGCTGTGGACGTAACGTCTGAAGCAACCTTTTGAAAAGCAAGTGTTTGGGGGTCGTTCACGGCTCGATTGATCTCGGCCGATCTCAACGTGAGTATCCGTATTTCTGACTGTTTCCTATACTGCTTCCTTTGCTGGATGTAGAGAGTTAGAGTGGGCTGGGGCGTGCGAATACAAATGCTAACTTAACGGCACGCTGTATTTTATTTCTGTCGGCTATCAGATTGACGTGAGCATGGCCGTGAGATGGTCGCCCTGCATATGCATCTGCGTGGGCTTCAAGCTCAGTGTGAAGTCAGCATTGTGTGTAGCGCTACATTTGACTTGAAAAAAAAAAAGATCGTTTGATGTGCAAGATCAGAATTGTTTGTTCGGCGTTATAAATCTGCCGGTATAAAATTTGGTCAGCCTTGACTAGCATGTTCAAATGATAGATGTTTGTTCGGTTAGGCGACGCCAATTGTGATACTGTAAGAATTGTGCTTTGTGGTATCATTACGACGCACTTTCATGTACGCGCAAATAGACCATGCTTTGAGGGGCTAGAAAAGAGGTGCATGCAAATGAGGGGGCAGTGCTTACCAAACCAAATGGCACCTGAGTGCAATAATTTCCTGCTCTGCACTCCGCGAAGAACGTAGACATTTTCTATGTAAATAACTCGTGCACAAGACAACTGTGCACATGTGTGAATCCTGAAAAGCGTCTGAAGACATTGCACATGCAGTGAAGTGAGTTGACCATGGCGAAAGGAACAATAATAAACGGGAGCGCCGGGGCGGGGGCAACGAACGGCAACACCGAGAAAAAAAAAGAGGACGTATGTTATCAGCACTCAAGGCGCCCGCGCGGTGGGGAAGCGCGATGGTGTGGTGCGTTGCTCAGGTGTTCGTGTGCATGTATGTGCACCAACTCTGCGATTTGCCAGGCGCTGCGCCGATACGGAGAAAGGGCGATATGTGCAGAAAGAAAACAGTAGAGAGGAGACGTAAGCTAGCCTGCGCAGGCCAAAAGAGGTAGGAAGTGTGTGGAGGTCGTCCTGAGGCGTCATGCTTCAAAAGAAAACGAGAAGACATTTAAACCATGAATTTATGCCGAATATGATACACATGCGCCAAAATTTACATTTGGGCTCACATTGTAACTCAAATGAAGAAAATTAGGTAAGCTTGTATCCTTTGAATATATCTGCATCAAATCGCCTAAGAATTTTTATTGTCATTTGGCTGTGTGGCGTCTCAGGAAATATTTTTCAAAAAATAAGTCGTGCCAATGTTTTTTTGTGCTAGGACAGGCAGTGCTGCTCAAGTGGCTCAGAATTTTAAAAGGAATCATTAGTTGTTTATTTGGGTACATGATGAAATGCATGGGCTCAGTCTATTACCTGTTCAGCTGCACTCACATGGATGCGGTAGTACTGCATTGCATTTCCCAGAGTATCCTTTCTCATAATGCGTCAACGTTTACATATAGTGCACAGACTGTTCCAATCAGACAGTGAAACACTTGCGTGCTCCCATTAAGTCGATGTCTGTGTGCCTCCTGCTCTGAGCATTGACCACGATGAATTACTCCTACTATGAGGCATCCATCCTAATCCACCTTGCCGCATTTGTGGGATATGCCTTCCTAGCTCATCGGTTTCCTTTACAGGACTGTGGTGAGCCAAAAAGCCAATATGATGCACAATATTGCATTTATGTAAACACAACTAATGACTAAAAAATTAACTGTTCATAATTGCTTAAAAATATGACATGCAATTCTCATGGCTACAGCCTCGCAAAGCAGTGCCATTGCGTCAGCTTTGGCTGCTTGTGTTTGGGTCTACTTAGTTCATTAAAAAATTAAAAAAAAGGCGATGCAAACTGACTGTGTGCGTGCATAATTTGAGGGTGAAGTGAAAGCAATCAGACAAATACCCTTAATGCTCTTTATTTGCCATTGCATAATATGTTCTGTTTGAATGCACTAAACTGATTTTTTTTGCAGGATGGAAGCACAAGAAAGATACAAAAAATATCTTCGCAGCAGTGATGGCTCTATTCCGAGGCGCTCGGCATATCGCTATATACATCAGTATGCAGCACTGGATGAATCTGACAGGTAGTATGTTTTCTGCACATATACAGCGTTGTTCTTTCGTAAATGACCACAGCTACAAATTATTTGGCCTTTAAATTATACAATACCCACTTCTAAATTGTGACGGACTTTTTTACTTAGTTTATTTATTGATACTGTTAACCCCAAAGGGGATCATATACGCCTCGAGCGCGGCCTGTAGGGGCGCCACTGAAATCCCCCTAGCGGCCCGTTTCGAAAGCAGCCGCGGGAGTCCGCGCCCCGCTCCCCAGTGCCGCCGCTGCTTTTGCGGCACGTTCACGACTGAGCTTTACCATTTGAGGGCGCTTGAAATCCATGTTTATGTGGAGCAGTCACTCTGTCCGCAAATAGGGTGTGTTTAGGAGAGTGTAAATGTTTCTGACGCGATCTTAGTGTGGTATATTCAGTCTGTATAAGCGCCATGTGTGTGTCACAAGCCAGCGTCGCGGAACCGGCGTATGATGGAGCCGATTGTAGTTACACTGACCTGAATTTACTAGGCGTGTCTCCGTAACCACCGGTTCCTCAGATGTTCATGCTACGGCTATACACTACGATTTAAATCGGTTTTGTTCGCTTACATAATCAGCGGAGCACTCATACCTGACAGCACGCCAGTTACGTTTGCCAATATTATACCTCAGATATTGATCACCACCATTTACAAGCCAGTCTGTGTTAATTTCGGGAATATTTAACAAACGTACCATGGACAATGCATCAGCACACGACAGAGTCGTCTTGTGAGGTGAGCGCCCGCAAGCACTCATCTGCTACATATATCCTCTGCGAGCTGCGCGGAGACGGGCTTAGAATATAATCCGCGTCCGCGACTAAATGCTTCTTCGAAATATCGTCATATGGCACAGGGAGCCTGCAGAGTAAACCATAAACTGAAATCAGAGGGCCTTATCACATACCACACTCTTACAACGACACCTTTCATCGTTTGTTGAACAGCCTACCCTGTATACTTCCAAAAATGCGTCCGCCGTACGATCAGCTCTTTGTTGAAGTAGCAAAACAAAAGGAAAGTGAACGAGAGATTTGTGTGTGCGATTACTAAAACATTCATTGCTTGATTCCGCTCCGCATTTGTACACAGCGTAGCAGGCACTGCTAGAACAGCTTAGCAGGCATTGCTCTTGTGGCCTCTTTGTGCATATGCGGTGACCTCAGTAATTATACATTTTATCTGTCACGAAGTGCCGTTGTATTCAAAAGGAGCATTTGCCTGAGACAAATGAAAATTTCAGACTTCAAATGCCATCAAGCATTTTTTTGACAAATGTGTGGTAAGGAAATATAATGCACATATGTTACTGAAAAAAATGTTACTTTTTTAAAGTATAAATAGACACTGGCTTTGTGCAATGTGCAGGATGTACCTCATGGTAAGATGCCTTAGCCACTGAGCTGTAGGTAAATATGGGGGCAGACACTACAATTCCTGTTTGCCTGCTGAATAGCACTATTAATATTGTTTGCTGGAGTTTGTAGCTTTATGGTTAAATTTTGATAACCTGAAGTTGTGGTTATATGTCAATAACCTCACTTTTGTGCAACTTTTTAAATTTCCATGAGTGAAACTTAAACGCAAACTGACACAGGGATGAGAAAGGGAAACGACACCCTTTATTGTCCCTGTGTCAGTTTGCGCTTAAGTTTCGCTCATGGATGTTCACCAACTAGCTCGGCTCTCCATTTTGCTTCATTTTTTAAATTTATTTATTTACAGACCGACAGATGCCCTGCATTCTGAGGAAGCGCCACCAGCAGAACAAGAGCAGCCTAGCTCACCATATCAGCCAACGAGCTTTAGCGGACAAGAATGGGGAGGCCTAAACGCTGGTGTGACAACATTGGGAAGTGCTACTGCTGCTAACCAGAAGCCCGGCACTGCTTCTGGACAACTCCCTTGTACCGCAGCATCAGGGCGTACGTGCATAGAAGATGCTCCGCAAGATCCAATGGTGCGCATTCTGTTTTGCTATGCATCTTGGATTCCTACCACAAGCTGTAGTTGTTTGCACTATGACAGTGGGTATTACTTTAGCCAAAGCTCCTGCATTTATAGGGGTAAATTAAAAGTTTGACAAAAAAAATGTTTACATGTGAGCTAGGGTCCTGCCTTCATCAAAAAGAAATAGGTGTAAATATGTATGTATGTTAATAGCATACGTGAGTGTGCATGAAGACATGCACAAACGCGTGCATGCACGTTGGCAGACGTGCACGAGGGTAAATCCAAAAGTACCTGGAGCGTGAAGTTAGTGCATGCTGATTGGACCCTCATTATTCTTTCACCTTTATGCACCAGTTTGCTCTTTGGTATGGCGTTTAATGAAGGGAACGGTTTGGTTTAACCAGTTTTTAAGAGCAATCTGTGCAACGGCAGTTTTATGATGGGAGAGCACAAAGCGCACAAACTGAATGCATAGTGTTGTTTATCTTTGGTAAGGTAAAACTGTTGCTGAAATTTTCATGCTTGAGGAAGCTGGTATAAATAACACTATTGGTAAAACTCAAGCCTAGGAGTAGTTTCTGAGCTCAAGATAGGTGATGTAACTCAAAGACAAAGGCATATTAGAGTGAGCAAAAATGACTTTACCAGACTTCTTCTAAACGATGAATATTTACAGAAAACCATTCCTGGAGTCTTGAACGAGACAGATTTTTCTTAGAGTACGTGGCAGTAAATCTTCAGCAAAGAGTTCCAGCTATTGCATGCCGCTGCTAAATGTTTGCCTCAAGTGGTATTTGAAGTTCAGAGACTGAGCTAGGTTTAAGCCTGCTGTAAATTGGAGGACACGGTTACTCTGCAGCTTAACTCTTTCTTGACTGCGGGAAAATTGACCGATTTTTAGGGGTCCAAGAAAACATTTTTTTCTGCTAGAAAAATTGATTAGGCACAAATTACAGGAACGCAAAAGGAAGATTATTTAGAGGCCTTTCCAACAACACCAGTTTCTAAAATGTTTTCATACATCATGGTTGCGAAAAAAATATCAAAATCAAAATTTTTGTCAGTTTTCAATGAAAATGATAAAAAAGTAGTTGGGTATAACAAACCACCGGTAGTAGGAAAAATTTAGAATATACTTTTTGTAGGGAAATATTTCCAGAACACGCCCTAAAAAAAATGTCGACTTGCATAGCACAGTTTGTCACATATAAAAAAAATGTTAGAAAGCATGGTGCTTGTGCCATGGGGTGAAGCGCGACCTCTATTTCAAAATGTGCAATTTTGGGTGGTTCACTGGAAGAAATCTGGTGGTTTGACATTATCAGAGGCCCCAATTTCTCCCAACGTAACGTAAAAACGTCTTGTCAATGACTAACTTTGCATTTACGGCCAGCACAGTATTTGGGACAAGCACGCGGTGCGGAAAAACATACATGATGTTGAAAACAGAATTCCGTGGTTGATGCTTATTGACGTTCACTGTCACTTATCTCTGAAAACATAAAGTTGCACTTTATTGTCATCTGCTGACTCGCAATTGTAGCCTTGCTTGCAGGAATGAGGTGCGATGCGCTAGAATCGTGCCCTGCAAACTTTGGCGGAGCAGCTGTTGCGCGATAAAAAAGATCAGCAGTACGAGCGTCCTGCATTGCAGCGCCACCTAACATTTTTGACATGAAACAGTACAAAACTTATTGGAGACTCCGACCGACTAGACAGTTCAGCTGAGAGGCAACACTAGACCCCTGGAGATACCCTTGTATGGAAACAAAACTTGCAGGCGAACAGCTGCCGGTGTGCAAGGCCAGTTTGAAGCGCTCTCCTCATCAGAACAGATATCTGGGTGTTATCTTTTGACTTGCATCGGAAGTTCTTATCGAAGAAATAGAATTAGGGTTGCCTGAAATCAGGAGCGGCATGCTTTTATTGAGGATCAGTTGCGGACGCTCAAGGCACCATGGCAGGTAGGCTTGAAGTTGGGTAACTGCGTAGTAGCGCCGAATTTAAGGATCCACAGGTGGTCAAAATTATTCCGGAGCCCTCCACTACGTCGCACCTCATCGCCTGCATTGCATCAGCGCGTTAAACCCTACAATCAATCAATCAGTAGCGCCTAATATGAATTTCACAATGCAGAAATGAAACTGTTGTAAACTGTTCGCGAATGGTCCTATGGCAAGTAGAACTACAACACAACTTAGAACAACGTACGCTAAGGCAATAAAACCACTGAAGTTCATTAATTAGCTTTGCAAACAAGCACTGCTTGACATTTTCAGCTGATTTCAGGGATTATTACAGTCAGAGTGCAAACCTGACGATTGGAAATCGTTTTCTAAATCACCATTCATGCCCTGATAACAAAAACCAAACGCTGATGCAGAGTTATTACAAGTAGCACGCATTCTTCATTGGTATCAGTGAGGCGCGGTGACCACACCCCTTTTCCACACCCAGGTGATGCAAATGCTTGTCAAAAATCACGTTTTTGTTGCAAAAATAAAAACAAAACTGATTTTTAAAGGGCATTTTCTGAGCTAACTTCAAATAGCTTTACTTGTTCCAGCAACACATGGAACGCGGTGAAAAGGAGCTCCCAAGCTATCGTTCAAATTGAAAGATTTTGAGTGCGGTCACGAAATAGTTAAACTTTCTGGCAAAAGTAGTAACCAGGAATGAAAGCTGTGTCTAGACCACAATAGAGAAGCAAGCATCAAGTGAGTGGAAGCGCTATGATTTTTTTAGAGTCAAGAATAGCGATCAGGTTCAACCAAAGGAGAAAAAAAGTGATGATTTATTTTTATGACATTATTGGGCATAGTACAGCAAGAATTTTCCCCTTTTGAGATACAATCACTTAGGGGTTCTACCTTGTCCTAAAAAAATACTTGAAAGTGTGTGGCAAAAGTGATTGGAACTACGGAGCAACTCAGATTGGGGGCTGCACCACAACATTGCTGCTTTGTTTATGCATCAATTCTTGGTGAAAAACAGGATGGTGTTCATACCCCACACTCCCATGATCTCTCTTGCAACTTTTAATAATTCCAAACAAAGAAACGTTGAACTGGAATGGATTTGCTGAAGTTGGTGAAGTGAAAGAGGAATGGAAGATTATTTCTAGACTCCAAAGACTGCATGTACAAGTGCATCCGCATGGACACTGCTTCGCAAGAAGCCCGTGTAGTACCTGAAAGTTGCATAAAGCTGTGTCCTAAAAAACATTTCCTACAACTTTTGGGCCAACTCGTGCGTGCGCGTGCCTGTGCTCAAAGAGGAGGGGAGGTGGGGGGGCATTGACATGGCACAACTGCTAGCAAGGGCTTACAGAATCATTGAAAAAAGGCAGGTGGTACAGGGAAAGTCCGGCACCATTATCAGGAATTGCTAGACACAGCAAAAAAAGCAAAAAAAACAGACCAAGCAGTACCACCTAGAGTTATGAAAACCCTTCGAAGAGCTTGTTTCCGTTAAGGCACGATCTGCTGAATAAAGAAAAGACAATGTTGGATCCAAGTAGGGGACAGAGATTAAAAGCACTACAGGGAACTGAGAAACAACAGATAGGAACACAATGGATGACTATTCGTAAGCAACTGGTGCTTTAAAATAATAAGCAGGAAGGGGGAAAGACAGCATTTTGGAAAGAAGCCAGATAGGTGCACATAAATGCCCTATTGCTTAGGTCGATGGCAAAACTACCGATTCTAAGTTGTTTTTCAAAGCAGTAAATCCTGGTATTTTCTGTCCCGGAGAAATTTGACGTTTGACTGCAGTATATATACTGAAAGTTGGGAGAACCGGTAAAACGAGACACCAGCACAAAAGAGAGCAGAGACAACACACATATTGTGGTAGCCACTGACATTAACTTGAAAAACCCTGCCACAGTAGCTCAGTGGCTAAGGCGCTGTGCTGCTGAGCACAAGGATGCGGGTTTGATTCCCGGCCACGGCGACCGCTTTTCTCATGGAGGCGAAAAGCAAAAACGCCCTTGTGTACGACATTTTGGCACAAGTGTTAAAGACCCCCAGGTGGTCAAAATTAATCTGGAGCCCTCCACTAAGGCGCGCCTCATTGCCTGCGTTGCGTCGGTGCATTAAACCCTACAATCAATCAATTTACTTGAAAAAAAAATACAGCCTGTGAACAATCCATGCCAACGCATGCGCCAACAAGCACACGTTTTGACCAAACCGCCAGCGACCTACTTAACTTTTTTTCCCTTTAACTTCAGCTCAGCCTTGTAGGAAGGCGATCTCTCTATCACTGAGGAAGACAGTAGGCACCCTGATGCAATTTCCTTCCTACCGTTGGCCGATGTAGAACGGTTTTAAGTGTTTTGGTACGGCAAGATTTTTGACGTCACGTGATACCTCCTGTCATGGCGGCCGCTCGGCATTCGTTTTTTTGAAACCAGAACTACACGAATAAATGACGCCATAAATGAATGTTTACACTGTGCTAGACCGTCTAAGGTGGCGTTCTATGATTAGTGGGCTCGTAGGCACCATTAGCAGCGAAAAAAACATAACACGAAAATTTTGCGTCGGTACTCCTTTAAGGCTCAACCTCATAGGTGCATTAGTTTCTGTGATACATCCTGTTTTTGACAAAATGAGCATTGAATCATCTACACAATGTTTGATGAAGTGCGTGTCTACCTTGAAAAATAATCTTATGAGAGTAATTGCTGGTGGGGCTTCATTAACAATGCAGGCAGTTTGCAGATGCTTACTAGTCGTGCAATTTGGATGGGAATGATGGTTTATGATGGTTTGCTGAGAAAGGCCATTTCAGCATGTAGGTCAAATGAAACTGAAGGTAACGTTAATAAGTTCACACTTCATGCATCATACACTTAGATGCCGAATTCTGCTCGATCTCTGGAAATTCTCGCATGAAAAGGGAAACTCAAGAAATATTGGAGCCAACCGAGTTATCCACTAATTGCAAAAAAATGTCCCCTTTTGTTTCAGGCCCAACCTCTTTTTCCTGGGGCTCAAGTGACGCATGAAGAGAGCCTGCTGCTCATCATGGCACATTCACTGCGTCACCACAGTTCCAAAGAAGCAACAGAGGACCTTTTGAGATTGCTGCAACACCACCTACCGAAAGGCAACAACCTTCCTGCTACAAAATACTTGTTTGAAAAGTACTTCAAGCACCGGGAGCAGCCATTGGAAAGCCACTTTTACTGTCCTACAACTCAGCAATACATTGGTGTGCAGCTGAAAGGGGACGAACTTACCTGTAGATGTGGTAAGACACATTCTGCAAAAACATTGCTGCAAAAAGGCTCGTACTTTCTCTGTTTAGATTGGGTGCAAGAGCTGACAAACTTGCTGGGAAAAAAAGGCCCTTTGCCTGAAAAGCCAGGGTTACAGTTTGATGTTTGTGACATCACTGAGAGCCCAGCTTACAATCAGCTACCACTGGGCCCAGATGATGTCACAGTGACATGGAACACTGATGGAGTGCCGATTTTTCACTCATCAGAGTACAGTGTGTGGCCACTCGAAATAGCAGTAAATGAGTTGCCTCTTAAAGAGAGGATAAACAATGTCCTTCTCGCAGGCTTTTGGTTTGGCCCCAAAAAGCCAGACATGCAGTGCTTTTTGGTGCCATTTGTTCAAAAAATGAACGAGCACAGCACCGTTGGCTTTTCTTGGACAGATGACAATGGCATTACTCACGTCACTAAAGCGTACCCTGGCCCATGCACAGTTGACTCAGTTGCTAGGTGCATGCTGCACAACCAAACTCAATTTAATGGGGAGCATGGGTGTTGCTGGTGCTTTCACCCAGGCCGCGTGGTTAAAAAAGGGAAGGGCTATGCCCGGGTGTGTAAAGTGAGAAAAGTGACAAAGAGGACCGATGGTGACTTTGAAAAAGATGCTAAGTCAGCATCGCATGGTGTACTCGGGACCACAGTGTTGTCACTGATGCTATTTTTTAGCATCACCAACAACACTGTGGGGGATTACATGCACGCAGTTTGTTTAGGTGTGGTACGGAGAACCACAAACCTTTGGCTCACACGTGCACGTCCAGGCTTTTCTTTGAAGAAAAAAGTTGCTCAGATAAACATGCGCCTGAAAAAAATGTCCCCACCGTATGAGTTTTCTCGTCTGCCACGCTCAGTTTGCCAGAGGAAGTTTTGGAAAGCAACCGAGTGGAGGGCATGGCTGTTGTATTATTCCCCTTTTGTTTTAAATGGCCTCTTGCCTCTCCGCTACTATAAGAACTGGTGCAGGCTTAGCAGTATAATGCACTCACTGCTGGCTGACGAAGTTGCGATGGATAGGCTTGCCATCGTTGAAGCAGAGATAGCCTTGTTTTTGAAGGAGTACCAAAAGTTGTATGGCCGGGCACAGATGACCTTTAATGTACATTTGCTGTCTCATTTATGTGATAGCGTGCGGGAGTGGGGTCCGCTGTGGGGCTTCTCAACATTCCCTTTCGAAAACATGAATGGAATCATAAAAAGGAGTTTTAACGGGACACAGTACGTGCCACAGCAGATCTGTCGCAAGCTGCTCCTAGTGCAGTTTTTGCCAACATTAGCAAATGCCAGTAATTGCTTTGTTGGCAAAGCAAAGATGCTTGAACACTTTGAAAGCCTCACAAGGGGTTACAGAATAATCTTTAATGTCCAAAAACATGGTAGTGTCATTACTGTTGGTACTGGGTCCCGAGCGCTTACTTCAATCGAGGCAAGCTTTGTGGAAAGCATGGGCATTCCCACATGTGCAGTGGTGAAATACAAGAAAGTGATTGTGGATGGAACGAAGTTTATTGCACATGCCCTGAACAAAAGCACTCGCATAAACTCAGTTGTATATTTCAAGGACGGCACTTTTGGTTTAATTGAATGTGTCCTTGCCATGTGCCATCACCATGCCTCCTGCTGTAGCTGTGGAAAAGATGTTTATTTTTTTGTGCAGAAAACAAAGCCAAAAGTAGTTACGTTTACCTCTACTTTTGCACACATGCACATTCTTGATACAGAGCCTGATTACAAGGTTGTTCATGTTACATCAGTGAGCAAGAAATGTGTTGCGTTCATCGTCAATGGTAAGCTCTATGCATCCCCTCTTTCAAAAAACATTGACTATTGAGTCTGCCATGCTGCACCATGTAGGTCAAAAACACCAAGAGGTCTTCCAGGTGATTCCTCACAAAATTTGTACATTCAATGTTTTGTTAAAAAATCACATTTTTAGTGTTTTACGGCATGAACCTGGACTCGTGACACTCATGAAACACGCCATATCATATTTAGGACATGAGCATCTGAACTTTATTAATGGTTTAGCAGTGCACCTTGGTAGAGGGCTGCGGATTAATTTATTAGACCACTTGATTATCTTTAACTTGCCCTGAAAGCTTGACACAGGCATTTTCATTCTTCGCCTTCATCAGAAAAATCACTGCTGCGGCAAGGATCTGCTGTGGCACAAATCTGTTGACATACTGAGCCCGGTGTCCTCGGGCTGAGCAGCACAATGCCTTAGCCACTGCAGTGGGTTGAATATTGTTGAAAATGATGCTTTGCTAATGGTTTGCTCACGTTTTGTTGCCTATATGCCTATCTTATTCTATGTTATTTTCCTTCTAGTGTTAGGCTGTGCCTGGCTCTTTTGTTTGATAGGAAAGAGTATAACCGGTTCCTCACTCATTTAACCTGTTCCCTTTTGATCGGCAATGTTGGAAATGTGGTTGGATGTTGCTGGATCAATGCATGGATCGGCTAGCTGGCCTGGTTTTATCAACGATGTACTCAATCTACTTGGGTGCTTTTGAAAATGAATTCGCTTTGAAATGCTGACCAAATGCCACAGCATTCAGTTGGCCAACTCCCAACTAACAGCGTCAATTTGTTTCAGTGCTTCTTTTTTAACGGGCTTTTCTGTGTCCATTTTTGTCTTCCTAGAAAAACATTTTCGTGTTCTTTATGTACTTTATTTATGTTGTCCTAAAGGGACACTGAAGTGATCCTGTCAACCTTCTTGCATTGCATTTCTTGCTTACATTTTGCTTGTGTTGCATAGACTGGCTCAAATAAACACACTTTCAATAGTTTTTTCGGTTGATAAGGCACTATGTAGCCCATAAAGCCTAAAACAAGGAAAGATATTCAACATTTGCGGCGGCAGCAAAAACTAGTGCAGATGACGCACATTCCTCCTGCGATGTGATTGGATAATGCCTAGGATGGAGTTCAAACTAGTTTCGGTTTCAGTTCCATGCAACAACATGTTTGGCATCTGACACTATCTTTCGTCGGCCATTCTTGGTATCTCAGGAATTATCATACCACGCTTTTGCCATTTTGTGTGCTGCAGAATGGGTCAGATCATCACCGCCTGTATAAACACTGCCTAACACGTCACCCAGTTTGGGAGCAGTAGGGACACTTAGTTCAGGCACTCAGGCACGTCACTGCTTGCGAGTCGCGAATGCTGCACCCACTTCTACGACGTATGTCTGTCAGCTTGCCTGTTGGGTTTCAAGAGCTGTTTTGCTTGCTGAGGTGTTAGCCATGACGGGGCGCTAGTTCTGGGGCGCACTGGGGACCTTGTCATGGCTCAGTTTCAACTGAGCGACTGAATAATGACGACCCGCAGGTGGCTGACTGGCTCTGTCGGAGGGCTGGCAAGCTGTGAAGTCAAGCCAAGTCTGCTGGAGTAACTGTCACACGAAACGTAATAGGGCACGGAAATAGGAAATTGACAAGGAGGATACGGAGAGGAGGACAGCACCTTCAAATTGATTGAGTCATGTAAATGCACCCAGCGTGGTCGAAACGTGGCCTGGGGACTGCAGATTTCAATTTGCGCAAGTAATCCCAAAATTACTACAAATCACGCCAGTGTCCCTTTAACTGCATATATCTATATGCTATGTTCTAGTTAGTGTATTTTTCTGTATAGAAGATTGACTTGTTACTTTTGATTGTGTTTTGACATGCTCATTTGAATAAAGGTGAAAAACAATGCCAGTTTAAGGCTACCACATACTTTTGTCCTTGGTTGACTTGCTACACAAACATTGGGTGCTGTATAAATATACAAACGGTGGTGGGTGGTTAGTTATTGTGTAAATTAGTCCATTTGCTAATTTGTTTGTAGTTGACTGAGAAGGTTCTCAAAGTAGGGGACGTTAGATACTTTGATTGTATGTAGTATTACAGATATATCATTTCAGCTTATTCCCGCAATGGTGTAATTGTTTGCAACACCACTTCAGGTTTATCACAGCAAACTTCCTGCCCGTTTCTATACTTGGAGGGTCATCGGCTTGGGTTCCACCCAAGGAGCATTTTTTCTTTTCTGTTGTTCTTTCATTAAAATATGGACTTCACAAAAAATTGGTGAACTCCTTTTATGCATCCCTGGGCCCTTCTTATTATCAACTGCTGGCTTTTGTTTTGCATATTCATGTGCGTATATGTGCGCTTGTAATCATTAAGACAGTGAAACTGCGTATGATTAATGATCATGCAATCATTTTCTTTCATTACAATTTGTGCCGTAAAAATTTGTCCTTTATAATTTTAAACCATACAGCGACCTCGCTAGGCATATTTCAACCCTGCTAGGCAGTTTCTTATAAAACAAAGCAACAAGAATGCTGGTCTTGGAGATCTGTTATGCAGCTAAATGAGCATTACATTGAACAAGGTATGAGACCATCTCACAACAAATCTAGCTTAGAGCACACTATACTTTAAAACTTACTGGTTTCACAAAAGGCGCTGCTAAAGCTATATTTCTTTCAAATGGCACTTCGTGAGTGTAGATGTAGCTCGCATTCATCGAATACATGGTGTAAGAGCTAAATATTAAACATATGTAACCAGATATGTTATGTCAAAGGAATGGCTGTTTATTTTGTTTTTGCAATTGTATCAGTGATTCAATTTCGGGCAATGTGTTGAATTTCAAATACATAATGCTGCAGCATTTTTAGAAGAATTTTCAGAAGCTTAGTATTTATTTTAGGAGTCCAGCTCGTGTATCGCAATACTACAGTGAATCTAAGCCTCTTGTTGGTGAGAAAAAAAATTGTGTCATTCTTAGCATACAAGTCCAAGCTAAGAATTGGAGGCAACGGCATAGTTTCTTTGCAATCAGGCATAGAGCATAGAGGCCAGTGCTCGTTAAAAACAAAAACAAAAAACCTTGTTTGAACTGTATGATGGATAATAAAGTGCCTGTGAACAATGCGACCCCCCCCCTTCTCCAACATGTTCCTGGTAAAGATTAGGTTTCAGCTGCTCTTGAAAAGGTTTGATGTCATTCAAAGTCCATGTGTGAAGTGCCACTGGCAACTAATTTTAGTTCATTCCAAAACTGCCATGGGTATACTGAGTAAAGTAAAGACTTCCAAAAAACAGCGCGAATACAGTGAGCAACAAAGGGAGCAGAATCGTCTTGCTGAGCAGTTACGTATGCAAAACCTAGCAGCTTTCAACCAAAATGCTGGGCGCATGCATCAGGCTTTTGACAGGGCCCAGCAGTTCTCATCCAAGACGCTGGGCATATGCGTTAGGCTGCAGCATGCGCAGTGGTTTACAGCAGCTTCACTGGCCAAATTCACTTTCGCAGGGCGGGACGAAAGGCATTTTTTGTGTTACGGAATACTTTTTGATGTATCTTTCTAAAAACAATTCTCTCCTCCTTTGTCACTGGAGAAAGAAATGAGCATGTTGTCAGTGTCTGCAGGGGCAGGCAAACCTTATAAGTTTTTATATAGCCTGCTAATGTAGAGAAATGACCTGGATTCTGTTGCTGCAGACATGGTGCGCATTGGCCATCTAGAAAAGTTTTTTGTAGATGTGAGTTGAAAGGTTCAAGGACACTTGTCGATAACCGGGAAATGGTCAAGAGTATATGCCCAAAGCCGTACATCACTCCTTAGCCAGTTAAAGAACTTTTATTGCTGTTGTACATATTTAGGGCCAAATATGTTTCATGACAGATAAAGTTAACATGCCTAAATGATAACAGGTTATAGACTAAGAGCCCATAGACGGCTTTATAACCAATTTAAAGAGCTTTTATGGCTGTGTTTCTAGACCTTTTGGGCCAGACAATTCACTATAGCTGGCTAAAGGAAGTAAAACGTGGAAGACTATATAGATTTAGGGCTTTAAGTGGCTTTATAGCCAGCTTAAAAACCTTCTATGGCCATGGTTTTATAGCTTTTGGGCCGAACACTTCGCTATAGCTAGCTAAAGAAAGCGAAACATACAGGAGTCTATAGATTCACAGCCATAGATGGCTCTATAGCCAGCTTAAATAGCTTTTATGGCTGTGTTTCTATAGCTTTCAGGACGAACACTCTTCTATAGCTGGCTAAAGACAGCTAAACATACAGGTGTCTATAGGTTCACAGCCATAGATGGCTCTATAGCCAGCTGAAATAGCTTTTATGGCTATGTTTCTATAGCTTTAGGGACAAACACTTCTCTATAGCTGGCTAAAGAGAGCTGATTGATCTGGGGTCTATAGATTCCCAGCCATATACTGTTCTATAGACAGCTAAAGGAGCTTTTGTGGCTGCTGGTCTATAGAACTGAGGACATACACGTTTCTTTAGCCGGCTAAAGCAACCTGAATACCTGAGATTCTATAGCATAAACACAATAGCATGTTCGACAAACGTCTAAAGAGTATTCTGTGGTCTAGATTCTTTAGCCTGCAGTACATCAAAAATTCAATAGGTGGCTATAGCCTGTTTTATGTAATCTTATGATCGGCCATAGAGATCCATAGGCAGTGATAGCATACCACAAATTTTTCCATAGGCACCCATAGACCATTTTTGTATGGGTATACTCCAGCTGAATACGCCAGCGTCTGGACGCAACAAAAGAATGCATTCACTGAGAACCTTTGCTTAGGGCCAACAGATTTTTTTAGTTTTTTCGAGACGCGTGAGCCGCCCATCTCGCGCTGAAGGCAGCATGCTACATTTGAGCACGGCAGGCATATCTATTTTGCAGCACCCTCAAGGTA
>NW_027526335.1:219388508-219643508 GCF_048455015.1 Haemaphysalis longicornis
CGGGGCGCAGGAGGGGTAGGTGGCGTGGGCGAAGGAACCAGAGCCAGGTTAGCCATCATGGTGCTGGTGGAGGTGCTCGCTGGCGTCTGCGGGTGGACCCCGTCGATGTGGTTGATGCCTCGGTACAGCGCCGCTTGCATGGCTGGCCCGGAGGCCTAGTGCCGGCGCCATGCTGCCCTTCCCATCAGGCCCGCTTCAGGCGCCGCGCGTCGCGTCCGAGCTGCTGCGTTCCACGACGACGGTGCACCATCAGTCCAGCGGTCTTCAGCGATCTTGACACTGCCGAATGCCAGGCAGAACAACGGCACAATGATTCTGGAGATGCGTTGGTCCCGGAAGAAAGCCCTCCGCACACAGGATGCCGCAAGCTGCGGATAGGCCGTCAACGGCAAGCCTGAATCGAG
Source organism: Haemaphysalis longicornis (assembly GCF_048455015.1). Taxonomy (NCBI): domain Eukaryota; kingdom Metazoa; phylum Arthropoda; class Arachnida; order Ixodida; family Ixodidae; genus Haemaphysalis; species Haemaphysalis longicornis. Next base: position 219,388,913 of record NW_027526335.1, read on the forward strand.
ACTGTCACGGAACGGTGTGCCCGTCGGAAATCATTGTTCCGCCGAAAGCTGGCAGCTGTATCTTAAAGAGCAGAGGCACCTCATTTAACCAGCAGCTTCACCCCAGTGCACATCGAGTTGGACTACAAATCGCGATAGTCCGTCACGCGTTCTACAAGTGCAAAAAAAACCATACTAGAGGCTGCAACCTATGTCCGGCAACAATTTGTACAGACTACCCTTGTAGTGCACCGCCCTTTCCGGAACATTTTCGCAAACTTTTGCTAGTGGCTGATTACGGACGTGTTTTGTCGACTATTGGATGTTATGTACTAAGCACTGTGTACTTTGGCAATGATTAGTCCTATTGCACTAGCCGGTCTTGTGAGAGGCACTGAAATACCGGAACAGAAACGTTTTTGAGCTGGAGTCTCCATACCTGGAGCAATTCGTAACGCGGTCATTGATACGTTCACGCTGGTCGCGGCGTTTTATACAGTGAGCCGAAAAAGCGATATGACTAAACGACAGTGAGGGTAGCATACTTTTTAGTATTGGCAAACAAAGGAACAGGTAAAATCCCTTGTAAACCTACACTGAGCTATGCACGTTCTACGACAGGGATATTCATGTATTTTATCTAGACATATGTACGGCTTTTCGGCATGTAACTTCGAACTAATGCGGTGGTTTTGGCTGGTTCCAATTCAATCTTAATGTCACCTTTAATGTGTTTAAAGAGCGTCCTCAAGTGGCACATGCGTTATGTAACGACCGCCTACATCTATAGGGTCCCCGTGGAAGCAGAGTACCACAAGGTACCTGATAGTGTTTTTACGCCGTGCAGAGCAACCGTAGCCGTAAGAACTGAAGGTATTCAAAGCTGTCCACGAAAAGATCCGAGATTCGGCAGCCGATGTGGAACCGAAAGACGTTTTTTGTCCATGCGTAGTCTCTCGCTGCGCACAAAAGAATCAAAGTGGATTGTACGTAGCGCCACTCGTGAGTGATGCGATGCCGTCACGCACACATCCGGGGGCAGCGAAATGTTGATGGTCTGCTTGGCCGAAGAAAGCTCCGCATAGCCTCTTCTCTTCGGGTCAACCTGCGGGCATGAAGGAAAAATCGATAAATCAATCAATCCGTTGCGTTCCAATGAACAAAAAACTGCGAACATTCTTTGTCAAATGCGCATGGCTACAACCGATGGAGAAACAGCCATCATTCCGCCTCGTGAGGCCATTCTTTGCGTATGCGCGCACGGGATTTAAACTAAGTGCCTTTGTGAATGCAGAAAAAAAATAGGAACTTCTTTGTCGCCGATATTTCGTGAATGACTTATATCTCGACAATACACTTAAATTCTACTGCTGCTGAAGGGTTCTTCAAATGGGACCTGAATAGAGTATTGGTAGATGAGGACTCGGGAACGTTATATTAACGTTTTAAGCAGCTCATGACGTATATGCATCGTAAATACGTGCTTTGTGTGAACGGGGTCTGCGACCTATTGCGTAACAGCAAGATATCTGTGCATTGTTCAACTGCGTCACCGTCGGGTAGTAAGAGAGAGATCGTGGAGTGGAGTATTGATTTGGAGACTGACGCACCTGCGTAGGAAATCTTTTACGTCAGAAGCTGAAGGTGTACCGAGACACGAGCCGAGCGCACTGCGGTATTGCAGTCGCCCGTAGTAACAGATTAGAGGAATACCCGCAAAACTAGAATTTATATCTCGGTTAACTGGGTTCGATTACACACATCTTTGTTAACTGAGTTCAATTACACGTATCTTAAGAAATCGATAGCATGATTGTAGTGCGTTGAGCGGCTCTGTGATAAACACGTTTTAAAGCAAATAATAGCAAGTGTGCATGCTGAATTCCTCACTAACCACGCCATATTGGACCCGAGTGATTGCCATGGATAATAAGTCATATCAATGTTAAAACAATTCCATTACCATCACCATAATGGACAGGGGCGAGGTTGCAGCAAAATCTCGAAAGTTGTGTTTTAACGGTGGCATCGAGGGTCAAGGTTGGTTTATGTGTGCGCCCTATGGCGTTCTGCGATTCGTCAGTTCACAGCAGAATATTTTATTTAACCTTTTGCACTGGCTAACTACTTTCTAGCTAAGGGTATTTAAAGCGAACACATGCCATTACCTTGAAAAACATACACCAAGTTTGTACTCCAACCAACCTCCATTACAGTGCTTGGTTGTCTGATTCATTATGCGGTATAGTTTGAAATCCCTGTTTAAAAGCAAATGAGCTGATGTTGCTGTTTCGTTAGCAGCATGGACGTAGTAATAAGAGAATACAAGATAAGTGTGAACGACGGCTGGCAATCAGTTAATCTGCGGCGGTGACTTCACACGCGTCTGGCGGTAGGTAGGTCGTACTGTGCTTCACTCAACAGTACTTGGCGTCGAAGTGTTACATTGGGTTAAGTGGGCAACAGTTTTGAAATTATGCAGTTACTGCTGTTAAACGGACCATTGCGCTCACGTTGCAACCTTTGTGTAATGACCTACTCGCCTTCGCTCATCGGTGTGCGCGGAAGCTGGGGTTGAATTGCGGATCAGGTTGTCACACTCATGAGCGGAACCATGACTGTTCGCATAACCAATGCTACCGCTGTACAACTGGCTATCGAATCACTCGCACACGCCTTGCACGGAAACAGAAGGTCACATCGCGGCCGGTGGCCTGCCTGGCCGCCCTGAAGGAATTGAGGAGAAGAGGGGTGCCTGATCTGCGGACCGTGCGTACAACGCCACCTTAGCGACAGACGCTCGTCCACGGATATGGCGGCGCACTCGCATGGTTGCCAGCATGCATTCCACGCCAATGAATACCTCCTATACCTCTACCCCCCCCCCCCCCCGTCTCATCTCCGTTGGCAAAAAGCCAAGGCACAAAGATTCACTTCTGAACAGCATGTTCCGCCCTTCCCCCCGGGTTTCACGTTAGTAGAGATGACCCGGGTTTTTTTCGCTATCGAAAAGAGGGAGATATAAAACCTTATTTACCGAAGGGTTAGTGCTGCTTGGTAGCCTAAGACTGCCGTGCTTAGCACAGGGGCCGCCGGATGCAGAGGGCCAAAGTGCTTGCAGAAAAGTACCCGATACGTCGAGACACAGTGCATGTCCATGCAGCTGGATACCGACACCGCAATGCATTCGAAATAATAGTCATCAATGGCCCAGACAATCCGCCACTCACTCCTCTCAGGACCGCAGGGCAGACCGGTCCCGGCAGGAGATGCGGCGATCGCAGTAACCCTTGCAATTCGGCCGCCACGCTCAATCATATTTTCTATTTGAAAACGGTCATTAGAAATTATGCTGCCGGTACAATCTCACCCCAGGCCCTAAAAGTTCTCCTTCAAAACCTGCCTACTATCCAAGTCGAGCTGATTGGGACTTCCGGCAACACTGGGCTTGGGGTAACGAGGCGGCACATACGACAGCCCGGGCGATCACCTCCTGGGCATGCCGCACCTCTGTAGCCTCTCACGGAGCCAGATAAGCCCCAGATAGCCTATTGAGCTACAATAAAATTACTACTCGTTACCGCCTCTCTCGCCTCATGTACCCACCGGCCCACCCTTACCTGACTTACACGGAAGAACGACTATGGAGGCTCGCCCACACCGAATTCTTTCCCAATAGGGCCCTCCTCCATAATATACATCCCTCATTTCATCCCTCTGCCTTCTGCCCACTATGCAGAGACAAGGCCACGGTGCTACATCCCATGTGGGCCTGTCCATATGATCCCGTCCCTCGAATCTATTCCTCGGAGCTCTGGGAGGCAGCGCTGAGCTGCTCTGACCCGGAGAGACAGAAGATCATCATAGCCCGGGCTACGAAGGTCGCCGCACAGCTTCGGCTGCTGGCCACCTCCCTCACTTAGAGTTCTTCTTTAGTAAAGTGTTTCTCTCTTTCTCTCTCGGCACCCAGGGCTGCCAGACCCGTGAGCTCCTTTTGGAGATCCAGGTTTGAGAAACCGAGCGCTCAATGCCTCTGGTCGAGGGAAATGATACAAGCGAAAGCCTCACGTTTGAAGGCTCGCATATGATGATGTATAGTGGCCCGTTCTCCGCAGTTCTGGCAGGGTGTTGTGGGATATAATGAGGCGTGAATGTTGTGAAGCATGGCTAAACAAGAGAGGAATTCGGATTGTAGCTGACGACCTTTAAAGGCACCCCTCTTCCACCGATAGGGTTGGGTGGGAAGGAGGTTATTTGCGGCGGGAGAAGCGGTAATATTACGGGGTGTCTTTGTACATAAAATGACTGTCCCTTTCACCAGAGGTGATGCGAAAAATTATATGAAACAACTGAGAACACACCTCATTTTAGAAACCAGCGTGACCAATAAGTATCGTTCATCGGTGTCATACCAAGTCGACCCGTCCCAAGCATACCCGTGGGCGTCGCTTCTATACGTTCGGTGGGCACGTTATTACGTCGCCTTAGTTTCTCGTTGCATACAGCACGACACCTTAACCGTATTTGATGTGGTGATGACAGATGCTGTCCATGTGAACACCAACAGAAAATGTGCGTCATAGCCTGTTTGAGGGCCCTCTGTATACGGCCGAGCCGAAAAAATTGACAAGCGTGGTCTGTGATCTCGCAAGCCCTAATTTTTGCGGAAACTGTTGGGCCTGTAGGACAATGTACGCAAGTACACACCGCGGTGGCTCAGTGGCGAAGGCATTCTGCTGCTGAGCGCGATGTCGCGAGTTCGATTCCTGGCCGCGGTCGACGCTTTTCTAAAGGAGGCGAAAAGGAAAAACGCCCGTGTGTACAAGATATCGGCGCACGTTCAGGATCCCCAGGTGGTCACAATTAATCAGAAACCCTCGACTACGGAGCGCCTCGTCGTCGCCTGCGCTGCGCCGGGACAGTAAACCCTACAATCAACAATCGATCAATCAGTCAAAATGTACTCAGCTAAAACAAACACTGCCTCGCCTTAAAGTGGTTATCTATATATATATACATATATATATTCAATTTAATTCAATTCAATTTTATTTTTTCTCTCAACATAATACAATGTCGATGGTCTCCCTGGAAAGAAAGCTGTTGTTACAGCTCTCTCTCTCTCTCTCTCTCTCTCTGTCTATATATATATATATATATATATATATATATATATATATATATATATATATATATATATATATATATATATATATGGAACCTTGGAAAGCAAAGGGGAGGTACGGTATTCTGGAGGTCGTGGGTTCGGATCCCACCTGGCGGGCATTTTTCCTCCGCTTTGTTTCTTTCTTTCCAAATTCTTTATCTGTTTCAATGACCTACCACAACCTCCCCTTTGCTTCCCGAGGTTTTTTTGACTGCCAACCCTTATTTCTGTGTTATTTCTACGAGCCCCTCATTTCCTATTCTGATTCGCTACATGCATAGCGAGGGCCTCTGTTCTGGCAGTCTTGTTGCCAAAGGGAGCTTAAGAGGGTTCAAAGCTGGTCGACCACTCTGGACATGTCGTAGACACTCGAGTCACGACAAGGGGGTTAAAAAGAAGGTCCCCTTCACCCCGATTAGTCCGAATGGCGCTGGCTACCACCCCCAAGCACATGGAAAAATTGCATTGACATACATACCCCAGAAAGCGGGGAAGGGGATCGCCCCGCCGGTAGCGTAGTGGTTATCGCACCAGACCGGTATTCTGGAGGTTGTGGGTTCGGATCCCACCTGGCGGGCATTTTTTCTCCGCTTTCTTCCTTTCTTTCCAAATTCTTTATCTGTTTCAATGTCCTACCACAACCTCCCCTTTGCTTTCCGAGGTTTTCTTGGCTGCCAACCCTTATTTCTGTGTTATTTCTACGAGCCCCTCATTTCCTATTTTGATGCGCTACATATATATATATATATATATATATATATATATATATATATATATATATATATATATATACGCATGTATACATATACATATATACATACATATATATATACCTTTTATGTATATATATGTACATTATTGTCCTATTACGGCGTTATGAAAACATAGATTACTTAGCAAGTGGTTTACTCAGCGCTTATGTGATCATTCGGCCGCCGATCTTCCAATGTACTTATTCAATGTAGTTATGCGGTTCATTGAGACAACCACTGTACGTTTCAATTACTCCAAAGTGTAAAGTAATAAGCTCCTTTTTCGGTTTGAACAAACCTCGCCAATAAATCATTATTTCTCTCTAAACTATCACGGGCTGATCTGGCTCCATGGGAGGCAGTGCTGGCATCACTGGCCTGGAGTACAAGAGCTCGGGCTGCGGTGTGTGCCACTTCACTTCCTCCAATACCCGTGTATGCTGGGAGAAAGAGGATAACCACATAAATTCTACAGGGTGGCTAGGTGGCTTTTGATTGAGAATTTAATTCGCCTAAGGGGAGAGCTGGCCTCTGGCCGTTTTGGAATCCTAGAACGAATCGGGGGTTTGTCGGTGGTGAGTGCAAGTGCTATCGCCTTCTCTTGGGCCACTTGAGGGAGACAGCAAAATACTTGATTGATCCAGACACGCGGTACGTTGATGCAGCGGAGTGCCGTCACGTGCACGTTTTTGCCTTAGCAGTCATTCGCTCACCCAATTTCTTCATGAGAAGGTAGGATTAAGTGGCCGAAATTGGGTTTCACAAAACTTGGTTCCGGCAATGAACTACTCGGTAAGGTTTTTTGGACGGTTACAACAACAACACAGAAAAGAAATGCAGCCGGTACGATCAACTTTCAAAAGGTTGTGCACGTGTTGCGACAAAGTGCGTGTTAAAGCGCCCCAAAAAGAAATAAACGTAGACAAGCTTATTAAGGCTCGAGCATGATGCAAGCAGCACTAAAAAAACATGTCGACGTCGATGGGTAGCCCACGCTGTAGGCACGGCACTTTGCAGTGCCGGGAAGCACACAAAAAAATGCGAACAAATTGCGGAATATTTTTTGTCCGCGACGCGTAAAAGTGGCGGTGAAGCGCGAACTGTATATAAGGGATGGCAAGGGCTCAACATAAGCGCGTGGATACACTGGCAAACATTGCAGAGTCGTTTTGAATCTACTGCGCTCTGCGATGCTGTGATATTCGGCTCAGATGCCGTTGAACAAGGTAAATTCACGAATGTGTTTATTAAGCATGCTCAAAACATTTTTGACGACAACATTGAAAGCCACGTTGAAACACGCAGAATTCAGAGTTCAGGCCTCAAAAGATAGTGGGATAAGGAACAAGCGACGCTCTGTGGGGGCCATGTGTCTATCGCATTGTTGTTCGTGCAGCTCCAAGCTTATGTACACAGAAGAGAACCAGAAACCAAAGGCTACGCAGTTAGGACAGTTTGGACATCGCCATTTCTAATTTTCGCACTGGCACGTCGACATATCCGCGAAGGAAGTGCCTGAGGAAATAATGTGCGTTTTCACTTGTACCAACCTCAAAACTATGCGGATGGGTTCAGCTGACCAGCGACACAAAAGTGTGCGGCTTCACGAGAACAAATGCCCAGGCAAAAAGTGCATCATTTTGTACCTCGGCACCGCTTCTGCGTTGCGGTTGTCTCGACAGCCAGGACACGAGCTCGCGAGCTACGAGCTCACCGCACTTCCGACGCTATCGCTCTGGGCGTGTCATGCAGAGACGGTGCCACGAGGAACGAAAGTTGTGCTGATGCCTCTGCTCTGAAACTGTCCTTTGTAAGGGCGCCACTACGCATGAAAACAGGGCCGCTGCGGGAAGGAATCAATTACGAAGCTGCTGCTTTTGAACAGCAGTGGCAAAGTATGTTCGTATAGCAAAAAAGTAGAATACTCAATAAAAACGCAGAACGTGTAGAACAACTTCACCGCCTTTCCGGACTTGCGGAATAAACCGGCAGCAAAAGCTTCTGCCGTCTCATGATTAATGAAGTGGCGATAAAAATGGTTGCTGTGTTTTATTCTTCCTGTACGCCCAGGTAATTAATGAGTCCAACGAAATAGTGGACTGAGCAAAACGTTAGTTTTGCCACGCACCGCCTAGCCGTGCGGCGGGGCGTAATAAATCTCTGCAGCATCCTAAACTACCTTGCCTCACAAAAGCTCATTAGGGAAAGGCTGTACACCGTAATAACACGTAGTCCCGAAAACATGTAATATAACCGAACACAGACGGATGAAAGATAAAGACCTCTACTGCTCTTTATTTCTTCTTTGCGGGTCTGCATGTACACGGATGCCAGGAAAGGGGATCAAGACAGAAACGCGAGATCCTCTCTTCCGACTGCCATGAGGGCCAAATGGAACACCGGAGGAAGGCCTGGGCTATCTAATCCTCGTCTCCCACAGTTATGCTACTTCCGACCAATTAAAGGGCAGCATATGCGTTACGTCTAAAAACAGTACGCACGTATCTACATCCCGGTGTTGTAATAGCCTAAATACTAAGCGCATTATCTATACTGCAACGAATAAGGAACCTATTACTGGAGCGCGGATATTGGTATGGTGCATTTTACGCAGCACCAATAAACAACAAAGCGTGCGAGGAGGATATTTTTTATTCTTCCCTTTTGCGCAGAAAAAATATTGCTCACATTCAAGCGCGCTTTATATCCCACGAAATGCGAACAAAAACCCGGCAATTTGTTTTTACAGCGGCCCGCTCCCCGGCTCGAAATCATAACGAATATCTTTGCGTAGGAACGCCAACGGCGGCGCAAGGGCATAAGTTCTCGGTTTGTGTGCTCGTTACTTGTAATATAAGTACAGCGCTGTAAAAATTTCGGGCAGCAGAATCTGTTGCTGCGGCTGCTTTGAGTAAATTGTGGGCGATGCTGTTTTTTCTTTCTTTCTTCACGTTGTTTTCCACCATAAGCCGTTGACAGCATTGGCTTGCTTAAAACTCCAGCCAAGAATATCGCTCCGAAATTTGGATTCTGCGTTCTGGTATTTCGCAAGCGCCGTCGCTTTTTCGGAGGCGGGCTCTTAAGCCGTTTTCTATACGTGGCGTTGCTTTCCTCCGGGAGCCGGGATTGCGTTTACTAAGAGAAAACAAAACCAAGAGCCTTTTCTTGGAGGCTTAGGGGCCTGTCTCGGAGGCAAATTTACTGTGTTTTTTCTGACATTGTGTGTTACGCAAGCTCCCGAGTGTGCATACAGCGAGCGAATAAAGTAAGATGAGAAGGCCCGGCTCGCCTCGTGAGCCTTGGCTGACTCTTATCTGGAGACAATGAGAAGTCGCGTTTCTTTTCAAGATTTCGGGTCTGTCCTATGCGAAGGCGGAGTACACAATCTGCAATTTCCGTCTGAAGCTGTGGGCGCTCAGCGCTCCTCTGTGTAGGTGCTGCGTTCCGCAGAATAACACGTTTAGACTCGACTTATTCCGCCAGAAATTGTTGCAAGTATCTCTGCAATTATTTATGTCTCCAATGCTTCTCCGAGATAAAAACGGACCAACGCGGTGAAAGATGAAGCACTACGTAAGAAAGGTGGCACGGCTTACCGCTTGGCTGGAAAGTTATTGGGCTAAATAAGAAATAATAGAAGAAAGTGCTAAAAGGAAGTATACGGTTAGAAAGTGTACCAAGATTTTATGAGCAGTAATTTCTTAACCAACAAACCGCCGAAATGAGGCCGTGACGCTCCATTTTCGGTGGACACAAAAGTCGAGGGGTGTGCACTGGACGTGATTCCAGTGCACACCCCTGTCGTGAACACTGCACCGTCTACGCTGATATAGGTCCCCACCCACTTTGGGCCTTGTGATGTCCCAGGAATGCTACCCCATATCTAACAGAAACTCCGTTCTTTTTTTTGCAGAAAGCAATTGAAACAACAAACAAGTATAACAAATGTCATTCACTCCACACAACTTCTTCGGTAGATGGGGCGTATTAACTCTCAGTTTTTTGTGTGAAACGTACCCCCCAAAAAACCTTCAGCTCCTAATAATAATATTCTTACTCAAAAGCAACAAAAATGTAGTTTATAGAGCTATTTGTAGAGCTAAATGTAGTTTATAGAGCCAAATGTAGTTTATAGGGCGTTGTGCTTCTGAGTCCAAGGACATTGCGGATTCGATTCCGGTAGTGATGGCTGCATTTCTTATGGCGCCGAAAGCGAAAACACACGTTTGTCGATATTTTGGTCTATATAACGATTCCAAGGTGCTAAAAAATTGATCCGATGCCCTCCACCACGGCGTGCCTCTTAGCCCAACGGCGCATTATACCGTTAAACAAGCGACAATGCTCATTCAAAGTACCAATATTGGCACAAATACAGTTATCTGGAGTATCCAATATAAATACCCAGTTTTCACTGAGGGCCGAACAAGGTAATATAGTGTGAAAGAACGAGCACGAAAAACATTAGCTGCGTATCTGCTACATCGCTGCAGATATGGTAATTTTCTGAAAATCTAGTAATTTTGTGTTTACTAGAAAAAGCTTTTTCCTTTGTGAACTTTAAAAAATAATTGCGTTTCCTATATGTGCATTTGCGAAATATCAAGCCAAGTATTTCCCATCATTGCAGTGTACGGTTCGCTATTCAGTGCTGTGCTTTTTTGTATATGTATCCAATGCGCGATGTGTATACTCATGCAGCGAATATGCTTGTGTGTACACGAATATACTATCATATTCACGTGCAATTTCATTTGAAGATGGAACTATTTATCCAGTATTTATGTGTCTGCTAATACAGAGAATATGCCTGCCCGTACACAGATGCTGGCATATTCATGTGGAATTTCATGTATGCATGGGTACATTTATGCATGTATGATTACATAGATGAGTGCACTGTATATATATATATATATATATTTATATATATATATATATATATATATATATATATATATATATATATATATATATATATATATATATATATATATATATATATATATGTATGTCTGCTAAATGAAACTTGAAACTATGTGTACGTATGAGTATCTGTAAATATATGCTGATGTATATTTAATCGTTTTAAATTTATGAGCTCTGGGAACGCGACCTTAGCGCGTTCCCTTTGGTTCGGCTTCGCCACACCGCTTGCTCCTCGCGGGAACTTGCTCGGCAAGACGTCGGCGAGGGGGATCTACCTCCTCGCCGTAGGAGTTGTCTTTAAGCCGGCGAGCACGCGCGGGAGGCAAGCTGCGCGGGGAGAGTCGGAGCTCGGGAAGCGAGGCGTCAGGACGCGCCTGGCGACCTCCTTCCTTCGAGGATCGGGCAAAAAGGAGGGCGACAATGGCTGCCATCGATGTCCCAGCGAGGCAAGCGCGAGCGCGCTGAGGCGGCGCCCCGGCGATGACTGTTGTCGCGGTGAGTCGAACCTCTCGATTCCCTTAAATTGCCCGGGCGAGGAACTAGATCCTCGACGTCAACCAGCTAGCCTGCATGCTCTTTGGATGTTTGTTATTCAGTAATAAATGTCAATGAGCGAAAACACTTGTCGCTTCCTTTGTTCCGGTGAGCCACGGCCCGCCGCGGCTGGCGCGGCACAGCGCGCAGCCGCGGGGTGGGAGATAGCTTGCTAGCGGGGCGAAACGAGAAGACAAAGACTGCTTAGTCTCTCTCGTCGCCGGTTTTGCTATTGCAGGGAAAAGTAAACCAATTTACTTTAACCCCTCTAAAATCCCACATCTGGCGCATCAACGTGGGGCTGGCTCTCGGAACATGGAACATGTCATTGTTCGGTGTGAGAAAAGTTCTTTGCCCGAACCTGACAAGTGTTACTGCTAGCGTGAATCATATCGCTAGCGGAGGCAGGCGTACTTTCTTGAGAGCGGAGTGAACGTTGCTACATTGTGCTAGAACATGTGAGCGCCGAGTTTTCTCAGTGCGCCGTTTAGGCGGGACGTTTCTGCCGCGGCAAATTGAGGCACTGAAATTCTTGAAGTCCAGCACCCATGACGCGCTAGGGCATCAGGCCCGCGCTGTAATTGAAAGCCCGAAGTGAGCGAGTACGGAAGCTGAGTTGTTTGGCCCGATTTTCTTTTCTCTGCTGTCTCTTTTATGGACTCCGGGAGTCTGGCTCTGGGAGCCGTGTGGCCAGGGGCCAGGGGTGCCGTTAGGGCTGTGTGGTATTGCGGCTCGGCACCGGGCGTTCCGACATCGCAAGACGCGATGGGCGCCGCCGCTCATTAAGCTGTTTGTATAGCAGCGAGCGGGTAGGGCCGACGACAAAGCCGATGTCTCCTTCACGGCTTTGCGAATGGGGCAGTAGAGCAAGCCTCTGGGTTGCCGGTCGTTGTCAAAGATGCGTGTTGCCCGAAGGCTTTTCGGAGCCGGCACCGCGTGGGAGAGGGCACGACCGAGGAGGACGTGGCTCGGTAGCAGACGGACGGGAAACGGCCCCTCTTCTCCACTGAATGGCGGGGTGCGTGTCGTCGGAGTGCTTGTTTTAAGTGGTTCTGCACGTAGCGGGGAAAAAAATCTCCTTCGCCTCGAGAAAGTGAGTTTTTGTGCGCTGTCGGAAACCGTCTTTTGACAGCCGCAATTGTTTAGCGTCGTGCCACGCGGCCGATGCTGAGGAATAGCATTTCTTTCTTGCCTGACTTCATGGCTTGCGGGAATGCCGATGTGATACGCAATGCGAGTTGAATCACCCAGGCTTGCTTGCTACGCGATGTCTGTGATGCCACCTGCTGCTCCGGGTCGGCGAGCGTTCGAGAGCTGGGGACCACTGGCGGCTGCCCTGGCGTGGCAGCTACTTGGAGGCGGCCTAGACGCGGCGCCGTGGGAGCTCCCTACGGCTGGTGTCTTCCTCCATGGAGGGCGTGTTGGTGCGGGCGGCGCCGTCGTGGGCTTCATGGCTTGGTGCCACTTCGGTGCTGGGCCGCACTTTGCGGTCGCGGGGCTCCTGGACCTGCTGATACGTCCTCGGTGCGTCCGGGCTGACAGCAGCAGCTGTACGGACGTCATCTATCAGCGCAGTCGCTACACTTGCTCGGGCTGGCTTCAGCACTACGCTTCGACACCCTGGCCTTCTGTCTTCGGCCAGGGCTGGACGGGACCTGCTGATCCTCACCACCGACTGACAAGAGCGCCAGTGCGAGCAACGATGCTCGTGTTGGCCTAAGCTGTGCTGCGCTACGTCGAACCTATGGCTGAGAACTCTGCGGCCCCCGTTGCATTGGGCCAGCTGATGCCTTCTCAGCGGGTCTTGACGAAAGCAGCCCTAGACACAGCTGTCTACGACGAGACTGCATCTGTGCTTGGCATGCCTATTCGAGCCAACGTGTGCACCGCCACCTCAAAGGTGTTACCTGCGACACCTGAGCGTTAGATTGTGCATGGGCGAAAGATTGTGCATGCGGCTGACGATGCATGTTTGATGACGGCGAGTGCGAGGACAGCTACTACGCGGGGGCGAACCTTCATGTTCTGTATAGTGTTAGGAATATTGCGTTTAGATGTCCCCGTGTGCTATTCTTTCCACCGTACGGAAACGTTTAAGGTTGGAGGGATGTGGGAACGCGACCTTAGCGCGTTCCCTTTGGTTCGGCTTCTCCACACCGCTTGCTCCTCGCAGGAACTTGCTCGGCAAGACGTCGGCGAGGGGGATCTACCTCCTCGCCGTAGGAGTTGTCTTTAAGCCGGCGAGCACGCGCGGGAGGCAAGCTGCGCGGGGAGAGTCGGAGCTCGGGAAGCGAGGCGTCAGGACGCGCCTGGCGACCTCCTTCCTTCGAGGATCGGGCAAAAAGGAGGGCGACAATGGCTGCCATCGATGTCCCAGCGAGGCAAACGCGAGCGCGCTGAGGCGGCGCCCCGGCGATGACTGTTGTCGCGGTGAGTCGAACCTCTCGATTCCCTTAAATTGCCCGGGCGAGGAACTAGATCCTCGACGTCAACCAGCTAGCCTGCATGCTCTTTGGATGTTTGTTATTCAGTAATAAATGTCAATGAGCGAAAACACTTGTCGCTTCCTTTGTTCCGGTGAGCCACGGCCCGCCGCGGCTGGCGCGGCACAGCGCGCAGCCGCGGGGTGGGAGATAGCTTGCTAGCGGGGCGAAACGAGAAGACAAAGACTGCTTAGTCTCTCTCGTCGCCGGTTTTGCTATTGCAGGGAAAAGTAAACCAATTTACTTTAACCCCTCTAAAATCCCACAGAGCGTATAGCTTTGTTTATGTTTTTTGATGGCAACGCACTTGCATATGGGCCTACACTAGCTTCGGCTATTGGTCCAACTCTTTCTTGCCTGTTTATGTATCATTTCAACAAAATAAACTCTTACTCAAATGTCGTCAAAAGCGATAGCCTTCTGCCGTCTCTGCTACGTAAGTGCCTCTATCCTCTCCCCCTTCCACTTCTCACGCTCTTCCCCCTCTCGCTTCGCTACTTGTAATACATACACGGAAGTGGTTTGCTAAAATCAATTCAAATTTCCCGCGTTCCACTGCTCGCGCATCATCTAGCGGAGCCTTTCGTTACTGTAGAACATGGAATGCCGTCACCAGGTCGAAACTCGTCGCATGCTCTGTTTTATTTCTGGGTCGAAATATCTTTTTAACGATTCAGTTTTCTTTTGCTATCACCGAACGTACAACCAAATAATGTCACAAATACCTGCCTAAATCACCGTTTTCACGCGATTACTAAAAATAAAGAAGTAAAAGCTCTGTCTAGATCGGCGTGTTCCTTCAGTTTCTTGCGGTAAAGTGCGGATCCTACCCGGCCGCAGCGGTAAGCATCATCTACGCCACAGGCAGTGCCCACAACACCGCAATCGTCCAGACACATGGAGGAGGTACCACAGCGCTGGTCATTGCGCCTTCCACTCTGAACAAACCTCCCCCCGCAATCAGGGACAAGAAGCAGCCGGGCAGGGACTTCGGCGACGACCGCACATCCACACCCGCACTCGTACTGCTGAAGGCGTGCGAGCACTTCCTCACACCGGTGGCACTTGTACCAATTCCACGTCACGCATAGCTGGACGCTGCATCCGCGTCACAAAGCTGAGCTAGCCGCCAAACGAAACACTTCTCCAACACCGCCGCCTTGCAAGGTGCGCACCCACCCACCCCACGAGAAGCTCACCTGGTAGCAGCTAGAAAGCAACACATTCCCCGCACTTACCCTACTGTGCATCGTTGCACTTCAATGTATACCAGTTGCAAAACTCCGCTTCAGAAACTGGGCCCTGCGTGCTCCCCTTTTCTCTGTAGTAAATGACGAGCAGCGTAGTAGTTGGGCGTCTAGAAAACCAAAACTAAACTTTGCCAAACATTTACCCTAATCCGTAGTTGAACACGTGGGATCGCCTACAAAACCTCCTTTTTACCATTTTAATAAACATTTGGTCTACGATTCCACGTTTCCAACTAAGAACCTTCTATCCCACCAGACGATATTTCGTCAAACCTTACATGTAATTTACTTTAACTGTACGATATATTCAATAGATTGCGCTGCACAAGTTCAAGACCTGTTCATTAGTAACTGTTCTTAAGTTAATAATGACATTTTATCGGCACCAAGCGGAGACCATAGCATACTATTCTTTCCGCCTCATTTTCCCGTCGACGGATGGCAAGGTTCTTCTACAGCTGGCGTGCAGATTGTCCTGCAGTTGGCGTGCGCAGCTCTCCAGTAGCTCTACATTTCCCTTCTTGCCCCACAGCCGAGAGCCTTCATGGACGGCAGCTACGGGCACTTTTGCAACTCCATATATTCAATAACTCTTCATATAGCCAATTTAAGCTCACACGGTCTGGGATATCTCGCCCTGTATCATACCGCCTTGTCTTGGTAGAACATGCTTGCAGCCGCCATTATCCGCACCCCTACCCTCAAGCAGCGATGCTAAGCAGAAGGAAAGAAGAAAATTAATGCTTGTGCCTGCAGCCTTCGAACGGTGCTGAAATCTGATTTGTGAAAAAACGTGTTCCCGAATATAAGTCCAAGACACCGTGCACAGACTCGGCACCTAAACAGGTTTAACGTCTGGGCTCCCCCACGGTTCATAACCCAAGATCTCGTGAGGGAGCTCAGATATTAAACCTATAATTCAAACTTCACAAGAATCCTGGTGCTATAGCTAAAATCAAGTTGTTCGTTGTCTACTGTTCTGCTTAGCGAACGGACAGCTCACTCATGCTCAAACTGGCAATCCCAATAGCAATACAGAAAAGTCTCTGTTAGGTCAAGTGGTCCTGGTCTATTGACCTTCCAAAAAACAGCAGTTTTGCTATAAAATAACTACAGGTAGCAGATTAATAAAACTTGAACATCTACGCATCCTGAAACTACAATAAAATTGACATTCACACACTCATGCATATTATTTTGTCGCTACGGCACGGCTTGTGTCATGCTCAGGTGTGCCTTGTGGTAGCCTGTGCACCACCGTCCCCGTCAACTCGGCCACAGGGGCGAGTGAATGTCGGCCAGCCACGTGTCCAAAAATGAGGCCAGCGCTCACTGCAGGCTGGACGACGGCACGTGCGCATGGCAGTCACGTACGCGCTTACAAGCTCACGCAGCGCCAGACATAAGTTGCGTCACGAGGAAGGGCGACACGCCCAGCCTGCAATCCCAGCTTTGCAAAGCGTTCACGCTATTAGCGGACGAGCGCGGAAATCATAGGCTTCGTATGCTTCATTATTAAACATTTATTCAGAGCAGTGCCACGTAGTTGATCGCGCTTATTCTTGAGAAAAATTCCGGGCCATTTCCCATAACGTGAAGCCTGGGGATGGGAGAAGTATGCAGTGTATAAGTGTATTCTTGGCGCCTTCGTGCTTTTGCCAACGGAGATGAAACCATTGGGGGTAGAGGTATACAGCTTTGCTGTAAAAGTATCTCGTCTTTGAAGCACGAAGCTCTCTAGTGCGAGGCGTAAACTTGTGTCGCAGCGTTTTTTTTTTAGTACGCGTTACGAAACGCTCCAGCGCGAGGCGTAAAGGAGTGTCCCCGTTTTTTTAGTACGCGTTACATTCTAGCGGCAGGCGTAAACGAGTTTCTCGGTGCTTTAGACTGATCTTAGCCAAAAGGCCGAGATGCACTCTTTGCCCCTATACCCTCCCCCACACTCTGGTAAGAGGCTCTGGGGTTCTCGGACCGCGACCGCCAATAACTGCTCACTGGTCGGGCCCTCGACGTAGGGGCAGGTGTCTGGGCCACCGCCACTCACCAACCCTAACACTAGAGCTCCAAATAAAGCGGATTCTCTCTCTCTCTATCTCTCTCTCTCTCTCTCTCTCTCGGTGCTTTATCACCGTGACTACATAAGACGACGATAACGACGACGATTACGATGACGAGGACGACAGGAGGCGCCGACCGCCCCAGCCCCTGAGGCGCCTTGCCCCTACAATAAATTTAATAGCCAGTGCCCCACTTTTTAACCCAACTCCCTTCCCCTCTTTTCTTAATAAACGTTTTCAACAACAACAACAACTTCGGATGTTACGACATGGCGGGTGGCCCTAGTACAGCGCTCCAGGCTCCAGTGTTCCTGTGGCTACCCTGGCGATAAAAAATAACAGCGCCAAGAGCACAACGCAGGGACGGTGAAAACCACAAAAACGGGCGAGCACACGTGTTTGTCGTTTCCACAGTCCGTGCGTCCTGTTCTTGGTGCTGTTTTTTCGTACCCATAACCCAACGTTAGCCTTCACACTTTAGTACTCCGGCAATTGTTCGGCATAGCGCGTACTTCTCAGCGCTCGACAGGGTCTAGCTCCGCTGCTCCTCTGTTGGTAGGGGTGTAAATTTGGTGACACCCTTACGCCGTATTGTAGGCGGTAGCTAGTTCGCTACGCCGGCAAAATGACTGTAGGAGCGAAAGGGGAAAATGTATTTTTTTTTTAAATTGACGGAGTGCCTTTCGGGCCCGCCTTTGCGACTTGAGTTGAGTGTATAGGATGTTAATTGGGGTTACTTTGTAGTAACTGGGCAATTTAGAAAGCTGGAGCCGGTGCAGTAACCTCTTGATTGCCCTATGAAGCTCAGGGCCAGGAGCACATCAAATTTTTATTTGGTTATTTCACCTGAACCAAGTGCTACTCCGTCGGCTGCTTTACAGAGGTGCCGCTCTCCCACTGCTTGCGGGTGTTTTGGGAGTAGAAAATATCATGCATTCATGCCTCATTCCGACATACACCAGCTGGATTGGCGATTCTTTCGTAGCCGGGGCTGGTGTTTTACGTTCGTTACCAGTTATTGCGCGTTTGGTTCGCTTGTGTGCACAGATGGCGGGTGTAACTAGCTTTGGTGATGGAAACAACTGTCTACTGCAAGTTCCGGCAATTACCGTACATTCTTCATATTTCACGCCATCTGTTGTCAGGTTCGGCGACAATAATGAATAGAAGAAGGAACTCTACAGGTGACCATGCTTTTGTGTACCCAAAACCCAAACGAACTACACACAATGAACTAAAAAACATCGCGGAACTAATAAACAATGGGGCATTGCAACAAAGCAATCTAGGAAACGGTCAAGATATCGGACAACCGCGAAACCATACAAGCCGAGAAATGAAAAAAAAGTCACAGTACGTGCTGTAACGAGGTTATCCCACACGTCCGAGAGGGATAGCCGTAGTCTAGTGGTGTTGCAAGGTCTAGGGAACGTGTCATGGCCGCGGTGGTAGGAACAGCTCCGAGCTCCCATCGCGCAGTAACGGACGTAGCTCTCTTTGGGCTTCGCGGTCTTCCACCGATGTCCGATGATCGAACTAGCTTGCGTAGCAGATGTCCTGGATGTTGCGGTTGTGGAGGGCCTCTTGGGGCACAACAAGGGTCGGGTCGCCCGAGAGAGAGAGAGAGAGAGAGAGAGAGAGAGACAGCAACTTTTATTTAGGTTATTTATGCGCAGGAGTGGCTTCTCAGTCCAGAAGTCAAACGCTGTCTTCGCACTGTTACGAATCGGCCAGCGCCGCAGTACTTCCCCGCATCACTCCTGGGCTGTGCGGCGAAGCCACTCGTGCGCCTTCGAAAACAGGCGCAATCATGTCGGCAACAAGTTGCGACAAAGCCGCGTCAGACGCTTTGCTCTCAGCGCATTTCAAAACTTCGACGGCTGCCTGTGAGGCTCGTCTCCACGCTCTTCAAGGACACAGAGGCCCCGCCCGGTCGCAACAACTGGTTGGCAGCGGTGGGATGGCAACTTCGTAACACCTGAAGCCAGCGGTGCGAGACCCAACACCACGGACGTCAAGGCGGCTTCGGACTTCGCAGAATTCACGGCGGTCAAGGGTGAGAGCGGGACTTTTCTTCAATGAGTTTTACTAGGCTTCTGAGGATAGCTGGTAGGGCGTGTGTTTTTGTCGCGTGGGTTATTCGCGCAAAACATTTTTGGAGCAGTGGGAAAGCACTACTATAGACCGGCCATGAATTTGAAAGCGTTGAAAAAACCGCAGTTGTTGGAGCTTGCAAAAGAGTTGCGCTTGGATATTACGGACGCGCTGAGAAAGCCAGAGCTGATACAGGCAATACTCGCTGTTGGCGCTGACGATGACGAGCTGTCTGACTGCATTGAGACGATCAATGGCAGGGAGACCGCTAAACGTCAGGCTGCAGAGGCAGAGGCTATGCGCCAGCGTAAGGAACGCGAGGAAAGAAAGCGAGAGCAGGAACGCGAGGAGAAGAAACAGGAACGAGAACGGGAGCGACAGCATGAGCTGGAAATGAAGCGTCTTGACATCGAGGCATCTCGACCTAGGCGTGAGAGTGACAGCAGCGCGCCAAGCGTGCAGTCTGCGGCGACTGAGCGGCCTACGCTGCGAATGTGTGACCTAATGCGACCCTACAAGGTAGGAGAAGACATCGGTCTTTTTTTGGTCAACTTCGAGCGTACGTGTGAGAGGGCCCAGTTTAGCCGAGACTCATGGCCGCAAAAGCTGCTTACGCGTTTGCCAGGTGAGGCATCCGACGTGATGGCTCGCTTGCCAAAGGAGGAGGCGGAGGACTATGAGAAAGTCAAGTCTAGCCTCCTGCGTAAGTACAGGCTGTCAGCAGAGGCGTTTCGCCAGAAGTTGCGTGAAGCCGAGAAAGCCAGGGGCGAGTCGTACTCTGAGTTAGCCTACAAGCTGAGGGCAAACATGGAAGAGTGGCTCAAAGAGGCAAAGGCTTTCGGAGAGCACGACAAAGTAGTTGAGTGCTTTGGTCTTGAGCAGTTTTACCGCCGTCTACCTGAAAACCTGAGACTCTGGGTACAAGATAGGCCAGGGGTAAATACTGTGGATAAGGCAGCTCAACTAGCCGACGAGTTCATCGCACGTCGAGGTGCGCAGGGGCCGAAAGACGGTCAAAAAGAGTTCAGGCCGAGGCCTGATAAGTTAGGGTCGAAAGGCAGAGCTCCCTACGAAAAGAGCGGAGCAAAAGTCACCGAATCCGCGAATAATGAAACGGGCTCGGAAAACGAAAAGAGCGCAAACGCAGAGGCACAGCGCCGAAAAAAGGCTTTCGAAGCGCGCAAGCAGTCCGCGTGCTACAATTGTGGCGAGACAGGGCATTTCGCAGCTAGTTGCAAAAAGGGCAAGCTTGTCTTTCACATAGTAGACCAGGATGAGGAGAGCAGACAACTTTTAGAGCCCTACCTACGCGAGCTTGCAGTTAACGGCAAACCGTGCCGAGTTCTTCCCGATTCCGCAGCAACAATGGACGTGGTCCACCCGTCCTACGTCGAACCGCACGAATTCACGGGCGATTGCGCGCGGATAAAGCAGGCCGTAGAAGCGCAAAGCGTGTGTCTTCCGATCGCCAGGATAACCATCGATGGTTCATTCGGAAAGCTCGAAACCGAGGCCGCTGTCTCTCCCAGCCTTCCGGCGCAGTATCCGTATCTTTTCTCGAACAGGTCCGATCAGCTGCTGCGCGAAAGGGGACTCGTTTTCGGGGAAGGGATAGTTCGCGCTGACGCGCTCGAAGGCTCGCGAACTCGGAGCGAAGGCGGCGGTTGGAAGCAGGAACGATTCGCGAAGAGAGGAGGTGGGAAGGCTTGCTGCGACTAGCGCCGACGTTGCTTCCAAACGCGGCCAGTCGGCCTCCTTGCAGGTTCAGATCGCGGGTGTCGAGCAGCAGCAGCAGCCCGCCGAAACAGATGATTCTCTGGCAGAGCTTTTTGTAGCACCTACGTCGGAAAGTTCAGAGCGGTTGCTGCACGTCGGTAGTACGGCACTGAGCGCGGAGCAAAGAAAAGATCACACGCTGGAAAAGTTACTGGATAATGTAACTGAAGGGGTTGCGAAAAAGAACGTAAGGTTCCAGGCGAGGGAGGAGATACTTTACCGCAAGTATCGAGACCGGAGAGGGGTGGAGTATGACCAATTAGTTGTCCCGCAGGTCTATCGTCAGGATTTGTTGCGTCTCGCACACGGTAACTCGTGGTCAGGGCACCTAGGCATACGAAAAACAAAAGACCGCCTATTGCAGGAGTACTACTGGCCAGGATGCTTTCGCGACGTCGAAAACTTTGTGCACACTTGCGATGTGTGCCAGAGAGTGGGCAAGCCAGGAGAGAAAACCAAAGCGCCCATGAAACTTGTGCCGGTTATCACGGAGCCCTTTCGCCGTCTCGTGATCGACACGGTTGGCCCACTGCCCGTGACGAGCTCTGGCTACCGTCACATCTTGACAGTGCTCTGTCCTGCTACTAAGTTCCCCGAGGCCGTGCCCTTGAAGGAGTTGAGCTCAGTGGAAATTGTGAACGCCCTACTGTCAGTGTTCGCCAGGGTTGGCTTCCCGGCGGAAATACAGTCACACCAGGGTACAGTTTTTACGAGCGCACTAACGACGACGTTTCTAGAGAAGTGCGGAGTAAAACTCATTCATAGTTCCGTGTACCATCCTCAGTCGAACTCTGTCGAGAAGC
The DNA here is from genome assembly GCF_048455015.1 of Haemaphysalis longicornis. Classification (NCBI taxonomy): domain Eukaryota; kingdom Metazoa; phylum Arthropoda; class Arachnida; order Ixodida; family Ixodidae; genus Haemaphysalis; species Haemaphysalis longicornis. The sequence continues at coordinate 219,410,737 of NW_027526335.1, forward strand.
TTCACTCAGTAATGAAGCGCGTTCTAAGAGCCATGTGCTGCGAACGAAAGGCTGACTGGGAGCTGTGCTTTCCGGCCGCGATGTTTGCTTTGAGAACGGCTCCTCACGAGACGACCGGGTTCACGCCAGCGGAACTTGTTTCCGGGCGCTCGCTACGTTCCTCCCTCCGCATCCTCCGGGAATCGTGGGAAGGTAGGGGCAAAGACCCGATGGTTGTAGAATACGTACTCTCGCTGATGGACCGCTTGCACAGGGCACAGCAGCTGGCGGGCACCGCAATGAGCACAGCCCAGAAAAAGTCAAAACCTTACTACGACAAGGGAGCCAGGGCACGTCAGTTTGAGGTGGGAGACCAGGTGATGATTTTGCGGCCATCTCAACGCCACAAACTAGAAGTTCAGTGGGAGGGCCCGGCAAAGATCCTTCAAAAATTGTCTGAAACCAACTACGTTGTGAGCGTACCTGGAAAGCGCAAGCTCCAGCAAGTATACCACAGCAACCTGCTAAAGCCCTACAGGCAGCGGGAAGCGGTGGTGCAGATGCTAGTTAACATACCCGAGGGGATTCCCCCCGAGATTCCGGAATTGGGTCCGCTTACCCATGACGGCACGAGTAGACTCGTTAACGACCTAGTAACGAAGGCGGAGCTGGAGCCTGACCAAAAACGTGAGTTGGAGGCACTGTTGGAAGAGTTCTCGGACCGGTTTTCGGATAAGCCCGGCAGAACTTCCCTCTTAACGCATGACATCGAGCTTACGTCTTCCCAACCCGTGCGTTCAAAGGCGTATCGAGTGTCGCCGCGACAGCGCGAAATTCTGGAAACTGAAATCCAGAAAATGTTGGCTCTGGATGTGATAGAGGCTTGCGAAAGCGACTATACTTCACCCCTGATACTGGTTGAAGTTCCTGGCAAGGATCCGCGACCGTGTGTAGACTATAGGAAGTTAAACCTTATCACCAGAGACCAAACCTACCCGATACCGAACATAGAGGAACGTATCGAGAAAGTAAGCAGCGCTTGCTTCATTTCCACTTTTGACTTAGTGCGGGGATACTGGCAGGTTCCGCTGACGAAGGAAGCTAGCCGTTACGCGGCGTTTATTTCACCCATGGGGACCTTCAGACCAAAGGTTTTGAGTTTTGGGCTGAAAAACGCGCCATACTGTTTTTCAAGTCTCATCGACAAAGTGTTACGGGGGTTCGACGACTTTGCGTTGCCCTATTTAGACGACGTGGCTATCTATTCCGCCTCGTGGCCGGAGCATCTGGACCACCTGCGCTCCGTGCTTTCACGTTTGCGTGAAGCTGGCTTAACGATCAAGGCACCTAAATGTCAAATGGCCCGTGCGCAAGTCACTTACCTTGGTCACGTTATAGGTAGGGGTCATCGCCGACCTTCTGAAGTTAAGGTAGCGGCAATCCCAGACTTCCCGCAGCCCCGAACCAAGACAGACATTAGGTCGTTCTTGGGAATCGCAGGTTACTATCAGAGGTACATTCCGAGGTACTCTGAGCTGGCTAGCCCTCTAACCGACGCGCTTCGTAAAAACAAACCGCTAACAGTCGCGTGGGACGAAACAAAAGAGCAGGCGTTCGCCAACCTGAAAAATGCTCTAACTAGCCACCCTGTACTGAACTTGCCAGACTACTAAAAGCCCTTCGTGGTCCAGTGTGATGCTAGTGACCGTGGGATGGGCGTAGTTTTGAGGAGCACCCATATTGTACACAAGTCAAGAAGCGTACAGCGCCTCCGAAAAGGAGTGTGCGTGTCTCGTCTGGGCGGTGCAAAAACTGGCCTGCTACCTCGCCGGCTCGAAGTTTATAGTAGAGACCGACCACTGCCCTCTCACGTGGCTGCACACGATGTCCTCAAAGAACGGTCGCCTCCTACGCTGGAGTCTGGCTCTGCAGAAGTATACGTTTGAAGTGCGGTACAAAAAGGGGAAACTGAATGGCAATGCTGACGGCTTAAGTCGGAGTCCTTAAGGCAAGAAATGGCCTGTAGACGCCTGACTTTCTCAATTTCTTTATTTCTCCTGACTCAGATTTCGCCCTTTACGATTACATTTCTTTTTGTGTATGGGACATTTCCAATCACGCGAAATGTCAACTTTCAGGTTTGTTCACGTGTCTAAAGTACTGCTGGGCAAAAACATAACTAGTGTAGTTAGTTATTAGCGTACTTTTTCGCAACTAAAAGCCTGGTAGATCTTCAGTGTTGATTTGTCTTCGCACTTGCCGGCGATGAGGTTGTGTCTTCCTGTGTTGTTCTGTTGCTTGCCTGACCAAGCCAGACACGTTCTTGGGGAGCCACTACTCGTCCAGTGACCCGCCCGGTGAAGCTCCAGCACGGTGTCGTACAGCCAAGGCCTGGAGTCGAGCGTCTGCCGAACACTTCACTTCGACAGCATCCCTCCGGACAACGGTTGCAGACCCTTATCCATCGGGATCTCGGATCCCCGGCGGAGAAGCTGTTACGAATCGGCCAGCGCCGCAGTACTTCCCCGCATCACTCCTCAGCTGTGCGGCGAAGCCACTCGTGCGCTTTCGAAAACAGGCGCAATCATGTCGGCAACAAGTTGCGACAAAGCCGCGTCAGACGCTTTGCTCTCAGCGCATTTCAAAACTTCGGCGGCTGCCTGCGAGGCTCGTCTCCACGCTCTTCAAGGACACAGAGGCCCCGTCGGTCGCAACGGAGTCCTCCTCTCTCCCCTCTCTCAGACTCAACGCGTGCCGAGGCTATGAACGGCTTACGAACTCTGAAAAGAGCGTTGCGTGCGTCTGTGACGTTCGCGGCGTGTTCCCACTTGTTTCGTTTGACTGTTATCGCTTTTGGGTATAAATAGAGCTGCCCAAGCGTTGTAACTCATTCCTGTTAGAGCAGCAAATCGATGTTGTCGCTCTGCTCGAGTCCTGTATTGTAACCTCGCCCGTCGGGCATTGTTCTTTGGCTTCGGCTCACATCTCGCTATGAAGTAAACAGTTACGTTAGCCTACGGCTTCTGCACTTCTTCACGGCTGCAACAGCGGCTGGCCGCTCGCATCATACACGCTCCCACTCGTATGTCGGAGGCCACGGAGCTCGGATCGGGCGCCCCCGCCCGGTCGCAACAGCACGTTCAGCCTGCTCCGCCAGCATGAACTGGTCGGCGAGGTGTGTGCTGGATAGCGCAGTCTCCCACTGCTCGAGGTTTGGGCTAGAGCATGGTTTCTCAAAGTGGGTTCCGCGGAACCTAGGGGTTCCGCAGGCCGCTCCTCAGGGTTCCGCGAACCACTGATAAATTTTCCCTGGTCCCGCAGTCGCAAACTTGAGGTGCGATGGATCTAAGGAACCTCCATTACTCACGCCCGAGTGTCAGTAAGCACATCTCGACGCATAACAGAAACGCGCGAGCTGCGGAATAAATCTGTAGCCGGCCAGACTCCGAAAACGGGGTGGTTCGGACTTATATTACTCGGACTTATATTACCCCCATGCGCATTTCTCCTGTTTCGAGATAGGTGCCGCTAGCGTACGCACTCGCGTAAAGTCGACTCGAAAAAAAAACGATACCGTTGCTTGCTTTTGAATTTATTGCACGTTAATATAGCATGAACGGAATGAAAACTGGCGGGAGGGGGGGGGGGGGTTCCTTAGCACTTAAGGGAACTTAGCAGGGTTCCCTGGGACCAACATGCTTGAGAACCCCTGGACTAGAGAAATGGGGTGGCAAGTCAGGGTTTTGACTGAATTATCAGATTACGCTAGGGAGCCTGTTTGTCCGCAGAACTTGCATTGCGGTGAATACTGGTTAGGGTAGTGCTTATGAGGTCAAACCGGATGAGGGAACGTGTTGGTGTGTAGCAGTCGAAGCCTGGATCCTTGGTGTTTACTTAACTGGGGTGCGGCGGTGAATAGATCCTTCGTTCTAGTCTGCAGTGCTCGGTAATCTCGGTAGGAAACAACGGGGGTGGGGTCAAGCTCTCTTCCCATGGCCTGGTTGGCGGGTGCGCAGGCCGTCTCGGGGGCGAAATCGTTGCCCGCGAGAAAGGAGTGTGCCGGGGCCCATACTATGACGTCCTTCCGGTGTGGGGGGCTTGCGCTCAGGAGGCGGTGTGCTGTCGGAATCATCATTCACGCAATGTATCTTCTGTAGGGCTGCTGTGAGCGGGATATGATTGTAGTTGCCTTGGTTTGAGTAATAGCCACAGCTATGGCCACTTCTTCCGCCTCTTGACTCAATGTTATGGGAATGGTTGCGCTTTTGAGGCATTTGTCTCTTGTCACCACCGCCAGCATTGCTCTGTTCCGTTTGCAGCTTGCTGCGTCTGTATACACTGTTCCCTCGTCATTGCCATAAGTCTTATCTAGGGCTTTGGCCCTGGCCTGTCGTCTTCTTTCGTGATGTTTGGGATGCATGTTCCGAGGGATTGGCTTAATTTGTATGCATTGCCTCGTATTTGAGTCAAGAGCTCTGGGTTGTAGCTGACCCTGGGAGGTTTACTGAAATTTCCCCATGGGCTTTGTGTCAGCGGGTTAAGCGGGTCAAGTCTTAATTTGTGGCTTGAGAGGTGACCTTCGGTTAGTTTAGATGTGGTGCTGTGGATGCCTAACTTCAGCAGTCGAGCTGTCGAAGCGCTAATTGAGATTCTAGAGCCTGTTTGTAGGCTTCGCGTATGATGACATCGAGTTCTTCTTCTTCCCTCTTCGTCAGAACTGCGTACGGGGCAGTGTAGGTAATGCGCGAGAGTATGAATTCCTGGACCAATCTGGTGGTGTCGTGCTCTTTCAGTCCCCTCTGTCTGTTGGCCACCCTGCGTAGCATCTCAGTGACTTGTTCTGTGGTCGTCTTGTGTTTTTGAGTCAGGCCGTTGTTCTGTGTGTCCGCCTGAATGTCTAATCCGAGAATTCGCATCGCCTTTGTAGGCCTGATTGGATGACCTTCCAGCATGATTAGAATATTGTACTTGTCTTTCGGCCTCGCCTGCACACCACCACAAGTTCCGATTTTGGCGGGGCACATGTTAGTCCGCACTCTTTAACATACTCATTGACAGTATCGGCTGCTTGCTGGAGCGTGTCTTGGAGGCCGCCAGTAGCATCAGTGCCCGTCCAGATAGTAATATCGCCAGCGTGAAGGTTGTTTTTATGTTCGGAATTTGGTCTAATCGGTTCGGCAGGTCAAGAAAAGCAATGTTGAAGAGAATGGGGGATAGGACAGATGCTTGCGGGGTGCCCGTGTCTCCGAGGGTAATTGGGTCTGAGGAGACGTCCCCTATCTTTATGATGGCATGGCTGTACGAGTGGAAGTCGGTCATGTAATTTTACAGTCGTGATCAATTCGAAGGGGATCACGGGAGCATTGATTAGCGGCCCTTCCAACCTACACAGCGGCGGTTTTCAGAACTTTGGAGATACAGGTTGTCCCCTCGTTGTGTCTTGCACGATACAACACTCGTGCAACCTGTAACATGGCGCTGCTGCCCGCTTGTTTGCTTGCCGAGCGACCACCTTCGAATTGAGCCCGAATGTACATCCTTTCCCCGCAGCCTGTTTTTGCCAGTTTATGGAGGATGGCCTTGTGTGACACGTTATCAAACGTACCTTTAAGGTCGAGGGCCAGTATGGCCCTAGGCGAGTGTCTGGTGGTAGGGGCGAGTATGTTCTTGATTTGAACGAGGATGTCGTGGGTTCCCAGGTGCCTTCTGAAACCGAACATGGAGTCAGGCATTTGCTGTGTGCCATCAAGGCGTTGCTGTAGCCGCATAATATTTATTCTCTCCATTATTTTTCCCACGCAGGAGGTCAACGATATCGGCCAGAGATTATCCAGGTGAGTTGATTTTCCTAGTTTTGGTATAAACCGCACCTCCGCTGTTTTCCACTAGGTGGAAAGTTTGCCTGTGCGCCAAAAGACGTTGGAATACTCCGTGAGATCTTCCAGTGCCTTGTCGCCCAGGCTAGCCAATATCTTGTGGGTGATTTGGTCCTGTTTCACCCTGCATTCCGGTCACGCTCCACCTTCCGACTCTCTCGGTGTTCTTTACAGGACCGCTTCTCCCCCGAACGCTTGTCGCTGAAGAGAAAGAGAGAGACTAAACATATTTATTGTTTCCCAGTAAAGAGTCGTACGATTGCCTCCTCATTCCAGGAGTCCATTGGCACGGGCCGCGTCTTCTGCCCTCTCCCCCAACTTGTGCTGGACGTCGATGGAAAATCTGGCCAAGGCGCTCTTCCAAAGGTCAAAAGTGCGGAAGGGTTGGGCGGGTCAATTGGGCTTCGTGTACAGCCGCCGACCATATACAAAAGTGTTCCGGATTCCCCACAGCAGCGACCCAAACGGGGATACAGAGTGGGGGCTATGTAGTGGTTTCTGCTAGAGTGGGGGTAAGTGTTCGTTTGCAGGGCAAGAAGTATTCTATCGTCGCCCCTCGGTAGTTGTTTGTGCAGTGGGGCGTACGTTTGTCTCTGTGGCCGATAGTGCGCGGTAATTTCATGAAACGAGATGAGCGGAAGTGGACGAAGATCGTCTCCAGGTGCTCGGCAGGTCGATTCTCGAGCTGTGAGATGAGCAATCTCGTTCTCTGAGACTCCAATGTGCGCAGGCGCCCAGTTTATCTTTACGGCTCTTGCTAGTGGCTTCTGCTGCAGTTAAGTGAAGTTTTGTGTAATCGGCCTCAGCAAAAGTTGCGACAAGCCTGTTGAGAGTCGGTAATCACGGTCTCAACTTGAGTTAGGGCAATTGCCAAGGCAATGGCTGCTTCCTCAGCGAGAGATTGGCTCGATCCAGTAATACGCTTGTGCGGTGATGTCGCTGGAAGCAAGGTCGTTCACCTAGAACTCAGGTGAACGACCATGGCGTCGCGTGCCTTGCGGATTCTTTGCCGCCGCTTCTTTCCCAGCGTCTTGCTTTCGCACGGTGGTCCTTTTTGTAGTTGCGATTTCTCCGCATGACATATTTCCCCTACTTAAGCATTCTGCACGTTAAATATTTTTTCCAAGTCCTACACAACACGTATAGGATATAGATAGGATATACGTATACCTATAGATAGGATATACGTATACACAACGTATATCGAAACAATTTCACTGCAACCATAACAAGAGATAAACTGTAATAACCCGGAAAGGCGGGCTGTGCTTGTCTTCGTGTCATCTTTTTCTGTGTCCCCGTATCGAGTGCGCAAAAGTTACCGTTAAGATAACGAGACACATGTGTACACAAAACTGATCGCAGTACATAGATGAGCGAACACACCCACTCAATGAATATAATTACGCACGACGCACGTGGAGCACACATGAACAAGTGGCAATCGGAAAGGCGAGTCGGCAGAAGGTTCGTCCCTCTTCTTACAATGGCTGCGGTGCCATTCCCCCGCCGTTTTGATGTGTGCATGTAGTACGGCGGGGATTATTACTACTTTTGCAAGCTTCAACGCCCGAGAGACCTCCTGGTGGCTCCAAGAGAAAGATTCGCGGAACCTCTTCTGCCTACGCGTGGCCTTCTTTGGTAAGCTGTAGGGCTTTAGCTTTGCTCTTGTTGCCACCCTGCATATCTTTTTCTTTGTTGCTGAATGTCGCCCCTTTGACCTATTCAGCTTCTTACTTAGCTCACGCGGCGGCTGGTTTTTTCCCGACCCTTCCTGGGGACTCTGGGTGAAATTCTGGGGTTGTAGGACCCCCCTTGTTTCCGATCGTGGCACTTTCTTGTACTGAGCCGCGTTTCTGAGGCAGGAGTTCATGCACACCCGCTTTACGGTCACCACTACCGGCCGGTTCAACAAACTCGCGAACAATCAAAGGGGGTGTCTCCATCTCCGCTCGATTTAGGGTTTCTGTATCGCCATCTGAGCGAAGCTGGACTTGAAGTTGAGCCAGCCGTAACGGCAGCTGCAAAGTCTCTTTCTCAACATTTTCCCGTGCTCGCACGTGCTCATCACGCTCCCTCTGTTTCACGGAAATCTCCTTTTTGTCTCGGCTAGCTCTTTGGCCGCCTCGAGATATAGAGCTGTTTCCTCATGCCACAACTCTTTCTCCGAAGGTATCCACTCTCTCGTTGCCGCTTAAGCCTAAGCGTTTGCCCAATACAGACAAACCCACCCACTTAGCGATATTGGCCACGATTGCGGCGACCACCCGGCAGTTAAAAGAAGCAAGAAAAGGCTGAGCCTTTGTGTGTGCATGCCTCTCGGCGGCATCTTAGTGTCCTCGGCGCAAATTCGTCAAGCCAAGCATACGCACATAGGGAGATTGTATTTGTGCATGCCTCGCGGCGAACGCCCAGCATCCCCAGCGCAAGTTTGTCAAGCCAAGCATACGCACATAGAAAGATTGGCCGAGATTGGCAAGGAGGAAACTTTATTGGGAGCATCGTAATGTGGTGTGGGGCCCTCATTCCAGGACTCCATTGGAGACCCCTGCCGCTACGGCCCTTTCCACCAGCCTAAGCTGGGAATCGAGACCGGAGCTGGACAGCTCCTTCTCCCACTGCTCACGGGAAGGGTGCGCGATTCTGGGGAATTTCGGGGTTGGCAAAAAAAAAACTCCAGCGTTCACCGTAATCATGGCAACACTTGCTCAAAACGAGAGAGACACGTCATAGCGTACACCCCTCCACAGTGATGACAAATGATTGTCACTTCCCAAAAAATAAAGGAAATCACACTCACAGCCACAATGATGAAGTAAGGTTGTTGCGGCAGCGGAAAAGGATCAAATCGGCTACAATCGTATACTTAAACCGTCGTGAAGGTCGTGAAGGTTGCGTACCGATTTTCTACCTTCAAGTGTTACGCGCTAGTGTGAGCTTCCTTAATTTTTTCCGGCGCTTCATTGGAGATGAGCCGTAACTATGATGTTTCCTCCGAGCAATTGTATTACGCGCTGTGTGTCGCACTCTTTGTGTGGTTGTTAGTGTCGTTTCTGAAGCTTCTTCCTGCTTTCCGTGTAACCTTGTGGTTGTCGATGCAGTTCAATCGACCGCGTATATTTTACGCCGATAATTGGAAATCTTCTGTTACGTTTCCGGAAGCTTGTGCATCGCTACGTTGAAAAGCATTGCCAATATCTCCCAGCACTGCACATTATTTTAATTCCTATCCCGACCATCCGTCCCTCCAGGAGGTACGCATGTATTTGAGCATTTTTACTCTGCCGTTTCCTTCGGTCAGGATTGCCGTGCTATGTCTTTGAAGTCAGGGAAGATTGGGTTAGGTTTGGTGCTGATTGTACTGTTGTTTCTCTGCTTAAAGCTCTATGTTCAGGATTGACAACGTCAGCGTAAAGCCGTATTTGGTACATGGCAGTTTATTGTTAGTTTCTATGTGGATTTGTGGTGTGCATACGCAGGAGGTTGACAATGTGGACGTGATGTTGTGTATTGATAGTGTTTAACACGACGAGAGGAGAGATATTACGTACGCGTGCTTAGAAGCCGGCAGTAAGTTGGTTTGTTCGTGCTGTAGTGGAGGGCCACAGCCTCAATTGGCCGGAAGTCCAAGTTCTGCAGGTATTCTCAGATGCTTTATTGAAGCAAATCTTTCTAGCTTAACTAGCCAACGGTTCTTTCGTGGTGTGCGGAACAACAGACTCCCAACGCGGCGGAGGCGGCGCCGGGGGGGCCACAGAGGGGGGCGGAGGGTTTCACTCACGGAGTGCTCACGGGTAACCTTGACGTAACGATGTCTTTTGCGCTTTTACGCGAAACTCGGACGGCGAAATGAACTAACGTAGCGAATACTAGCACTACTGTACGAATCCAGCATGAAGGAAAACGTCTTGAATCGTCTAAACACGAAATTCGTCATGATTATGATGATGACGAATATGATGCACGGAGGGCGTATCACCATCCCGTGGCTAACGTAGCAGTGCCTTCTGGTTCTTCTGGTCTAGCGTGATACCACAGCAGCTAGCAAAACTGACTACCCTTCACGTTTTTTTTGTTTAGCGCACCCCGCAAACTACCGTGCGTTTCCACATGTAAGCGCAGTTTCGTTTGCAGACTTGTTTTGAGGTGCTAAACCACCCTGTCGGCCGGTAGTCGGGCGTCTCCACTCCTTTCCGTGCTATCGATTCGTCGGGGATGCGTGCTGCTGCTACAAAACTAGAAGTTGTGTTTAAAAAAAAAAAAAAAAGAGCGCACATTTTTAAATGCCGCCTGTTCGGGCGAGGAAGACGAGTGTTGCTGCCTGGTACATTATCCCAGCTAGCACCCTCTCAGCAATCTATAGTGCGGTAAACAGCATCAAGTGCACGAAAAGGGCCCCTTCAGCATTAGTTTGGTTCTTGCAACGCATTAAGGCGCGGAAAAGTGTCAAAAGGCAAAAGTGATGGTTATGTTACGTTTCTTAATACGGGGGTGAGTGACCTTGCTTGTTTGGACGCCGTGTGGTGCCTAAGCTTGTGCGAAAGCAGGAGGCGCAACTAACGGAGCTTTTCGCTGTGAAATAAATTCATGAAGGGTGCGTTTACCTACCCTTATTTCAAACAAACAAAGATTTTATTTCCTCAGAAGTACGAGGAGGCAGTGGGACTAAAGGCTACAAAGCCTGACAGAGGCCCCAGCCCCCTTTGGTACAGTACAATGATGAGGCAGAATCAAACAAGCTAGAAATTCTAATGTGAGTTACAAAAATACAAATAACATGTAGAGCACAAGATATTACAGAACAATATGGGAGAGGTACAGTAACGTACATTGGAGTACAAAAGAGTAAAGTAAAACAAAATACAAGTGGACAATCAGAGTAGAACTATGATTGAGTTTTAAAGATAGACACAACTACAAAACCTGCGCATTAAACAGGTCGAGGCGACATCCACAGCTCTAGCCATTGAAGCAGATATTCTGATTTAAGGGGTATTCTTTCGCCTGTGTTTTAAATATGTTTCTACTGCATTTGAAGTCAATGTGGTCTCCAACTTTGTTGAGTATGTCGGTGCGTTGAAACAGAGAAGACTGCCTGCCGTAGTTCGCAGTTTTGGTGTATGTATTTTGGCACACCTAAGAGGGTACATACTGCTATTGCCGTTATGTTTGCCATGGAGATTTTCTTTGTGTATAGCTTGTAAAAGCTTCATATAATAAATTTGGTCAGCCTTAAGCATACTATACTGAACAAATAGTGGACCCGTTCTCAAGTCGGCATAGTGCCCCTGAAAATTGGCAAATAGACGGAGAACTCTTTTCTGTAAGACGATCAGCCTTGTGTAATTTGTTTTGTTTGTTGTTCCCCACGCTAATATCCCGTAGCAAAGCCTAGAATAGACAAGAGTGTTATAAAGCTGTGTTTTCAACCAAAGCGGTATTAAGTCTCTCAATCTGTAGAGAACGCCAATATTTTTTGAAATTTCATTGCCTAAATGTTCTATATGAGGATGCCAAGACCATTCTTCATGAAACCATACCCCTAAGAACTTCTGTTCTTTGACTTGGTTGATCATATTGCCCCGATATTCAATATGAATGCCTTGATCTATCTTCTTATTAATTGGTCTAAAAACGATATAGGTAGTCTTCGATGCGTTTAGCTGTAAGTTATTTTCGTGTAACCACTTTGAGAACATTTCTAAATATCTATTTACTTCATACTGGAGTTCTCTTATACTGCTACCGGAGAAACATATGTTCGTGTCATCTGCATACATGGCTATCTGGGGTGTACTAGGTATGTTTGGAATATCATTCACATATATTAAGAATAACAACGGTCCCAGCTTTGACCCTTGCGGAACACCGTGTTCTATTGCCAATAACTCCAATGAAATACCATTAAATTCAACAAATTGCTCCCTTTTACTTAATTAGCTCCTTAATAGGTCAGCCGCTATTCCGCGTATTCCTATTTCTTTTAGTTTTATTAGCAATATTTCATAATTGATAGAGTCAAATGCTTTTTGCAGGTCCACGAATAACCCGAGTGTAAATTTCTTTCCCTCTATATTTTCGATTATACTGTTCTTAATATTAAGCAGAGCTTCCTGCGTTGGCTTGTTTTTTTGAAAGCCGTACTGATACGGTGAAATGACCTCGTGTGTGTTGAAAAAGTTGGTTAGTCTATTATGTATTACATCTTCAAATATTTTTGAAAAGACAGTCAACACAGAGATTGGCCTGTAATTGGACAACTGGTCATCGCCACCTCCTTTGTGAATTGGCCTAACTCGTGCTACTTTCAATTTTTTAGGAAAAACTCCAGTAGATAATGTCAAATTAATAATAAAAGCTAAAACTTCACTAATTTCAGAAGGGATGTGTTTACAGGAAGTGGAGCAATACGATTGATGCCAGATGCGACGTTGTTTTTAAGTTTAAGAATAAAAGTTTGCACCTCACTCGCGTTTGTCGGACTTAAAAAGATAGAGTTTGGAAGTTGTGACTGTTCCATTATAGCGCTACATTTATCTTCATCGACCTCGGAAATGTAAGCCCCTGCTTTGATGAAATGCCTATTCATTGCGATTGCCATTTCGGCTGATTCTACCCGCCTACCGTTCAAGCGAGCAACATGCGACTGCGTGCTCTTCTTGCGGCCCGTTATCACATTCACTGTTTCCCATCTTTTTTGGATCGTTACGTATATCCTCGAAGAGGCGTTCATAGTATCTGAGCTTGGCCGTTTTCAGGTCACTCTGCAGTTTGTTTCTATATTTTTTTGAATTCCAGAAGCAGGTTAGGGTCACAGGTTCGCACAAAAGAGTGATACATTGAGTTTTTTCTTTTTCATTCGTTTCAGAAGTTGTTGATCTATCCAGGGCTTTCGCACCTTTCGAGAATTTCTTTGTTGTGCCACTGGTTGAAACGCTAAGTCGTAGCACGCCAGTATGTACCTCAAAAATAGGCCATAAGCTTTGTTGGAGTCGTTTTGAGCGAAAACTTCGTTCCAGTCGAAAACTCTGACAAGGTCTCTAAACTGCTGCAGTTCCGAACTAGTTATTCTACGCCGATAATTTCTGTCACAAGTATTGCCGCTTGCAGTAACCTTTGTGTTGGCAAAGCAAAACACTGGTAAATGATCACTAAGATCAGCGGAAAGCATGCCAGCCTGAATCTCATCGATGTTGATATTAGAAAACCAGATATCTAGCAGGGTAGCACTACCAGAAGATACCTTAGTCGGCAGTTCTACGAGATTTGTAAAAGCATGGCATGCCAGTACGTATTTTATTTCCAGACACCACTTATCCGCTGAACTCATGTCTATATTGATATCCCCCATAATAATACAAGAGTTGTTATTACTGCTACCAAACTGAAGGAGTCGTTCAAGAAAAAGGCTAAAGCTTTGCCTGTCACCATTTGGTGGTCTATAGACCACAGACACTGTGGTCTATCCCAAACGATTTGTTAAGCACTCAACATCGTTATTACTCCTAGAAAAGTCGTCAATGACCGTACACGGTATGGATTCTTTAAGGTAAATTGCAACTCCACCCCTCCTCCTGGCCTGTCTGAAAAGGTGTTTAGATCGGTATCCATTAAAAAATGGAATCGCATCATGTTTCGTCAACCAAGTTTCCGAAAAGCACACCAGATCAAGTTCAGCTTTAATTGTTTCAAAGAAGATATTAATGTCATCTAGCTTGTTTCTCATGCTCCTGGCATTTATGTGCATCAACGCTAGTTTACGACAACCGGTAAACGCTTTGGAAAAACTGTCAATGTCATAATAAGATTTACCGCTTTCCATAAGTGTCATAATGAGAGGGAATTTGTAAAGTTTCCTCTAATACTGCCGTCAGTACTTTCCTGTCCAGCGCCCCAAATGCCCCTTTCCGGACATATTTCGCGTTTTTGTGCTTTTTTCGCTCTGTCCTTTTCCATCGTTCAAAATTCGAAGCTATAGTCACTGCAGCAATAGCACGTACATACATGCAATGACGGAAGCTTTTCTATGGCAGTTAGAAAATACCCTACTAAGAGCCTACTCACACATTGACAAGAAGCTGCGTTCAGCCTCCTCCGCGACGCGCCGAAGGTAAGTCGGGCAGTCGCGGGAGGAGAATGCATGGCGCGTGTCAATGTCCCCGCCGCTGTCGTAGTTGTGCTTCTTGCACACCCAGCAGGAGGTACCTGGTGCAGCCTTCGTATAGTGGTGGTCGTCGTCGCACCTGGAGCACTTTGAGTCTGATGAGCTGCAGTATTCTCCAGGTGGCCGTAGACTGAACAATTGCTGCAGCGTGGGAGGAATGTGTTATCAAAGAAACGACACCGTGTCCACTAAATGTTCAGATGAGTTTTACCCAGCAGTGCATTATATGCTTTTTTCTTGATTTGCAGTATGACTGTCTTGCCATGTTTTCCTTTCCACGATGCCTTGACCTTTAGATCCTCCTCCGAGCAGTCGAGTTGGTTTTGCTTGATGAGACGTTGTGGGATGGAGTCTGTCTCGATGTCCTCTTCTATGCCGACTATTTTGATTTCTGGGAGCTTTGCCTTCGGGACTTTTGTCGTAGTGTTTTTTCAAGCTGTCATGTGTCTTGATAATTTCGTCAAGTCTGTCTATTCCTGTTTTACAACTGGAAGAGATGACTACCCCTTCTCTTGACGGCCTGATATTAACATCCTTAAGACCTATGTCCGCGGGGTCAATGGTCTTCTTAATTTCCTCAATTACCTTCACGGAAGGAAGGTTTGACTGCACTACAAGTGCAGTTTCCGTTTTCTCCCTTGTTGCAGGTTTGTCTGGCTCAGACTTTGAGAATTCTTTCTTGGGCCATACGGGAGCTCCTGGGATAATGGCATGCGTCTCCCTGAGACCCTTGACCTCCCCTTGTGCAACTTTAAGTTCTTGGTTTGCTTCAAGCGCAATCATCTTTACTCTGGTGTATTCTGTAAGTAGAAAGTCCAGGTCTTTGCGGACTTCTTGCTCTTGGCACTTGTTTGAGATCGACATCGAACACTTAAAGAATCTGCGATCGCTCTTCGCCAGCTTGGCCAGAAGAGAATCATCCTTGCCTGGATAATTTGTGAGTGCTTGTTGGAGGCTAGGGAAATCGTCTTCACACTCTTCAGTGCTTTTACTCATTGTCGACTGTTGTACTGGGAAGCCGCATTCCGATGCAGAGCCATCTGTTGGGATTGCGTTTGTGAAGGGAAGTTTGCATCCCTGCACTTGTTCCAGGTTTTCTGCTTTGTCTGTCTCGGAAAGAAGCACTTCTTTAGAGTCCTCTGCAGAGTCCGAGGCAGGATCTGACGGTTCTTCTCTCATTGTGCCTTCGCTTTTCTTTCTGTGAAGCATTTTCCCTGTTTGATAGGCGTTTTTCTTGCATTTTTCCTTTGTTCGTGTCATCGTTCATCGGGCTTACTCGGCCTTGTACTGATCGTTAGCAGGTTCCAAGTTTACAGCCAAAATTGGCGGTTCCTTTTCGTTGGGAACCTTCGTTTTAACATTGGTTTGGCTACTGTTTTTGGTCCCGGCAATTTAAATGACGTTTTGAAACGTTTTTGGCAAAATCCGCTAAATTTGGTGCATTTGGTTTTTTCGGCCTATAACCACTGGGCTGCTGTCCTTATAAAATGACTGCCTACATATACGGGCCACGTTCTGACGTGGTTTGCACGGTTTTCTTCGTTCAATGTGCAATTTCTACGAGCAGGGCCAGAACAGCAGTTGCCTAGGTGTTGGGTAGAACTTTTTCGAGCTACATGAATGGGTTTTGAGGTGGAGTCACCCACATTCCATCTATTGTTTTGAATTTCCACGGGATGACTTTTCGTTGAGAGACTGGGGTACTTTAGTAGGTTTCGGCCAGCTGACGAAAAGTGTCGTTTTGAGCGGGAGATTTTACTCACTGGAGCTGCTTTGGGTGACAGTGGTCCTCGGTGAACTGAAGATTTTCACGGCTCACGGGCATACATGCAGTTCTGACTGTTTTTGTGACGCAAAACATAGGCGAAGGTTCCGCGGTACAGTCAGTTTTGGTTTGGTTGATGGGTTCGTGCGGGCTTGTAGTCAATGATATTTCACTCGAGTGGCCTCCAGGTGTTGTTGAGGTTGGTATGTGATGAATTGTAGGGCACACGCTTGAGAAAACCATAAAAAAAGGCACTGTTGCTGGGTGCGCGGACGAGCGCGGGCCAGTGGCTTCGGCTACGGTTGCCGAATGCGCACAATGCTTTATCATCCGCCACACGTGTATTCCATTTGATATTCCTTCCTCGTTACGTGATCCGAACCGATGCGCTGGAGAGCAGTGACACCCCTCGGAAATTCACGGAAGGTCTGTCACGACGCACTCGCGAACGCCCGGGCAGCCATGCGGGGAGCAGAAAGGTACGGAAAGTTGCAGGAACGCGCGGCAATGCTTCTCCGCCGCCGCAAAGCCACGAAGTCCCCCGCTGCCCACTGTGCTCACGCGGGCCGGAGGGGAATGGATGGGATAATCACTGCATGCGTCAACCGTGAAGACTCCGATGAGGGCTGTCAGCCGTCACACAGCACGGCAGGCGAAAAACGACGCTATTTTCCAGCGGCCTGCAGTCGTACCGGCTACAATAACAGGCCTAAGTCCACAATAAACAGAGGCACACATTCACACCTTTAGGTACGTGGATAAACCGGAGAGGGTTGCACGATTGTCTACGGCAGGACCCCGCACGAGTACAGCCTCGTTCGGCTGCCGGTGTAAGTATAGCACAGCCGTACTCCTCATCTGGCCTAGTGGAGCCGCGGTCACGCCGAAAATACGAAGTCCGCGAACTTTGGAAAAAAGTCACTCACGAGGTATTCTCCGGTATCCCCAGATGCCGCTCGGAGAAAATAATCACTTGCAGGTGTTCTTGGCCATTGTGTGGTGGATTATTCCCGTTTCCCGGCGTGAAAAAACTGGAGCCTGTACAACGCCTGTAAGACTCATTCGGCCCCCTACGTTTCTGCATCACTCGCGCGAGCCTTAACTCGAAACCTGCATATAACGAAAACCTGGATGTAACGAAAAAATTGCGAGCTTTTGTCAGCTTCCTTACATGCAGGTTTAATTGCATTTGTCTGTACGTGCTGCCCTTATTTTGGTACTTGTTCTAGAGCGAGAGAGAGAGAGAGAGAGAGAAATACGGGCTTTATTTGAGGCCTAAACTAAAGCACCCTTGCTGTCTGCAGCAGTGCCAGCCTGTGAGGGTTGCAAGGGCGTAAGGCAGGGCGGGTGGGAAGGTGGGAGTGCCTCCAATAGTTACGCAATGCTCCACCACGGACCCTCGTCGGTATAGACAAACGCGCCAAGAGAGGTCCATAGAAAAGTGAGGGTGGTGATGTCCCGCGTGAAACGTAGAACCCAGTTGAAGTACGCCGTCGGACGAATGGCGTCGGGGAGGGAGTACAGCGTCCGATCACCCACACTCCCAGACCAAACGTGCGGCAGTCGCAGGCTCACGACACTGCAGACAGAGTCCTCCGGTAGGGGCATCGCCGCAGAATTTGTGGCAAAGCGCCTGGGTGAAGGCGGTGTTGGTGGCAAGGTGGCGAACCAACGTCTGCGTGCCCCGCGGTAACCACTCCGGCATGGGAAGAAGGCCGCTCATGCTCTTCGCTACGGTCTTTTCTCTCCTCACGAAGGCACCGTAGTATCTGTCGCCGTCTCTGTTGTGCCAGTTCCTTTGTTGGAGTGACATCGGGCGGGCTCGCATTACTGATGGGAAATGCTATCAGCGC
This sequence comes from Haemaphysalis longicornis, assembly GCF_048455015.1. Taxonomy (NCBI): domain Eukaryota; kingdom Metazoa; phylum Arthropoda; class Arachnida; order Ixodida; family Ixodidae; genus Haemaphysalis; species Haemaphysalis longicornis. Next base: position 219,428,374 of record NW_027526335.1, read on the forward strand.
GGTTGGTTGTCTAGCCACAGTTCGCGCTATGCTGTGAGCCCACTCATTGCCCTCAGTACCCGAATGTGGGGGTACCCAAGCAATTGACGCCGTTATGTTAAGGTGAGAATGTGAATCATGGAAAAGTGCGACCAAGGCGCCGAGGATTCCCGGATTGAAGAGTGAAGCAGCGCTCACTCGCCTGCAGAGGTTGTATGCCCTAGCCGACACAGTGAAGAGCAAGAGCTTGTGTGGTAGGTTCCCTGGTGGGAAAGTGTTTCTCACCCACTGTGCGGAACGGAGGAGGCAAGTAGGTCGATGTGCGCTGTGACGACGACGGCGGTACAGGGAAGGAGATGCGCTTAAGCAACGCAATGGGTGGTGCCAACCCAGGCCATCAGTCAAACGTGTACTAGGCCACTTTGTCCTCCTCACCAGTATCATTTCGTGGAGGCAGCGAAGTCTCCGCAATGCCGGTGTATAGGATGGTGTGAGTAATGGGCGATTTGTTCATCACGCTACAATTGTTCGCCTTGAGTAAGCGGTGCCGTCTTGCTGAATTATGAGGCAGAGGTCCAAGGTAACAAGGAAGCGGTTTCCCATCCGTCAAGGGAAGCCTCACAGCCCATGGAGTAAAGAGGCTAGAACAATAGCCTGATTGGGCAATACTCCAAGCTCTTCTAAGATGGAAACTCCCAACGTAGTGCTGCTCAGACAGTCCCTCTGGGCTGATAGAGCTTGCTCGGCTAATTTTGACAGCAAATGCATCCCACCAGGCGCATAGAGCTTACCTAGGGTGCGTATTTTGGTAACCCAGTAACGATCTGTATGGCCTCATGGTTGATCGTCTGCAGTTGCTCTTCCTTCCCGCGGGTAAGAACATAGTAGTTGCAAGCGTAGAGAATGCAGGAATTGATTATAGCTCGTACGAGCTGCCGCGTCTCTTTCCCATTTATACTTGTGCAAACTGGGCAGATTTATACCCGAATTTTTACATGTAACTTGTTCCAGAGATGCTGTGTTTGACCCTGTTTCAATTTAATTTTTGGTGTTTGGCAAATGTGCATTGGGTGTGCAAGTTGCTTGACGAGCCCCATGCTAGATGGGAGCGACGTGTGCCGTCTACTTTCATCCAATTGTCAGCCCAGCTTTGTTCATTTATTTCGCTCGCGAAATCCTTTGCTTCGTATGCTACCGGGCTGTTCTGACTGTGAGCTTGCGGTCGTGTCTTCATTATTTCAATCTTCTGTTCAGGATAGTGCGAACATAGCGTAGTTGTTGTCGCGGAATGATGCCGCCAAACGAGAAGACCAGCGTCCCGCTCACGAGACGGTGATGGAGTAGTGGACAATGGGAGCCAATAGGCGCCCGCCGATCCTTTCCTTCTTCTCTTTCTGCTGACGCCCCCTCACGGCACGCGTATATATTTCTTAACACTTGTGGTAGGCGTTCATCGAGTACGCAGACCTCTTTCGTGGCAGCAGTCACCCTAGTACGCTTTTCTATGCCCGAGATTACTGCATTATCGCTTTGTCTACGGCAGGTGATTGACAGGTGGATATGTTATTGCAGAGTGCACATAGCAGTTTTGGTATTTAATAAGATTCCTTGCGAAGGCATTTGCCGACTCGGCAGGTCGCGAACCCGGCGTCCTATGCCCTCGTAAAAGCTTGTTAATTCGAACTGCTGGGGGAAGCCACCTTAGTTTGAAACAATGAAAGTTCGAATCAAGGAAAGTGAAGTAAAGCAAGAGTGCGCTGTGTTTGAGGAGCAGATAGGGCATGTCGACAATTGGTTCTGTTAAAAAAGTCCGTGATTGCGGCTGCCCTTTGTTCTTAGAGCCGATAGGCAGCACTTTTCGCGCAAACGAGCGAATGTAGCCAAAACCCTCCTCTTTGCCTTCAAACCTGAAGAATTCGGCAGAGCGGATGGCCGCACTGGTGCTTCGCCCTAATCCTCCTCGTCGCTACTGGCAGCGACAGGTTCTGCGCCGCTGACCTGAGATATCGGTCAGCGCTCCACACATCGTCCACAGATTCCTGCACTGCCGTCTAGGCGGTGGTTGTCCGCAAAGAATGGAGTCCGAAACGTATCCCATTGGCCGTTCAGATTAGTTTTACCAGAATTTACGTTCTCTTTTCGTTCTAAAGGCGACGCAGCCTCGTGTGCTGGTAGCAGGTGCTACTCTGGCCGTTTGTCAGGCTGCGAGCATCCAACTCGGTGGCGCGTAGTTAAAATTAATTGGGGTGAAACCTACTTTAGTCCGAATTAAGGGGTATTTTTATACGTAGACTTGTATGGAGCCTGACCGAACCTAAGCGTGCTATTTGAATTCACCGTAAATTGGAAATATTGAAGTGCGAATTAGCCATCTCTCACTCGGTGACATGCAATTGCCGGTGGTGCAATACCAATCAAATAAAGTAATTGGGTTGAAAAGCAAACTCACTAACTTGGGATGTGGATGAAAAACGAACCCACACACCAGGATTGCGAGAGGAACAGTAATTCGCAGCGCCACGACAGCTGGGTGCCTCTATAGCTGACTGAAGATGCACCTTGTGATTGCACTTTGGTTTCCACTTTGAAATGTGTTGGATGCATGAATTAAGGCCTATCGATGAGTAACCTGAGAGTGTTAGGGACCAAAAGAGGAAAATACGGTTCCGTGTACGGTTCTTTTTCTTGGCGATGCAAAGTCGGATATCTGCCAGTCTGACGTTATGGTAACTTTATGCGTTTAACTGTTTTAACGCCGTCAGCCAGTTTCGCACCTAGGCGCACAATGAGTTCACTTTGTCCTTACTTTGTCCTGTGTTTTTGTGATGTTTTCTTCGTAGATAATAAGACAAGTTTTAGACACGAATGCCATCTCCTTCACAACATCTAAAGGAGTGCTTAGGAGCTTTCGTAAATCCTGCTTTTTTGGGCAGGTATTGCCTTCTGTAAAACACTTCATCGGTTTCGAGTTGGCGACAATGTGCGGTGTATGTGAAATGAGAAAACCAAAATACGTACGCTCCACTATCACTGTAACGATTTGGTAGTTTGCACTATACTTAAGCAGTAAAGGAATCAACAAACGCTACAGTGCTAAAGAGTGAAACCGGCTACATGGAAAAGAGTGGTTCCATTTGAGCAGACGGGTTCAGGTATGTCTGTGCAACACATGTCCATGAAAACGCATTGCTGTAATAATGTTGATGCAGCACTGGCGCGAAGAACCGGTTCACCAAAACCGTATATCATTGAGGGCAGTTTCGGTAATTGGTTGCAGTTGCAAAGGATTGCAGTGGCATAAAACTAAAAGGAAAAACATCTGATTACTTTCATAATCCTTATTTTTCCATTGCGTTCAGCCGTCGGGATAGCAGGGACTCCGAAATGTCTCCACCTGCCGCCCTGGGCGTTGTTCCATCATCGCGACCTTTGCTTTCGCCGCCATTCCCGCTTTCTTCGGTGGCCCCGGAACTTGCCCTGGGCAAAGCAGCGCTGTTTCAAAATTCAGTGTTCCCGATAACAAACAGAGCGCAGCGTCAATTTTCGTGTCTCCCACTGTTAAGACGAACGAAAGCCGGGCTGTTTCGCAATCCGTTCAGAGGTTCTCTCTTGCGTAGCCATCAAGTGTTGAAATACAACGGCGGGGCAATGAAGCTGCCGTCGAGAAGAGAGCTTGCCAGAGAGCGCGAACTCCGGTCCCCGTTTTCTCACGCCCTCGTCTCGGCTGCAACGCAACGCACGTCGTGTTTACTTAGTTATCCCAGCCGGCGTCCCCTGATGATACGTTGAAGCCGTGGGTGCAGAGGCGTGGTTCCAGCCAGGACGCGAAAGTGTTCTGGAATGTCCCCGACGTGTTGCGCGTCTGCTTTTGCTGCACTGCATTTCTGCTCCATTTGCGCCAGGGCGTGCGCCGGTGGCTAACCACTTGTTCTTGTCTGCTTCGTGTATTTATTTATGGCAGCGACAGCTGTTTCGGGGCAGTGGCCGCTTTTGCGCTGCCTGCTGTGTGCGCCCAATGACGATTGCCTCAGTGCTCTCGCAAGAAATGATTCCCTCAAGCCTGTACATAATGCAGGAACCCTGCGAGCATTATGGCACCGAATGCCAACAACAGAAAAGCAAATATGGATGAGAACATTCTAGCACAGAATGGGGTCGGTGCAGTTCATAAAACGATCATCACGACGCATCCCAACTTCACCAGGCCGACCTGTAAGACCATTTGCAGCGCTGTATGCGCGAAGAAAAGAAAAATGTTGATCGAGAGGCGGGGAACGTTAATACAACCGCTGATCAATCCTCTTTCCCAACGCCACATTTCGCCGCAGTCATATGCATTTGGCATCTGCTGTTTTTGCAGCTGCCGGCCGCGGCTCGAAACTTTAGTAAAATGTGTGGTGCAGAAACGATTCATATATCGACGTCCACAGCTGCTGTTTCAATCTAGATATCTCGGTAGGAATGAGGACGAAGGAAATGGCATCCAAATTCAGGCACTGCTCACACGGCGCTCTGAGCGGGAACTTTCACACGAGGGATAAATTCCCCGTCGCATTTGCGGATACAGAGGAACACACTAGATTTGCTTCTCCTCCCACTCCCCTCAAAAAGCTTCCATTGATCCATGGCTGGTCCTCGCGCATTTATAGCCTACGTGAAACTTTGGACGCGAAGTGTTCCTCTAAAGGGACCATGGGGACAAGATGCAAGTTGGGTTCGTTCCCGAAATTGCCTTGTTAGAATAAAACTGACCCCTCTTTTAACGTAAACTTCGCTGAAATAAGCTGTAGGGTGAGGAAAACGAAGAACACCCATGCGACATACCAGCTAGTTTCGTGCTCTGAACATATCACGTGTTATGGGCAGCTCGTTGCGATGGGCTGAGGCCAACACAATCCAATGCAAATTAAACACTGATTGTAGGCTTGAAGAACGAGCTGTTTCTTCTAGAATTTAGTGCATATTCTTTTTTATGGCAATAGGAAGGGTCAGGTAAACAATTAAGTTGCGAGAAAACACGTTAACACTGAAGCAATGCATACACGGCACTATGCCCGCCAACCTGCCTATAACAGCCGTCGGGCGCGTACTTGGGCTTGTTTGGCACACTCTGGTCAACTGGAGCATAGAGTTTCATACTAATATACACTAGAGGGAAATCTGGCGCCACTGTCTAGGGGAGCCCCACTTCAGCGAGCGTTTCATCATGTACCGGGCAGGCACGTTCCTTTTGACCTTGGAATGGCTCATGAAAAGGCTCGCAAGTTGGCTCTGGCTGCAAAAAAAGCAGCAATACTGTTGTAGAAGGTTCATGAAAGTTCTTTTGTTGTTATAAAATTGAACCTCCAAAACGATTAATTTGTGATTAATTATTTATAGGCTTCATGTACGATGATCAAGAAAAAAATGTTACCCTCTTTTGTTTATTTTGGCTTCGAGAAAAAAAAAGAAGCCGTATGGCTAGTTAAGCCAAGTAGGCGAGGAGCGTCGCTAGCGACAATGGCGCCACCCACGGCGGCCCGTGACTGCAGTGACAGATTTCTCTTTAGTATATACTAGTATGAAACTCTATGAACTGGAGTAAGTGAAACTGCTACCTATGTGACTTCAGTTCCATCACAAGAAAGGCGAATGCCGGTAGCAGTTCTAAAGCCGTATCGCTGCGACATCTAGGAAGGCGCACGGCAAACTAGGTAGCCAAGGAAGCGCTTTTCCGATAACGGTAGCCTCCGTCAACATACTAACTTTTATGTTAAGTACCTGCCATATTACGTCATTGCTGACGTCACGAAACGTGCGATGCAGAGAGAGATTCAAAATTTTGTCTAGAATTGTTTTAGTCCTAATGATTAAAGCATCGTTTGCCGCCGGTCAAGCGGTCAGGGTAAGACAAAACTTAAAATAGTTTGAGTAAAACAAAGTTGCGTTTTGTCTTCATGGCTTCTTAAACATGTCCACGCCCATCCATGTCTATCATGTGCGCGCGCGCGCGCGTGCTCCGTGAGCGCATGGGTGTGTGCCTGTTGCGTTCGTTATTGGTGGCTTGCGCCTAGATATCCTTCTGAAAATCCCGACACACCGTTGTGATAGTGGCCATACTCCTGTGCACTTGTAAATGTACCTTTACCAGCACTCCCCGGTTTATTGCACCGAAGTACGAACGTCGCTTTGGAAGACTTTGTTGTGCTCGGTTCAGGTCACTGATCTGAGTGACAGCGCATGGTTTAGGAATACAGCGTAAACTTTAACTGCGATACCAATAAACAAGAGATAATTATTACACCACCATCGATTGCAGCTATGCTCATACCCCCACTCAAGGTTTCATTCAGTGGTCAGGTTAGGAGTGCATCTAACGCAACCTGATAATGACGTTCATTTGTGGTTTCCCGACGTTTGGCGCGCGGCGCTTTGTGACACCAACGCGTCTTTTACTAAAGTTGAAGTTTATTGAACGTGGCACGGATGTACGACGACAATGGAAATTTATTGCGAACAGGCTTAAAGGTTTAGGATTAAGCTTATTTGAAGTATATGCCTGGCAGAAAAAAGCCCTTGTTCGCACACAACCACGTTCAAGCGAATGGCCTCACTTTTGGCCGTCAGAAATATCCTGTAAGCCCGCCGAGCAGAGTTATGCTGATTAGGTTGGATATTTGTATCGCATCGTTTGAGAACAAAGGTACAATTGCGGTACGATTGCGTGACGACGAACGCTGCTGTACGTGAAGTTCATACCGGCCAGAGGTGCTACAGCTCGGTGCCACACAAGTGCTAGTCGTACGCCCTCCCCTTGAAATGCAGCACGTAGACGGTCTCGCAAGGGGCGGTGTCCCAACGTTATTCCTCCAATAAAAATGCGTGGCAGGTGTGCCTGAGTGGGGCGCTATTTTGACGCGAAAGGGCACGCGCGGTTAATGACAGTGTTGAAGCGCCCGTTAGCCCATTGCAATGCGGAATGCGGGGCACTCCTGTCGCGCTCACGTGAATGGGCCTAGTGGAGACGGGCTTATGCGCCGACGTCGCACATCAAGCGGGTGGTGCTGCATGGCGCGAAACCGATTTCCTTATCTGGACTATAATTGAGCATGGTAAATTTTGAATGGGTTGTCGTTATTCGCGTTTTTCTAGCCAGGACGAGCTGTGTAGAAATAAAAAAAAAACGCTTTATTGAGGTCATCCTAGTATATGATTCCACTCGGGCGGCAAGCGCAAAAGGTAATCTTTCTGTGTACGCGATTCAGGAACTATATCTCAACACTCTTTAGCTTGTTCCTGGGCGCGTCGGAGTTTGAAACCCCACGAGTAAAAAAATGCGGAAAACGGTTACTTCCGAGGACGCGAAATCATAGTCCTGCTGCGCAGTGTTTCCGACATTACATTTCAACTGGACCGCACACATTCAGGTCATATTGCTAAGAAATGCTTCAGTTTAGCAGTATGTTGTTCAAGGCCTAGCGGGAGCTCGCTGCCGGCCTGACGTCAGCCGTGTGCATGCCATAGAGTACCATACTGATATACACTAGAGAGAAATCTGGCGCTGCAATCGCGGACTGTCGTGGTCGCCGGCACTGCGGCTAAGCGAAGTTCCTCGCCTGCGTGTCTTAGCTAGTCACATTACTTCGGTTTTGTCTAGAAGCCAGAATCAACAAAAAAAGGGCAACATTTTTTTCTTGTTCATATTGCATGGAGCTTTTAAATAAACCCTGACAAATAAATCTATCTAGAGCTGCAATTTTATAATAACAAAACAAATTTTGTTAATCCTGTACGGTGATATTGTCACTATTTTGCAACCAGTAGCAACTTTCCAGCCTGTACATGAGCCATGCGAGAGACAAGAGGATCGTGCCCCCCTCTCCCCGCCCATTACATGACGGAACGCTCGCTGAAGCGCAGCGCGCCTAGACAGTGGCGCCAGATTCCCCTTTAGTAAATATTAGTATGAAATCAGGGGGGTGCATGCCCCTGTCTCCAGGTCTCAGAGCCAGCAGTTCGGCTTGCAGCGCACACTAGTGCCCACCCTTCATGTGGGACGCCTTGAAGCTAAAGACACGTCAGGTGTGTGCGTACTTTCCTTCTTACCCCATACGGAGTTCTCTTTCCACGCCACCGACATTTTTCGCTCTATCAGCTATGCTTTCGCATATACGTAGCAGACCCCAGACACGCAAAATAGCTCTAACGCCGTAACGTTGTATGCCTTCTCCACAAATAGTGATCGTGCTCAGAGAACGCTGAGTAGCTTCAGTAAAATATTGGCAGACGACTTGCATCGCACGGGCTGGCCGAAGTGTTGCGAAATTTACTTCCTTTAGGCGAAATGGCCGAGGACTCAAACGGTGGGGTATAGCCAACGTTACATATTGCGACCATAAAGCACACACTTGACAATTCGGGAGCAATAAATCGCAGTTGCGAACAACTCCTGTCAGCAGGAATGAACAGCGCAATAAAATATTCCGATAAAATTCGGCCATAAACTGGTTCCTAAAAAAAAGAAAACACCCGTTCGCGGCTATTTTTCGAGCTATCAAGAGAACCCTACTGAATCAGCCAGAATATCGAACACGAACGCGTGACACGTTTTCAACCGCTTTTTCCCCCTAAGCATAGCGTTTGGTATTGCACAAGTTGTTCCAAGTGGCGAATTATCCCGAACAGAAGACGTAGATTAACCATTTAGGCTGCCATTTTATGTCAAGAACAGCCATACGGGTAAGCGATCATAAAAAGTGAGCGTATGTATCGGCTGTAATAAACGTTTTTAGTGTTCAGCACTTTGGCGCCGGGTACTGTGATTTGGCGGCGTCGGCGGCGGCGAAGATGTACGCGTAACCGAGTGATAGAGAGGGAAAGAATTGTCTTCAATGATACTGTTGAGGTTAGCCTGGCCAAGGCGCCTCGCTTGCTTCACCAGATAGACTTTTCGTCATTCTATGACGACTCCGTACAAACACCTTTATCGGCCAGGGCTGCGTACACTAAGTATTTGAGGCTACCAACAAGCTATACGCTGACGCAGAGTTTGAAAGGCTTCGAGAAGTGCGGCGGACAGCCGAAAGAAGAGCGCGCCGGAAGCAATCAACTGAAGATGGTAGAAGAGCACAGAAGGCCACTCAGAGGCCCATGAACAAGTTGGCCAAGCGCGAGTAGACTTCTGTTTGGTCTAAGTTGGACCCCAGGAAGCCACTTTCTGGATTCTGGCACCTGGTTCGAAGTCTCCGGCCAACATCTACACAACTTCACCCCTTTAGATCTGTATTGCTAAGTACGAACACCACTGACCAAGGCGCTGCAAATCCCTTCTGCAGAAAAATCACCGCTGCGTCGACGTCAAATATAAGGCCCTCGTCGCCCACAAGTGTGCCTTCCCTAGCCATAACATCACCCACGGATGAACCGTTCTCTATGGCAGAACTCGTCGCTGCACTGGCTCTGCAACGAAGCTACTTCTCCGGCTCCAGAAAATATCGCCTACACAGCCCTTTCTCATTTGGGCGAAAAGAGTGAGAATCGCTATTTAGGCATGTTCAATAGTTCGTAACCAAGTGAGCGAACGAGGTCCCGAAGGCAGAAAGAAAAAGTAGGAAGAGCGGCTGCCGAAAGTGAGAGGGAGAGGGTGGCACGCACTGCACGGCGTCATCTCTCTCACTGCCTCCCCCTCACACTTTCAGCAGCCGCTCCTCTTCCGTTCGTGGCTCATCCGAACCACATGACATTTGTGCGGGAGGTTCAAACACGATTTCCAAGAACACACTCCGCGACTGCGACGCGCTACACGATAACGGAGGGTTGGCGCGCACCGCACGCGTGCGATCGCTAATCACGAGATCACTTCCTGAAACCCTGAAACACAGCAGATATGCACCGTGACCGAGAAGAATGCAGTTCGGGCTGCGCACACATTTCGCATTAGACCCGCCGCGGTAGCTCAGTGGCTAAGGCGTTGCGCTGCTGAGCACGAGGTCGCGGGTTCGATTCCCGGCCGCGGCGGCCGCTTTTCTGATGGAGGCGCACGATAAAGATCCCCAGGTGGTCAAAATTAATCCGGAGCCCTCCACTACGGCGAGCCTCATCGCCTGCGCTGCGTCGGCGCGTTAAACCCCACAATCAATCAATCATTTCGCATTAGGGAGTATAACGCTTTTTTTTTCTACTCCTCCACCATAATAACATACGGGGCATTTTCTGCCGAGCACTACCTCATTATTATTATTATTATGATAATGCGAAAATTTCCATTACTTACTGATGGCCTTCGATGTGACTACATAACGCACTGCTCAAAATCCAACTTTTCATAATGGGTTTCAGAAAAAGAGAATGATAATGAGTGAAGCCACACCAAGCGGCTCGCACAAAAAACGCCTCCCGTGGCAGGAATAGAACCTGAGCCCCTCGCGTTATGAAGCCCACGTCTATTTGATTGCGCCTTTACGACATATTCGAAGCTCTTGAATTTTGAACTTTGATTTTGTATCAGGTTTAATGTGAGCGAGCTTCGCGTTTTTAACTAGCCCGCAAGGTGTTCGGCGTTCCTATCTTGGCCCATTGGCCGCCCAGCAGGATTGGGAAAATTCCTTCTCGTGATTTATGAATGCTAAAGCAAGAATGTACAAGTGAAGGCCGCTTAATTTTCCTTCCAGCTTTGCGAACGCGAGTGAGCAATTGCGACTGTTGCACCCGTGTGCGAGGTCAGCGGCGCGCGTGCTTGATGTGCCGCCGAACACTGCTCTCACAGCCACAGCTGCAACTCTCCGCTTTTCACGTAATAATAATAATAATAATAATAATTATCTTTATTACAGGAAAAGTACACATTATACATTCCAGCCCACATAAGCAGTGATGCTTGAGAGCGGGCTGGGCAGCCCAACTTCGTGCACGGGGCACATGCCTATGCCCTTTACAAAATATACAAAGGTAAATAAGAGGAGGGAATTTCCTGTGGCCGGACAACAATTACTGTTCGATAACACAGACAAAACAAAAGAAATTTAAACTAACACAATGTAACGGAAGAACATATACAATGCAAACTTAAATACACAACTTATTATGAAACCTATACAATACGAGCATGAGCATGCCAAGTGTGCGGGTGTACAGCTAAGAAATCAAGAAGTTTCGGTTAGCCATAAGCGCAGGAACAATTTGATTTTTTTAAAACTATGAAGGGCAGCATCTACTTAAAGTTTATTAAAAAGAGAAGGTACATAGTAGGGTCGTGTTCTTTTCCCGTAATTGGTATAAACGCGAGGAATTACATACGTTTCAATACGGCGCAAAGGTCTTTGTTTTTTGTTGCCTACTTTAAAGGTATTTGAAAAATAATATTTGCATAGTGCATCAAAGGCAAACTGTTTGTCAACAGACAGCATTTCTAGTTGATGCATTGTTAAATCTCTGTCCTCTCCTTGAAGGAGTGTTCCATATGAAATGCTGCGAGATATTCGTTTTATTATACGGTTTAATATGTTTAGCCGGTATTGTGAGGCATGACCATAGATAGTTAGCCCGTAACGTACTATTGACTCTCCCAATGATTTGTACACCATTTTTCTGATTAAAATATCTGATGTAAATTGTAGGGAATAAAGGTAACTGCACACTACCCGCAAGCGCTTCGCCACTTCTTGAATGTGCGTGTCCCAAGCTAGTGTCTCATCGAATGTTAAACCTAAGTACTTAACACTACTTGATCGTGGCACAGTTGGGCAGAAGCACTCACGGCAGCCGCTATCGTGTAGATAAATAGGCCTAGATATTGTGAGCCGCTTATGTGGGCTATGAAAGCAAAGTAGCGTCGTTTTTGATTTATTAATGAAAATACGATTAGAAACAAACCAATCGAGCAAATGGCATATGTCAGTCTGAAAAATTCTTGCAGCTTCATCATAGGAGTTACTCGGAAAGGCTAAGACCGTGTCGTCAGCGTACATATAAAGTTTAGATTTTAGTGGTACATTGGCAAGGTCGTTAACATAAATATTAAACAAAAGAGGCCCTAGCACAGAACCCTGTGGAATACCAAAATTCACTGCCCTGTATTTACTTAAAGAAGTACCTATTTTTACACATTGCACCCGATTGAAAAAAATAATTTTTAAAGAACGACAAATATGGGCCTCTGAATCCAATATCGTACAATTTGTGCAATAATAATTGATGGTCAACGGTATCGAATGCCTTTTGCAAATCAACGAACAACGAAAGAACAACATTATTAGTATCCAGTTCATGGCAAATAAAGTCGTTAAAGTCCTCTAATAGTGTGATCGTACTTATTCCACTGCGGAAACCGAACGGGGCAGGGTTTAGTAAGTTATATTTTGTACAGAAATAATTCATGTTCTTATACACAATTTTTACCAGTATGCATGTTATACATGAAAGTATTGCAATTGGCCGGTAATTACAGTAATCCTTTTTTGTTCCTTTTTTGTGCAGTGGCCTCAACATGCTTACTTTCATCGCATCCGGTATTTTACCAGTTAAAAAGATTTCGTTGATAATGAAGAGTAGTAACTTTTTCAGTTTTTCAAAATTATGAATAATATCTCTTATTCTGATCTTATCGATTCCTGGCGATTTCGTTATGCGCATCGTTTTAATTACATCCAGAAGCTCAACTTCATTAGTACTGGGCATGAAAGCTGAATGTACATTGTGGGCAGAGCTGTGGGTATGAGATACTTGCGACCTATACTGATTGTGAAGCTTATTCACACTTTCCGCAAAATGGTCATTAAAATTTTCGGCTAATTCTCGATCTGAAACTTTTGGAAATGCTTCGTTTATTGTGGAGTCAATGTTCCTCGTTGGAGCCCTTCCCAAAATGTTATTAACTATGCCCCAAGTTTTTTTTACATTATTTCGACAGGCTGAAAACTGATTAAGATAGTATTTTTTTCTTGCTAGCCTTATCTTGGCTGTGAGTTTGTTCCTCAGCTGTTTAAATTCGTCTTTCAGAAGAGTGTTGTCGGGGTTTTTTCGGCATTGTTTAAACAAGACGCCTTTTTGATAGCTTAGTTCCATTATCTCCTTATCTATACAAGGGCTGGCTACATTTCTGCGCCGAAGCTTTATTTTCTTTTTTGATTATTGTAAATGTCCTCAAATTTTTTTGCCATTAGATCATAAGCCACCAAGTGATTACTTTCTAAGAGTGCATCCCAGTTAAAAGATTTAATTTGTCGGTCAACTTCTTTGTCATGTAACACTAATTTTTCTAGCTCTGGCTCTACGGGTGGCAATCGGTTATCTCCTGAAATTACCAATACAGTAAACTAGTGGTCTGCCACTTTTTCCTTAACGACCCAACTAAATGCATCGAGTTTCGGCGTTCTGGTACTGATATGGTCAATACATGTCTGCGTCAACCGATCACTTAAAATTTCTGCTCGTGTAAAATCTTGGATTTGATTCTCAAACCCATATCCTGCTAACAGCGTTAAGTAGTCATTGACTCCAGTTTTCGATGTATCAGTAATGTCAATGTTAAAGTCTCCATCTAAGATTATCTGCTTATTGCTGTGCTTGTTTAAAAATGCCGAAAGCTCGTCTAAAAAGAGTGCAATATTTTTATTTGGTGGCCTGTACACCGCACAAACTAAGAATTCACCATGTTGACTGTCAGCAGTTAAGGCTACCACTTCAGCCTCATCAAAAGTAAGAGACAGTCTGTCACATAACCACCCACTGCGAACAAACACCATCACGCCACCTCCTTTTCTGTGTTCCCTACATAGCGAAAATGACTGGAACCCATCGAGAAAGAACTTTGAACTGTCAATCTCTGAGATGCTAGTCTTAGTCAAAATAAGGATGTGTAAAGACGGCAAAGCTGGCGTCAGAACAAATTGTAAGTAATGCCAATGTTTGTGTAGGCTCCTGACATTTACGTGTATTAGCTCGAGAATCACATTTTTTGAGCTCTCAGATTCCCACTCTTGCTTTTTTTCTACCCAGTGTTTGAGTGATTGCAAGCTTGCGGACATTTTATGCTATTTTGTTGAGTTCCGATACTTTCCTAATTTCCACAGCTTTGGCTCCTTCATGCTTCTTAACGAACACCCTTCCGTTGCGTGCCCAGGCAAATTCGTATTCCTTGTCTTTTGCGACTTTCTTGGTCTCCCACAGTATTTTTTTAATGCGGAGTGTCATGTTTTCATTGAGGTAAATGCTCTCTTCTTTCAGAGTTGTCCGTTTCTTTAACCACTCCTCTTTCATTTCTTGCCGGGAAAAGCGTACAAGTATAGGGGGGATCATGCCTGCTTTTGCTTTGATCCTATGTACAACTTCCACGTCCTCGTGGTTTGGGGCTCTGAGTTTTAGTTTACTGGCAACAGAACTCAGAACTGCACGCAAGTCTTCCCCTTCAGCATGAGCAATGCCATGAATCTCCAAGTTCCTCTTCCTCGAGTAGTGCTCTAATCTATCCACTTGAATTTCTAGGTCGCTCATTTCTTCATCTTTCAGCAATTCGGCCTCCGAGCGAGTTGTTTTTCCCTTTAGGTCTTTAATCTCCTCCTTTTGCGATTCAACGGTTATTAGCAAGTTGTCGTACTTCGAAGAAAGAAACTCGAGCGTTTTTTCCATGCCCTCAATAGTTTCAGTCTGCTTGTCAATTTTGCGGTCAGTGGCATCGTGAATTACTACTTGTTCTTCGTGTTTCTTCTCCAAGACATCTAAACGACGAAGCACTAGATCCAGTTTCGACATTACATCATGCAGTGAAGGCTCAGAAGCGCCTGCCTGACTGTCCCCGTCATCGTGCTTGCGGTTTAGTCGAGATTTGCTGCTAACGCAAGTACAGCACGACCATTCAAGAACCCCATCCGGTGTCATGCTCTTAAGCGTAGTCTTTGTAATTCCTGAGCATTTTCCAATGTGGTAACAGTTGCCGCATTCACAACATTTTAGGTAATGGCTCTCAGGAGTAACAGCTTTCAAGCAGGCCAAACAATCACCAAGAGACATTTTGTATGAAAATGCCTCTTGGTGACGTGACCCTGACTTGACTGTAAGTGTCATGTAGGTGCGCGGATCGCTTTGGAAGGCTGTGAACTTTTCTGCCGCTGCAATCTTAAACAGCGCCTAGAAAGCTGATAACAAAGCACGAGAAAGGACGTCACGGTGACGGCGTCACGTGAAAGCCATGTTACGCCCCTTACGCCCCTCAAGGGGTTCCTGTCCCCCCTCCCCCCCCCCCCCCAACAAGCACTTCATCATCATCATCCCCTCAAGGAACCATTTTTCTGTCCCGGATGCCTACACAAGGCGCCAATACTTTTCACAAAATGGGCCGTTTATTGCTTGTTAAAGACCAGAAAGCAGATGCGGATAGAGGAGCACCAGTTTATTGGTTACCTTCGAATGACTAGCCGAATTCTGGGAATGATGATGATGACGATGATGGCGGTTGTAATGGTGGTAATTATGATGATGATGATTATGATTATTATGATGATGATAGCCTGGCCACCGGTGCTTTTGATAATTGCCTCTCGCTTCGATGTTTTCTTCCCAAGCAGATCACATATTCTAACAATTCTTTCCCATTAAAAATAATATGCTGTAGCCAGTTTACAAGCTCCAGGTACCGAGCGTACGACCGTGTCCTCCGAATGCGTGAATCGAGCCGCGCCGCCACAAATATTTGCTCGTAACAAGGTATGATGCGCGGTTTTCCCCTTCGAGCTTTATAACCGTATTTTAGTAGCGGTCGAACGGTGAATGACCGGTTTAAGATTATGTGAGACAGGATACGTCAGTGCGAAAAAGAAAATGTGTCAGGCGTTTCGCAACTAGAAAGAGACATCTAATTTGGTCCGCTACGTCTCATGTTGATTAGCTCCGACAGAAATCAATTCACGGGAGCAATTCCTCTCCGCGGATTGTTTCATATGGGACGCACTCTGGCTTAATTACTGACTAACGCTTCCCATGCATCCAGAGATGTTCATTTTTTTAGTATTTACACGAGAAAGAATCTCTGGCGTGCGTGCATGCGTGCGTGCGTGCGCGCACGCGCGGATCGCGTAGCTCTCCGCCCGCTGACGGCAACATGATAGGTGTCTATAACGTAGCAACGGTGAAGCACGATACCGCAAACTTGGTGAACTAGACAGTAAATGTTTCACATTACAAATCACGTCCTGAAAACGGAAAAGAATCCTCCGCATCTCACTGCATACGCAGGGTCACCTTTGTACCATTTGTTGCCTTTATTGTTTCCACCACCGATACCGTGACGAAGGTTTTAATACGATGAGAATTTGCAGCCCACTTCTACTACTTTGCATGATGGCCCTCAATCGCCTCTGCGCGTGTGTGAAGCCGGGGTGAAAGTGTACTGGGCGACAGTAGGCCAAGAAAAGCAGGGAGTGTTAAGGAGTGACGGAAAGGGTGAAGTGAATACAGTTGATCCCCAGATATCAGTCGCACAACCAACAGCGTGCTGCCAGTGCAGACAACACGGCCGGATCTCCATGCTTGCGGTCGTTAGGCAGCAAAGCAAGGCAGCGCCCACGTCTCTCGCTAAGCCCGCCAAAGCGCGCTGCCTATCCTCGAAAACGTCCGCTGGAATACCGCTCGTTTGCAACAAACTCCGCAGCAGTAACAGGCGCCTTTCTGATCTTCCAGTCGTAAGTCATCCATAATTACACGCGCACAACCACCAATAGAATGTTAATCCCATTTGCGCATCGACGATCCGCCAAAAAAAGGCTTCCGGCGCAATTTCGCTAAGCAGGGGCTTTTTTTTTTACCATTGCACGCGTATGTTGGTAAACAAACCATGCGCCGACTTCCACGCAGAGGCCTACAAGCGCCACTCTGTACGACAAAGTGCTAGTGTGTGCACTTCCAGCATACAAACAGCGCGTGCACTGGATTTTGTGCGCCGTACTTAGGCGGGTTTGTATAGCGCGCCTAATCCAACATAATTAACACAGCTGCGCGTGTCCAATCACGGGAGCGTCGCGACATGCAGGAACCGGTCATGCGTGGCTGCGTTCGATCATTACGGCGTAATCTGTTGGAGATAGCCAAGTACGCTATTTTTTTTTTTTTTGCTAAGGCACGGCATGAAATCGTCCTATACAAGAACAGCAGGCTGACGAAGTGCACACCGGGTTACCTTTACACGTTGAACTCTGCATACTCACGGCAGTGTTTGGTTTAGTTTGACGAACAAGCGTACGCGCAGATAAAATTGAAAATGAAAATTACCCCAAAAGCGTAATTTTTGCACACGACTTTGCTCCTTACGGCTTAGCCGAAAGCGCGTATTGAACGAGGCGGTTACCCGACAACCACGCTAAGCACGCTGCTGCCTGAAGCGTTTAACAGACCGTGTCGTGAGCAAACTGCGGTTTAATTTGACGTCGGCAACATTGACGACGCCTCCGTTACAGACACGGAGCGCGAAGTGACCCATGCAGTCATTAGCCTGTAGTGCAGCGGGTCTAAGAATAGCCCAGCTGTTTTTCTGACCATCTAAAGAGCGAGCCGCGTGGATTTATTTGGTAATTATGAATTTGATCAACTGAGTAACTACCGTGAAAACGCAGGAACCAGCTGCAAGGTCATAACAGACATTTGGGGTCCTTGGTTTCCGGCTTGTACAAGTCTATGAATTTAAGTCGAAAAATGGCATACTACAGTGCTCCCTCGTTAACTCGAAGCCGTAAAATGCGGTGAAAATTTTAAGATCAGCGGAATTTCGAGTTAAGCGAAATGCTTAATTTTTGTGCCCAAGTCACTGAAATACGAAATAATGCTGGTAACAAAAGCTCTTCTCCACGGGAGAGCTTCCATAATAAAGCCAAGTTCGCCGGCAAAACAAATTATTATTTTCGCTGAAGAAACAACTGGCTGATTCTCGCCTGCTTCACCGTCACATATGTTCCTAGAAAGTCGTTTATCAGCTGCTCAATCCGTCGCATCAATTGTTCGTCGCCACCGCTACATTATACCTTGCTGCGAAGCGCGTACACCTTCTTTGTAGTTTCTGTCATTGTCGGTACTCCTCGAGGCCCGTCGTCTGAATGATCGCCTACATCGTGCACAGCGCTCTCAACAATGTCGGAAGGCAGCATTCCGGTAACGGGAACAGCGATAATTTGAAGGGACAGCTTCGTACAGCGCGAATTTGTGGTTCAAGATCGCGTTCTGCACATAGTGGAAGCTAAGCGTTACATCGGAGAGTACACCTGTCTCTGGCAGACTTTGCCTTGTGTCCTTCGTGTCAACATTTCGAGATATCCGTAATCGCCGAAACAAAAAAAAAAACGTTTCGAGATAAATGAGGGCAAATACAGGGTAGCCGTGGGAGGTCATTGCACGGCAAAGAGATATTTCGCCCAATATTTCGAGATATCCTGGTTCGAGTTAACGAGGGATTACTGTACTCTGAAATTCGGGAATATGGTGGATATAGGGTTCGTGATATCATCATAAATATCAATAACAGCCAATTTAGGTCCACTGCAGGACGAAGAACTCTCCAATTTACCTCCAATAACTCCTGTCTTGCGCTCCCCGAGTCAATCGTTTTCCTCCAAATTTCTTACTCCGTCTCTCCATTAAAATAATGTCTTCTCTCTTCTTCTTGAACCGTCCCTGGGTGTCCATTCCAATAGCATTCTTGATAACGTTTGTCTAAAAGGTTCAGCATATTTTCCAAAACAGGGAATAATTACGGGTATTGCTGCAGAATAAAACCAAAAGCAAAAAAAAAATCATTTACATAAGTACTCTGCTTCAAATAAATTTTATATCTCGAAAGCAAACTTGCCGAACTTGCACCATTTACACATGCGTTTTGGGCAAGTTACATCTGCCGTAAAGGCCACTAGCGCCAAATTTGTAGTTATAAATAGCGTCAGGGTAGCATCGACTGCAGGACAGGGAGAAATTAGCACGTTACTTTTTGAGACACCTGCAGTGATGCGGTGCCTATTCAGTTTCACGGCGCCCACTTGAAACTCCCAAGAAGATATGCGCAGCCATCACCAAATAAATTTTTATTCATTAAAATGTTACATGTGGTTGTGTTCTCGGTGTTGCTAGACTTCGTAGCAGAATTTTTTTTTTAATTGCGACAGTGTGCCTTTTGGCATCAGTTCCTACAGGTACAAGTTTTCACCCGTTTCCCGGATGAAGTCCAGAAGACAGCGCTGGTGGGGCCCCCACAGCCATCGCTGAAGATCGGGGGGTCTCCCCGGATGCAGGCCTGTGCCGCGAAGGTGTCGGGATCTCGCTCCACTCAGGGAAGGGCACGTCCATAGCAGGTGGTTGGTGTCGGCGTCTTCGGCAGGAGCCGCACAGAAGGGGCAGGTCGTGGAGAACGGGGCATTGTATCGCGGTGGCCATGCCCGGGTTACCGCAGGAGGGAGGGCCACCCCAACTCTTGTTGTCTACGCAGCAGGACCTCTTCCCAGCGAGCGAGCCCACTGGGAAGGTCTGTTCCACACGGTGGGATGAGAGCACGTGTGGCGCGACGTAGATCTTCCTTTAGTTGGACAAATTGGTCATGTGGGTCAGTTGTCATCAAGGGCAGGGGCCGTGGAACGGACGTAACGTGACAGAAACTATCCGCCGCAATATGAGCGGTGATAGTATTACGCCGTATCCACGACAGTAGAAGAGGGCAGGGCCACGTGCCCAGCAGGTCATGAATGTCTCTTGAGACAGACGAGTTGGAGGCTACACGTCGCAAATCCCGTATGACCGCCGTTGAGTCCGTGTAAATTTGTGCCGAAGCAGAAATTGATTTTGGGGCTGAAGCCACGGCACGTTGCATCCGTAAATGTTTCTGTTTGGTGGCAAACATTAAAGGAGCAAGAGCGTTTAATACGGTATTTAGCGTGAGTCATTCAGGGCGACTTGTGCAGCTTTATGCGCTGAAGCCGGAGAAGTCCGAGACAAATCAGGGCCGGAAGTGCTGATTGGGGAATTGTGCATTGAATGTTTGAATCATTCCGCTTCCATCTCAGCCCACCGAGTGGGGTTGGCCAGAGTGGGGTAGGCCAGACTGGAGTTGGCCAGAAGGCTCGAGTTTGAGCGAAGCTCGGGTAATGTGGAGCTGTGGTAATAATAAGAAGCGCATAGTGATATGCTGAGGCGCGGCTAAGTCGCTTTAAAGCTGCCATTCATGCTATTTGCTGATTATTAAGCTGACGCCACCAGTCCAGCGCAGCGCGCTATAATGATGCGCGGCTGAAAAATGCGTGGCGCATTTTTCAGTGTGTTTTGGCACTTGGTGGCTACTGGGGGCAAACGAATTCAACTGCGTTACCTTATTATGTTTTTATTTTATTAATCTGTACTTCACAACGAAGTTCATTTCTTTTTAGATGCGACGCATCTCTTTCACTCGCCTTGTCCCTCCTGCGTCGTCCGGTGTAGTACGCATCCCTCCCCCATTCTTCTCGCCGCGCCAGCTGCGTGCTAGCGCCGCTCTCACCGCAGCGCCATCTGCGTGTTAGCGCTCGCTGGAGCTCGCCACGTCACCGTGCCAGCTGTGCGTGGGTGCGGGTTAGCGCACAGCTTGCGCGCAGCTTGCGCTCGGTTAACACATGCGCATGCGCTGCTATGCGCTGATCTCTCTCGTTCTTCTGCATATAAACGCGGGAACTGCGCCGCTCCGCCGATGGCATCCTCCGATGGCCACCGATGATTTGAACGGAGACTAACAGGCCTGCTATCGCGATGGTCGGCGCAACCGTAACAAGCACCGGCCACCCCGATAAAAATTTACACCATCTTCCCGCGAGGGGAACCATGGGGTAGATGGGACGCATCGGGGGTGAACATGCTGCGTAAAATATGGACACACAACAACAATGGACAAGCTAACATAACGGAAACGCAACGGAAACCCCCGATGCGTCGCATGTACCCCATGGTTCCCCTCGCGGGAAGATGGTATAAATTTTTTATTTCAGGCCTTCATATTAGTTTTTTTTTTAGTTTTCGTCCTGACAAGCAGTTTCTGGTGTCGGTGGCAGACAATGCCATCACGTGAATATGCATGACTGGCAAAAAGGAAAGCGGGTGACGGAAGCCCGCCACATTAAGAATAATTGGTGTTACGTCATCGAAACCCTCCGTCCGCTTTAGAGGCGAAATTTCCTCGGGGCACTCATAGTCTGCTTGCGTGATTTCAAGGCTACGCGTACTAACAATTTCTTTACTGATACATTGTACTTGTGTCTTTTTTCGTGGCTTTCGCTCGTTGCCGTTTGGCACAGATTACTTCAACCGGTTCTCTTCTGCTATACCGTGTTTGTGTCAGTTTCTTGCCTTTCATTTTTTAATCTTAGCGCGTGTATTGCGTCAGTAAGCAGACCGGAACACGTCACAGCCTCCCTAGAGGCGGGGTTCTGCGAGGCTCGTTTGAACGTGTGCTACTCCCGCGACATCACGTTCATGTGTCATGCGGCACGCTCTATTCTACAACTTTTACTTTTCAAGTTCGATTGATTGTGGGGTTTAACGCACCGACGCAACGCAGGCGATGAGGCGCGCCGTAGTGGAGGGCTCCGGATTAATTTTGACCACCTGGGGATCTTTATCGTGCGCCGAAATCTCGTACACACGGGCGTTTTTGCTTTTCGCCTCCATCAGAAAAGCGGCCGCAGCGGCCGGGAATCGAACCCGCGACCTCGTGCTCAGCAGCGCAACGCCTTAGCCACTGAGCCACCGCGGCGGGTACTTTTCATGTTCACGGTGCAATAAATTTTTCGAACCCGGCATACTAGCTCCTGAAAGATCCCAAGTGTGGGCCAATCCCACAATTGGGCATGTGTACGAAGGAAGGAGTAGCAACAACTACTTTTTTAGATTTGTTTCCTTTATTTCCTTTTGCTCTTCACCGCTCCCGTTCAACGAAGCTCTCCACAGTAGTTTTCATAGAGGTCAATTCCCTCCCTCCGCTTTCTCCCTTCGCGCCTTTCCCACTTCCGCGTACCGTCTCTGTGGCGTCACACGGTTACTTTAGTTCTAAACTCTCCCTTTTACTCGCTTTCCATGCTCTGCTTGCAGCCATACGACGATGACGCTCAACAAAACCAGCTGAACTGTGTACAATCACTCGCCGTTGACTGCATATGCATATACGTATAAGCTATCGTGCCAGTGACGTTTTCACAAGGAATGTGCGACAAGAAACGGCTCAAGCGAAACTGTCTGCCACGCTGACGATAAATGAAACGCATGGCCATGCAACGCCTCGTTCGAAACTGTTTTGCAAACAGACGATAACTGAAGCGCACGCTCTGGCTGCAGGCGGATAGACGCGCAATAGCACCTGCGGAAGCCATGTCCGCCGAACCTCCTAAAAGAAAGGCGAGGTCAGGTAAACATGTCTCCAGTGATTATATTGCGCACACACCAGGTGACTGTCTACTGGTTGCGGTCGATGGTGTGGTCTCTACCAACGCTTCCGTGGAAGCTGCCCGTTGCGTAAAACCGCAGCGCGCACACCTGCTCCTTGACGGGTATGGACCGACAGCCTTTCCTAAGTCGTCGCGAACGGGGGTCCGTGGCCAGTTGACTGCACAGCCAATGCACTGTATTTTTCGAGAGATAAAAACGAGCTCGAAATTCCTGGTCCGTATAAAAGATCTCTCGGGGTAGAAATATGAATACCGCGGCAATCATGAACAATAAACCACGCCGAAGCAGCGCCAGCCATTAGCGTCACAAGTTCAACACGGCCATTCAAAACCATTCCCGAGTTTGCCCCAAGCTCTGATGTTATTCAAACACACCCAGCCTATTCGTGGGTTTGGCGTAGCGACCGAAGTGGCACCCACCAGTGGCGTCGACTGTGTCGGTGGCGTAGCGTCGTAGCCAAGAAGTCGGCATATGACGCCCGCTAGCAGCCAAAAAAAGTTAGCACCAAACAGAAATGAAGTCCACAGGCCACCGCCAGCCAATGGTGCCGCAGTCGCCGGGGTGCTAGGTCTGAAATGGAGTTCACTCTTGCCCGAGAAGATAGGAGCGGCCAAGTCGACGAGATTTCCCCACAGGAGCCTTCTTCACACACCGTAAAGGCACAGTCAATCACCAATGACACAACTTCAACGCCCAAAACGCACTCGCGAATGCTCAAACACGCTCTTGAGTTTGACACGCTAAATTCCGACGATTTCTGATGAGCGCCCGCCGTGCAAACTCAACCAAGCCATAAACAAAAGCCATATTTGGACGGCTGGGAGCAGGACATGTTCCATTCGCTACATGCGTGAACCCCTTTGCTTACTTGGTTTGAGCTTGTGCAGAGCTGCACTGGCTCTACCCTTCATCTACATAGCAAACATAACTCAGTATATGAACAGAACACCGAAAAAAACGCACCGCCCCGTGCCGTGCGTGGCCAACAGCCAGGCTGGGGATTTGAAAGCAGTAGTGGGGTTTTCTATAGTTATCCGAGGGAGTGGGTATTGCAGCCCTATTTCACATTGCGCTGCATGCGGTTGATAGCACAAGCCGAACTTTCTCACGTAAGCGGCCCCAGTACGGCGCCTTGAATATGCCAGGCGCCAGGTGTGCTTCGCGCGATTGCACCGGTTTCGCTAGAGGCATGTATATATGTGAAGCTCCACTATCACTCTTTTCATAACCCGAGAAGCTGGAACTCGGTAGTAGGCAGAACTAGGGCCTTCCGGAATAGCGCTTCAGATCTCTACGGTGTGAACCGATCTAGCCGAGTTTTTTGTTTGTTTGTTTGTTTGTTTTGTGGGGGCAGAGAAGGGAGTATAATGGGGGTGAGAATTAGAACCTTTTATTTTACAGTTTGTTTTAAAGCGAATCTCGCTATGCCTATCTCGTTCCGTCCATCATTACAACCAAAATTCACTGGAGGAAAGCCAACTTACACAATGAGTTTCGACAAAGGCAGGTTAACCGCGTCCTATAGTGCCCGCAAAGGCACGAGAGTGCGCGCACGTCTCCGCTCCTATTCCATCGTTTCGGCCCGCCCTCTCCTTGATAGCCTGAACACTCCTTGTCAAGTGCCTGGTAGCAAACCGGGCTCTACGCCTGGATAACCTCTCGCCCTTTCCGCTCGTTTTTTGCCTCCTCCACCGCATCCTCAAGAAGGAAATGATACGTTTCCCGTTGCCGGCATCGAATCTGAGTCTCTCGCGTTACAAAGCGGGCGTCTATTCGAATGCGCAATTCCGACACGATCGAGGAAGTGTGCATTTTGGAATTCGACTGAAGTTGCATGGGAGGAAGCTTCCCGTTTTAACGATCTTTCTATTAAGAGAGGGCCTTTGATATTTTATTCTATGTTGCTGCTTTTAACGTTAGCCAGTGTGTTCTCCTCCACATTCTGCTTCCGCTTTTTTTTCTCTTATTACCAGTCTTCAACACACACGTACAACACAAAAATAACCACACGCTGCATGTGGTACAACACACATCGACATAAACACACCAGCCGTGCGCTGTGCTTTTGTCTCGCATCTGTTCGACGTTATTGTTTCTGTCTTCGCACCGTATTGGGGTGCTGGCTCCACTGTTCTTTTATCTCGTCGCTGTTTGATGTCGTGTTTTATTTATGTGAAAAGCAATCCTAGATAAACTTCTAAATCAAAACACGCTTTAATGTATGTTTATTGGCATGTAGTATGCCTTGAATCTAAGCAATGTTCACATAGATGATCGGTATCGGATAAGTGCTTCGTATTGAGTTTCGCTCTTGTGGACTCCACAGAGAGGGCGCTTTCAGTTTTTTTTTTTTTTTTTTGGACCACAAAAAAAAATATAGCACGACAAGCGCATACAAACATTTGGCAAGAACCGCTCTAAAACACTAAGGTACTAGACCAAGAATGTTACGAAATAAAACGTAACCTGAATCCTGACCGCTAATTACTAGCTGCTAGACCGAAGTGGCTGCTTTTTCAGACGTAGGCAAAAAACAAAAAATGTCCGTTTGTGGAGATTTCAACGCACTTTCCGGAGCGTGCAGATCTAGCTTCGGTGCGTTAAACCACAACGGTATGACTTTCTGTGGGCCTCCGCGATTGTGAGTCCTGGATCGACCTCAAACTCCCCATACGCGATCCAGCGCTCGATTTTCCCTACGAGACTTACGGTCCGAAGGCAGTCCTCGTGCTGCCCGCGGACCGTCCACGCTAAATCGAGGGTGGCCTGTATTGCTAGCTAGGGGGTAGAGTCCTTGGAGCGTAGAAGGGCTCAACACTGATCCGTCTGTACGCTTGGCGAGAGTTATGACTTCACAAGTTGGAGTTAAGCGAAGATCTTACCGGGTAGATATCGGGACACGGCGTCATTTCAGCACACTGGTAATGCTAGATGGTAATTAAGCCGAGATTGAATGGAGTGAACGCCCGCAGCCATCTGCGAAATAGAGATGGGCCGGGCAGCCACTATCCGTGGCTATCGGGGAAGAACGAGCTGTCAGGCGAGTTGAACTTTAACAGAACCTAGCGAGACAATTGGCTCGCTGCGCTAGACAGGCGGCACTGACCGATCACCTTCGGCGTAAGAAACGGAGTGCAGGTCTGACTGACCGAGCTGCCAATCCGTCTGCACCGATTATGTTAACACATAGCTTGCGATGATCGATGACGACCGCTGTGAACAGGAGCGTGCCGGGCAAGCTAGCCGGTTTGCTTAGCTGAATGAAGCCATCTGGAAATACCAGGAGAGCCTTAGATTCTTGTGGTCAAGAAGTGAATTATCACTGTCAGACACTGAATGGTGTCTGGCGAGAGTAGCCGAACAGATTCAAGCAATGCACTTTGCTCGTGCGATACGCAAATGACCTTTTCCATGCCAAGAAAAGCGCCATTAGCGGCGATTGGGACAAGCTCAACGCGGGGCTCTTTCGACCACGGCTGCTGGTGGAGCCGAGCGCTCCCTGGGTGGTAGCCTACCAGGCGCGGTTGGCATGGAAATTGCGCTCCGCTTGTTTAACGTCATGCGCGAAGTTCACTGTGTGTGTGCGCTTTTGTCGAATTTTTTTGCTTTTCCAATGCCGCTGGCAGGCCGCCCAATGACTTCTTAGCGGTTCTTAAATATCAGCGGTTCTTAAATACCAGCCACGATCTTTTTAAAGCTATGCTGCACCGTCGCCTCATTTTTAAACCACATTAGAAGTAGCTGGCTCGGATATTATTGGAGGGAACCGGCCGCATCGGCGGTGGCCGCTGAAAGCGAATCAGAGATCGGATTAGCCATGAGGCTCCAGCATTTCGCACAAAGCAGCGCCAGATGGCGCACGCTTTAGCGTTGCCTACTTCCGTCCAATATACTTCGCAAAACCATCGCCGTCATCACCGTTGCCTAATCTTCAGACCGGGGCCGGCAGTGATCAGAAGGCATTAATAGCATCGTCGATGGGCGCTTGAGGCGAATGAAGGAGCGCGGGAGGCCTTGACATTTCGACAGCAGCCGAGCGGATGCGGGCGTCCACGTTGCGTAATTCTGCGATGGTATTTTGAGATTAGTGGCGTATGGCCCATTTCTGTGAAGAAATATATCCCCCTATGAGTTGTTTTGTCTTGGACATGTGAGGATAGCGTGCTTTTAACGCCACGGACGCGCCACGGACAAGTGTCTGAAGCTTAAATGCTCACAACACGCGTATCCTGCAGTCGCCTTTGCCGCTTTGGAGAGTGCTCTAGTTGCAACAGAAGGGTCTTTGAAAGTTACCTAGAACTTTTTCACTTGTGAAATGGCTAGTACCACAGGCACCAATTATAACGGTCATATAAGGGTCTCCAACACTGGGCTCGTACTGACTGAATTTAGCAAAAAGTTTGCTTTGGTCCATCCGCTTGTTCAAATGGCGAAGTTCTTTCTGAATTGGTCACAAAAGAAATGCCAGTCAACCGCCAGTTGCACCTGTCTGATATCTACGACAAAATAATGAACAAAATTTACCAGCAGATTAAGGATTCTGCCTTTCTCGAAGAGATACCATACAAAACACATTAAATCGGGTATCATAGCGAAAGAAATGAAGCTCCACGGCGGTTACCTGATGCAGTATAGCCAACGCAAGAGAATTGAGATCCACGACGTTGTAAAGACAGGAGCTCAGATACTACGTTCTGACTCTGACGCCCTTCACCGACTGCTAGCACGGCTTGGTTAAGAATCTCCTATAATTGCTCAATTTCGTTCAAAACTACCTCAGCTAAATGTGGGTACATACCGGGCATGTCTTCCTTTAAGGTAAAATGTAAGGCTGAACCCTTCCTGTGAGGAATGGTTGCCTGCGTAAACGTGATCAACATTGCAGCGGCAGGGTTGGGTATGTGCCCAAGTATGTGACATTTGCCTTTCCCCTGGAGGCAGCCACCCCTATGCCTGCGGTGGCCAAGCTGGGATTGCAAGGAAATTCTAACACAGCCAAGGTACTGCACGAGAGCACGGAGTGCATAGAGAGGGAGAGAGAAAAAAACTTTAATATTTGTAGTAGGTTTAAGGGGTCGGGGTGGCCGTAGGCTCCAGCCTGGCGGTGACTAGCGTAGCCCTGTCCATGAGGGAGAGTTGTGTCCCTAGGTCAGAGCTGCCCAGCGCCCCCTCCCACTGCTCGGCAGAGCCCCACATGCAGTTTGGTACAGTGGAGCGTGTGCCACATGCAGGACAATTGGGGGAGGGGTAGGGAGGGGTGGATGTGATGAAGTACCGCTCGGCAAAGGAGAGTGTGAGCCTGGAGGAGTCTGGAGGTGGAGCAGGAGTACACGGAGGCATCTGAATGCAGGGTGATCTTGTGGCGGCCATTCCGAATTTGTCGAGGAGTCCGCGCTAACAGTGCGACTCCCATTTTTTGATGATTTTTCCTTCGACTGGATTGAGTTCACAGAGCCTCGCCCTACCTCCCCCTTCTCCCTCCACTTAACCCAATGTGACCATGGTGGCGCCGCGTGGAAAGAAGAGTGCTAGGGGTTACACTCCTAAACAGCAAAAAACCGTATGGATTTGGGAACAAAACCCGTGCAGAAGACATCCTAGTTCAAAATAGGCAAAAGAACTAGGCTTGGGCAGGGCACGCCATGCATGCGTATGAGGGACAACGTGTGAACCCTTCGTTGATTTGAAATGAAACGGGCTGACCAAGGACACCATGAAGGAATTATCTAAGAAAATTCCGTGGAATGAAATATATTAAGCTAGCTCGAAGCATACGGGGCTGGGAATCCATGGGACAGGACGTCGTCCTGTGGTGCACACAAACAGGCTGATGATGATGATGATGACCATTTTGCGTGGAACAAGACAGGGCATGTGCTCGTCCGTGAAGGTGGCGTCATGCACTCTCGTTCATGGCGAAGGAATCTCAAAACAAGGGATCTCAAAAAAATTGGCTCCAATGCACGCTGTGAAGGTGGTTGGAAAGCAAAGCCTTAAACGACACCTGCCACAATTGCCCATGACAAACGTGGCTCTACAAAGAGTGAAACGAGAGACTCTGCCAGCTGCTACCTGGAATTCACGGGGGTGGTGCCCCGAACGCAGCAGCGTCGTGCATTACTATCATTATCATTGTAACCAAGTCATCGCCATTAAAAGGGTCGTTCCATTAGGGGTCCCACGGCTTCGTTTCTTGGCGGCGCACCCGCAACGAGGTGTCCGATCCGCAACATGTAGCCGCTTTTTCGCCAACTGAGCCACGTAATGAGAAAGTGAGGCTAATGCATTACAACGACAGTGTAGGCAGCGTGACCTCTCCCGTACACCTTCGCCATAGGTCGCCGCCGAGGAGCGTCCCGCACCGGCTCGGCATACCGTCCTCCCCCTCACACTTTCGTTCCTATTTTCCTCTTCTGTTTTCTGTTTTCGGATCTCCTTTCGTTCACTCAGTAACGAGGCCAACGCCATCGTCAAATTACGGCACGGAAGAGCGGCAGACATGTGCTCTTCACTGACCCAGCCGCTGTTTTTTGTTGTGCAGTCTTTCTACCACAACATGACGCATCGACTGTTCCAGTCTTCCAAGTTCAGCTGGTGCCTCCGGCGCCGATTATCGGCGGGCCATGCTTCCGTCACCAACCGGATCTGGCAACCACCTTCAAGCCCTTTCTTTAAACGCAAGCGTCATCGACACGGTCAACACTAGCCACCGACTACTTCAAGGCCGGGCATCGCACGCCAGCCAGGTTCCGCAGAATTGCATTCTGTACAGCAAATGAACGTGATGACCTCTGCAGCAATTTTCTGTATACGAAGAATTGTACGAAGATGTCTCTTATGTTTGTGTAACTGACACAGAATGCAGACATTTGGACTTACTATACGATATACACAGCTCTGTGCTATTGTGGCATGTATCGAATTTCGCTTGCGATACGTTACTAATAAAAAAGGTGAATAAACCACATTTGCCGCCTACTACTTTTTCTGCCCCGAACAAAATTGTCACTCTTCAGGGCGTGCTGGGTCAAGCGCATTCAACTAAGAAAGATATCCAAAAAATGTTTTGCGCACGTGCGGAGAGTCCAAGCAAATAAGCAACTGAAAGCTGTCGAAAACAAGATGTGCAGCAGCAACACAGTCTCAAAAGCAGAATGCAAGCGTTGTTCCTCCACGCTTGCGGCACACAAAAACAGTCGCGCTCGTTCAGCCCATACCAGACGATAAGCGGCACGGCATTTCCTCCTCGCGCATCAACGAAAGCGTTGCCACAGCAACATCCGTGATTCTTTTTGTTTTTTTGTTTTGTTTGACAATTTCTCCTACCAAGCACCAGGGGACAAATTGGCGCTAGTGGCGCAATTATCGGTTACCTGGGGTGTATACCATAGAGTTTCTTTGTTAGTATACTAGAGAGGAAACTGCGCCTTGTAAGCCATGTCGTCGTGGGGGTTCATGGGAAGACCCCCCTGTTTGTCTTGGGCTTGGCATGACAATTGGATTCTTAAGCGGTTTTGGGGATTTGCTTTCTTCACTGTGCATTAACACGTTTACGAGCTACAAGAAAGCAGAAATTATCGCTGTTCTGTACAGCGCAAAACTAGAGAGCCGGAAGCACCTTTTTGCGCTGCGGTCAGCAGCACGACCACACATCTGCGAACGCTTTTCCATCTGAGAAATGCAACTGCTAGACGTGAGATATCGTGGGAGTTTGGGGGACGCTTACGCCAGGGGCGGTATTCTCGTAACTGTCCCTTTCGAAAACGTCCCTTTTGCGTCCCTTTCATCGTGACGTACTTCCGGTTAAGCAGTGGGCCTTTTATTCAAATAGCGTAACTGTTCTTGCAAGCGCATTTTGAAGAAGTGAAACCGTATCAGAGTATCCTTTATGTGTTAATTGTTCCGTGAGCGAACCAACAATAAGGCGACGAAAAATCGTCTGCTCCAAATCGTCTGCTCTGAGTACCCACGGCTCATAGCTCCGCCGTGCTTGCATGACGTCACATCCGGGTGTTCGCTTTTAGCCAATCAGGGCTCGCTCAAAAGGGACACTTTTGAAAGGGACAAAACACGGGAATACCGCCCCAGGAGCGCTATACAAAAAATATTCACCTAAGCTGCTTGGAATGCTAAAACTAAATAAAAGTGTAAACTCTTTGTACATTATATACCTTATATATCACTGTCGGCAAGGCTTGCTCGCGGCCGCGTGGTCTAAAGCGCTAGGATTTTTGCTTTGCAAGTCGCAAGTTCGAATCCCCGAGGGTGCATGCGTTTTTTTGTAAGTTGATTTTTTCGTTTGCGGCCGGTGTTTTCTCACCTGAGTTTACCATTTATGGGCCATTACGTTCACTGCTCCACGAGCAAGTTCGTAGAACGCGCGCGGACTGACACTCACGTGCTAGCCAGTTCTCGTTGGCGTGCTGTTGCCACAAGCACCGACTGCTTGCGGGCAGTGGGCACCGGCCAGAATCAGCACACCCTTGGCCTGGTGCGAACCCGCTTTTTACGATACAGGCATGAGTGAGGCAAGCTCCGAATATGCGGGAAAAGCTCATGGCATTTGAGCGTCTGCGGTGACGCGGAGGGCATTCATGCACTGCGTAGGCCTCGGCTAGTGAATGCTACGATTTCAAGCCGTCCTGGGAGGCTTATGTTAGGCATATTATAGCCGACAACATGGCAGAAGCGCGGTACGACGATTACTGAGATATTGAGAATGTCCATCCAATGATGCCGTGGGATGTCAAGCATGTTGTTTACAGAACCGAAACCGAAACTTGTTTGAATGTTAACCTTGGACATCGTCCATTCACGGTGCCCCCTCCTCCCGACGTCACAGCCTTTAGTTGGTGCGGCCGCCACAGACCATGCATAGTAGTTTTTCTTCTTTCCCGCCGCAGTGCTGCCCACTAAGAAGCGGCGCTCATGGGACTCGAGGTCGAGCTTATGGGACTCGATCATCTACACCAAGACGCCAGCCGGCCAATTTCGTTTAAAGCAGACTTAAATGCAAGGTGCTACAAGTAGTTGACTACTTGTAATTTAATAAAGTGTATTGTAATGTTCAAACGCTTGATTTCCATTCTGGAGGTGCAACAATCCTTCCAATTCAGTCACTTTTTTATGCAATCGGTTATGATGTTGCCCATTACATTATTGCTCGACAACATGGGAGTTGCTGCTTCGTGTCCGTCTCCATCAGCGTTCGTCATGGACATTTTAAGAACTTTTATTGCCCTTGAAAGATTCGGAGCTGTGCTGTGACATTTGACACGGCAGCGTGCACCCCTAAAATTACTATTGACGAAAAGTTGAAGTACGCACGCGCAGGTATCAATTTTTCTGTATCGATTCAGCACGGCCTCGCCATTTGTGATTCGCCGAAATAGCTTAGTGGCTAAGGCATTGCACTGCTGAGCACAAGGACATGGGTTCTGTTCCCGGCCCCGTGGTCGCTTTTCTGATTGAGGCGAACAGCAAAAACGCCCGTGTATTTGTCATTACGGCGCGCGTTAAAGACCCCAGGTGGTCAAAATTATTGCGGAGGCCTCCATTACACGGCGCACCTCAACGCCTGTGTAGCGTCGGCGTATTGGTAGAGAGTTTTAGTGTACCGTGCAGATGACTGCGTAAAGAAAAAGCGTACGGTTTTTCCTTTCGTCGCTGCACTGTGCATGAGCAGTACTCTATGCTATTGTTTCGCTTAGCGTCGTGATACGCACGCTTTTTCCGCAAAATAGCACGCGTACATTGAGGCGCTTGCGGGTCCCTGTGTTTACAGCATGGCGGCACGTAGAGGCGGCTGGCATACCCGCAAATTTTCCCGCCATTTTTTCGCGGGGCTACCGTGGTTGCCAGACCAGGACTGCCCTCTGTTGATTAGCTCGCATCATCCGTAAAGACCGCGGATCTGTCAGCCCGCTCTGGATATACAAACCCCTGCGCGCTTGCGCCGCGGGCTCGGGCTCGAGCGCGGGGTTTTTTTTCGCTTCGTCCCCATGGTTGCCAGACCAGGACTGCCCTCCCCTTTACGGACTGCCTTTACGGGCCCCATACGTTTGTAGTAGCTCCCGTGGGGACGAAGCGAAAAAAAAACCAGGCTCGAGCCCGAGCCCACGGCACGAGTGAGCAGGGTTTGTAACCAGAACGAGCTTACAGATCCGCGGCCTCTACGGGCCCCATACGTTTGTAGCACCTCCCGTTGGGACGAAGCAAAAATATAAACCCGGGCTCAAGCCCGAGCCCGCGCGGCGAGCGCGCAGGGGTTTGTAACCAGAGCGGGCTGACAGATCCACGGCCTGTATGGATGATGCCAGCTAATCAAGAGAGGGCAGTCCTGGTCTGGCAACCATGGTAGCCCCGCGAAAAAATGGCGGGAGAATTTGCGGGTACGCCAGCCAAAATGCTACCCAGTGCTTTGCCCTTTACTGTCGCTGTGAGCGAAACTAACCTGGCATAGCTGACTGCCCGAGCTCCTAGAGGCTGGCGTCCGATGTTATGTTTGTGCTGTGGACGCGTTCGCCTCACGGTGGAAGCGACAGTGTGCTCCTGCGAGTTCGGAATTAGTCATCACTAGCGACTACTCAACCCAGTGGGCGGTTAAAAGCCGTGTCGGCTTGCGCCAGAGTGAAGTGACTTGCTGTTCTACCACGCAAGTCGCGGGGTGAAGTTAGTGCGATGCTAACGACGAGCCCAAGGCAGGAGATATCATGTTATTATTGTGCTGCAGCCTCCGGGTCCAAGCAGTTACGTCGTCACGTTACCCTGTGGTCGTATTCGAGCGCGAGCGCCCGAATACGACCACAGGGTAACAAGACCCAGAGTACCCAAATGGGTACCATCAAATTTCATAACATTCGTTTGCTTTTTTCGTATTGTAATTTTTTACACTTATTTCTACTGATAATGAATCAAATAAAAGCGTGTTGTAGCATTTTTGTAGCACTTTTAAAGCATTGTATTACTTTGAAAATATTGGTTCTTGTAATCCACACGCACTGAAACCTAAGAATACCCAAATGGGTACCATCAAATTCTATTACTTTCGTTTGCTTTTTTGCTATTGTATTTTTTTGCGTATATTTCTATGGATAGTGAATCGAATAAAAGTGTGTTACAAAAGATTTTTGTATTTGCGCATTCGTGGGACTAAAGAGATAGAGTGTGCTTATGTCGGAGAATATTTCTATCGTGGTGTGCATGTTTTGCATTCAATACATATGGCGCGGTGTTTGGTTACGCTGGTCGGGTAGTCGTGCAAAATTCCATGCGCTCATTCGGCCTGATGAGCGTCGCTTCGCATTTGGTTCAACAGGTGGCGCCATAAGCGCTAGCGTGTCGCAAAGCAAAACCCCCGAAACGTTGTAATAAAATTCTCCGCGTGGTGCCGACGTGGCGTGTCGCAAAAATATAACGTTAGCGTACGCAAAGGCAGAGAGCGCTATACTAAAATTCACAGCGCAGTCCTGAGGTAGCGTGCCCCAAAAATTTAGGGTTAGCGTACGGAAAGGGAGAGAGCGCTAAGCTAAAACTCTCTAGTCCCTGCAATGAAATCAAATCGCTATTTGTGCCATGCTATATGTGCGTGCGTGGTACCGGAATAAAAATGTTGCATTAAGAGTGCCGGAATAAGTAATCGATTAGTCTAAAGCAATCGATTCTCAAAAACATCAACCAAAAGTAATCATTACATTTTGAGGATGCAATTGTAGTTATTATCGGTTACTTTCTACAGCGATGTAATTGTACTTGAATATTTTCAATAATGTGTACAAGTGTGGGTTAATATGTGTTGCTGACGATTACGATACCCCCTCACAAACCGAAACGTCTTCCTGGTTTCTTATAAACATTCATGGTCAGTGTCAGTTGTTAATTATTGTTATGCGTTTTCCCGACAAGACGGGCTTCCGTCGCAGTCTTGATTTCACGATACTCCGCAATGCGAAATTTGAGTGCAGCTCTTTAGCTGTTTCGTCTTTGCAAAATATGTCGAGGCGAAGAATTTCAGGGAGACACATAGGTATGTATGGGCAGCGAGGGTAAGCCTGTGCATCGGCAGCGCGAATTGCAGTCTTCTCGGCGATGCCGCATCACTGCTGCTTCGGCGGCTCGCACCTGTGGATTCAGGCGACGCCGGCGCTAAGCCTCTGCTCGGGCAAGAGTTCCTGTATATATCGCGTAGGGCAAGAGTTGGCTTTCCTGTCAAATTGGAACCCGGGGCCACATCCCACGGGTTCCAATTTCAAAGGAAAGCCAACTTTCAGTTCGCGCACAAGACTCCGTATTCAGTCAGTTCAGCTCAACCAGAGTCCTTCAATGCTTTTCTGGTCATGAAACTTCGCCGTCACGCTATGGGAGAGCTTTGTTCGCTGCCGCGCCGCGGCGCTGGTGTTGATCTGAGGGCAGCCGGGGGCGTGGTCAGAGCGCGTTTGGCAGGGAACGGACCACGGAGTAAGATAAACCAGACACTCGCAGCCTTATCAGCAGTGCGCTTTCGCTTTACGTGTCGTGGGCCGCTCAAATGGACTTATCATTTTGTGAGTGGCGAAAACATTTGGTGTGAACGGGCATGCTGCTACTGCGTTCCTGCCTGCCAGTCTGGCTACACAGAAGCGGCGACCACCCGATGCCCTCCGATCTGCGGTAGCGCCACTCGCGGTAGCCTTTGTCCCCGTACGAAACTTGGCCGGGAGTTTCATGACCAGAGAAGCATTGAAGGACACTGGCTCAACCGAGCATAGGCGGTTGTGGAAGTGGTGGCAACATCGGACGCTCAGCTGATAAGCAGCCGACT
This sequence comes from Haemaphysalis longicornis, assembly GCF_048455015.1. Classification (NCBI taxonomy): domain Eukaryota; kingdom Metazoa; phylum Arthropoda; class Arachnida; order Ixodida; family Ixodidae; genus Haemaphysalis; species Haemaphysalis longicornis. The sequence goes on from NW_027526335.1 coordinate 219,463,562, forward strand.
ATCGTGCGCCATGTTTATCACGCCGCTCGTGGCCACTCCTCCTCGCCGCTGCCGCTGGCGAGGCGGCCCTGCGGCCGCTCTGGCATGCGATACGGGTGCCTTTCCCGCAGGACCCGGAACTCGAGATAGCGGATGGTCCCGCAACTCTGCTACCCTAGGGGAGCTATATGCAGGAGATCTAGCTCGGGCAGCTCGTTAAGCTGCAGTGGCACACGAAGCACTTCGTTCGTCTCGCCAAGTGATCTCGTTATCGGGGAACGCACGACCGCGCGCCAAACTCTGGCGTTATCTAATGGCGGGCTACCGCCGCGGAGCACGCCTTTCGCTGTCCCCTCGGCATAATGATTCCTCACACTTTCGCAATACTCTGCTCCTCCACTTTCTTCCACGCACTGCCTTCGGTGTCATCCTTGTTCTCTCGGTTACAACGAGGCACGAGGGACGCTGCGAAATTACGGGAGCAGGCACTTACTATTTGCGCTCTAAAAGGGAAATCGAACGCCCGTAAATATTGTCGGGAACCACACGTCCTGTTTTGTTTACTTCCGCCTTTTGCTGCCATCGTCTCGACACGCATGCCCGACTGTCTTATTTGATTGATTGTAGGGTTTAACGCGCCGACGCAACGCAGGCCATGAGGCGCGCCGTAGTGGAGGACTCCGGATTAATTTTGACCACCTGGGGATCTTTAACGTGCGCCGAAATCTCGTACACACGGACGTTTTTGCTTTCCGCCTCCATCAGAAAAGCGGCCGCCGCGGCCGGGAATCGAACCCGCGACCTCGTGCTCAGCATCGCAACGCCTTAGCCACTGAGCCACCGCGGCGGGTGACTGTCTTATTTGCTTCCGAAGAGAAGCGCGTGTTTTCTCCTCTTCGTTTTGTAGGCCGTAACGGCTTTCTTATTTGATAGCGAGAGTGTTGCCACCTGTCGTTACTAAAATAGAGCCTTCGTCTTTGATCGTCAGTGTTCTCGATCTAATTCGGGGGTTCCAGAAATATTCATACGGAAACATAAATGCTCGCCGGGCTAATGCCGCGGCATTTGATTCGCCGACGCGCATCTGTGCAGTGTTGTACACGTTCCTCTAAAACAGGAACGAAAGCTCGTTCCTCGATCCTTCCCAATTTCGAAACGAGTTCCCGTTACAAGTTTGTTTATTTCGAAAGGAACGCGTTCCACTTCCACTTCGAACATTGGAACGTGTCGTTACACTAACGTTACATTTCATTTTCTAAATTAAAATATGGTGTTGGATTCCTGAGGCGCAATGCAATGAGAAATTTAAAACTAACATAGAACTAGGTGTATTATAGGAATATGAACACCGCCGGCTGCAGTTTATCTGGAGATAAAAAGGATCCAAAGAAACGATCCCAGACGATTTTTAGGGAGCACCGGACAAACTTCAGACATGTCTAACGGTGATTTTTGTGATCGTCTATTATAGGTGCAACACATCTGACACTTTCCACTTTTGTCTTACAAATGCAGAGTAACGTTCCTGCGCTTCAGATTTGCGAATAGAAAGTTACATGCAGGAACGTAATTAAATGTCTTGCATTTCAAACCGCATCGAAAGGAACAATACAGAGGCCTTCATGGAATCTTGATTTAATATTACAGTTTATTTAAAATACCTTACGGGCGCCTTTGCAGGGAATTTATTAAGGGAGTTACAAAGTGAAGCTTTGAGGATCAGATATACAGAATCAATTTGCGTGTAACAAAACACAGCAGAACAAGTAATGACTACGAGGTTGGCAATCCAAGTTAAGGTCGGAAGATTATAACAAGAAAAAAATCCAACAGCGTAGTCGCACACGAAATCTACTCACAACAATTGCAAAGTACAAAGTATGCCGATCCCGATCCCGGTAGTATAAAGGAAACAACTGAAGATAGCCAAGTATGTGGAGCGACGCACGAATCAGTTGCGGTGGTTAGAAATACGCATAGGGAAAAGCACAGGAAATAACACGGAGCCTAACCACGTGCGTAAAAAACATTTAAACTATAAAAATATAGTCGGACACAAAGTTCGACACTATAAAGTAAAATAAACAAGCACAGATAAATAAAAAGTTACGAGAAAACAAGAAAACACGTGCCGTGTTACACAAACGAAAGATCCTTCGGTTCTTCGAGCAGAAAAAACGTTAAGTAAATAACGAAGAGACAGGATATGGCAGAAGAGCAAAAAAGTAGAATAAATAAAAAAAAGTGAAAACAATTAGTGGGAAAAAAAATGTCCGAATGCATAGTCGGAAATAAGATGAGTCCCTTGTTTGAACTCAGCAAGAGTTGCACCTCGATGTGGGAGTCATACAGACGGACCCGTTTTTTCAACACTTCGTTGGCAATGTTGAAGAGCCGTTCCACGGAAGCGCTTGAAGGTACTGACGTGTTTTATTTGATGAAAAGTTGGATCAGCCCCTCGAAGTTCTTCATCGGCGACAGCGGGTAGTCAACTGGTACTAGGAGGTACCGCGACAGCTCTTCCTGTGCCTCGGCTGGAAGGGTTTAATGCCCAAAGGAAAATAAATCCCCGGACGCGGACGAGGTGGCATTATCTGCGCTTTATGGCTTGGTCACCGCAGCCAGCTGTCTATGTGTCGTTGGTCGCCTTGTCCCGCACAGAACTGTCTTGGATCCACGACTGCTTATTAAGCAACTGGTGACAACGAGCTCGCGCTTTCCTTTGAGGGGTCCAAACCTGCAATCCCGAATAATTCCCGGTGACCCGGTGATCCTGAAATTCCGGTAGCCCTTCGAAAGACATCACAGCGAGAGCAACTCCCTCGACAACAACGCACCCGCGCCTCGCGCGCACTAATGCGGTACATATCCCTGACAATATATGGTGGTTTCACAGGGTACCTGCAGCGCACCACTCGGACATAGAAGAATTTCCCCCGGGCGGCACAATTCTATCGGCCCACGCGCACCCCGGCCACCAGAGACAAATGATGAAAGGTGAAAAGCATTCTCGCGGCTGCGCTATTCACCCGCGGAACGTCAGCATGGTGAGCTCAACCGGCATGAAAGCAACCACAAGCTGTTGCCCGCTGCGTTGTTATTCTTCTGCCTTGGACCTTCGAGAAAGCACGTTCGGCTGAAGGGCGGGCAAATTGGACCCCTTATAGGATAAGAAACACAGTGGTGACTTCTGGATTTTTGTACTCGAGCCTTGGCATCAAGTACAGCTAGTTTCTAGCGATGTAACGTTGGTAGAAGGAACGACGGTCCTGCCGTTCCTTCAAAAACCTAACGAGTCACCGTTACAGTTCCACCGACCCTTAATGGAACGGTGGCGTTCCTCCGTTCCTCCAAACAAGAATTAGTTCCAGGAACGCCGTTCTGTACAGCACTGCATCTGTGCATGTCAGTCTGCTGGCTGCTTCCTCGTCGCTTGTGTTTTTATTACGGAGCACAACTTCCCTCCAATAAACGCTGTATTACCAAGAACCCTGTCTCGTCCTTGACCACGTGAACATATATTCAATCATGTCCTTAGATGTCAGAGTGTGTAAGCTTGCTGTGCGAATAAGGAAACGCGATCAGCGACGCAGCGTTACGCAAGATTTCTGAACGGACGTCACTTCAGTGAAGTGCTTATGGTGAATGCGGACGGCACTGCAGACCCAGAGTAATAAAAATCGGAATCTGTTTTCGTTTTTCTATATCAGAATTTTGATGTACTGGCTTTTAGTGAAAGGAGCTTCTGCAACTTAGTGGCTACATTTTTTTGCATTGGGAATAAGTTGGAGGGGGTAGCGGGTCGTTTATTTACGGAAATAAATTTGAACACATTTCCATGCCCAAGTACGCTGCGGTAAATACATATTTTGAATCACTTCCCGTTGATTGATTGATTGATTGATTGATTGATTGATTGATTGATTGATTGATTGATTGATTGATTGATTGATTGATTGATTGATTGATTGATTGATTGATTGATTGATTGATTGATTGATTGATTGATTGATTGATTGATTGATTGATTGATTGATTGTGAGGTTCGACGGGCCGACGCTACACAGGCGATGAGGCGCGCCGCAGTGGAGAGCTCCAGATTAATTTTGACCACCTGGGGATTTTTTAACATACCCCGCAACCTCGAACACACGGGCGGTTTTGATTTTCGCCTCCATCAGAAAAGCGACCGCCAAGCGGCGTGAATCGAACCCGGTTGCTTGGAATGACCTCACGTTATAGTCAAGGAAGGTACTTGCACTGAATGGTATGTAGCACTTATGCTCTAGGTATTCAGGCAAATTTCACGCTTTTGTGAACCAAAGTTGAAATGCTTCAGAAATATCTCAAAACCTAAAAATTTGCACAACAACGACAACTGAAACAAAGTGGTTTACGGCCCCAAGAAATCCTTGGATATCAAATGGTCTTTTACGCTCCATCCGTAAAAAAATAGCTTGCATAAAAAACTAAGCGCCAAATCATTTAGCTCTACTCTGCTTAAACGCTACAAGACGTATTCCCAACAATTGTCGGTTTTACTTCATGTAGCTAAAAGAAACTATTACCAAGCTCAAATTGTCAAAAATGGGAATAACACCCGCAAGCACTGGCAACTTATCAAAGAATTTCTTAACCAGGATGTACCGGAACCTAATCCCAATTTTATCACTGATGGAACCGCAGTCTATTCTAACAACAGCGGCATCGCAAATGCCTTCAACTCGTATTTACCCCCCAATTCTTCCGCTGCCAGTCAACCGAAACAAAGCTTCACTCGCTGTTCCCATTCCTTCAACTTACAGCCTACGTCATACGAAGAAGTATTTCAAACTCTTATCACCATGAAAAGCAGCGGTGCCGAGCTTGACAACATCTGCCCTGCTAAAGTAAAGGCTGTAGCTGGTGATATTTCGACCGTTCTTGTGCATTTAATCAACACAATATTCAAAAGCGGCGTCTTTCCCGAAGAACTAAAGAAAGGTAAGATAGTCCCTGTGTTCAAAAAGGGTGAGCGAAATATCTTATCCAACTACCGTTCCATAACAATACTGCCCTTTTTCAGTAAACTGATTGAAAAGCTGATTGTGTCGAGGTTAATGAACTACTTCACAAAATTCGGTCTTTTAACACCACAACAGTTCGGCTTCAGGCCTAATTATTCCACTGAACTTGCACTTATTCAGCTTACAGACTATATCAAACAGAGTTTAGATAATCGCCTTTTTGCGGGTGCCGTATTCATTGATCTTACAAAAGCATTGGACACTATCAATCATAATATCTTGTTGCAAAATCTAGAATCGCTTGGTGTATGCGGCCCGGCGCATTTACTCATAAAAAATTATCTAAGCAACCGAAGCCAATCTGTGAAATTCGGCAGTGCTATATCTGACCCAAGAATCGTCAACCAGGGTGTTCCTCAGGGTTCTATTTTAGGTCCCCTATTATTCCTTATATATATCAATGACCTCCCTACCTGCCTCAACAACAGTAACTGTATCCTCTATGCGGACGATACGACAATATTTTCTTGCGACAACGATATCTCTAATCTAACAGCAAAGTTAACGACCGATCTTGAAAAGGTTAACTGCTGTTGCCAAAACAACCTGTTACAAATTAACAGGCTAAACACCACTTTCATTATCTTTCATTCCGCTGATAAAGAACTTACAAACACACCATATATCATTTTTGACAATCACGTCATCTATTCATCAGATTCTACTACGTTTCTTGGAGTTATCCTAGACAAAAATATGAAATTTGACAAACACATAAGATCGGTCACATCTAAAATTGCATTCGGCATTCGTGTCCTAATTAAAACCCGCTATTTTTTCCAATTGTCCCTTCTACGATCGTTATATTTCTCGTTCATTCACAGCCACCTTACGTATTGCTTGTCTTCTTGGGGCAACACGTATAATCACCATCTTGCACCACTGCGTCGTCTTCGAAGTCAAGCCGTTCGTCTGCTTACTTTCAGTGATTACCGATCTACTGTAAAACCATCTTCCACCACCTTGGCATCCTACCCCTCTCTCTCGAACTTGATCTTAAGCTATGTGTACTTATTTCCCGTTTACGTGATAATCCTGAATTTCTCCCGTCCTTTGACAGAACATGTTTGCTTAACACAAACAACACCAGGTTTTCAATGCAACATAATATATTACTTCCAACTGTTCGTTCCAACTACGGAAAACAAACACTGTTATTTTCTGCTGCCACCATTTCGAATGCCTTACCCCCTTCCCTTAAATCGTACCCCTCCCAGTGCTCTTTTTATAGGTCTGTAAAAAAATTCATACTTGGTACACTCTCATAATCAAACTCTGATCGCCTGCTTCATTCCCCGCTCAACCTCAGGTATAGATGGTGCCTCGTACTTTCGTCACAAGAAAAAATATAGATGATAACTTCTTGAACTACCTACTGCGCACATGCGCAGTACTCGAATTTTACTACCAATGTATAACTATTTGTATGAATTTGTTCCTTTGTGTTCTATTTTTATCGCTGTGTATACCGGCTCCCCAATGACATTTTTGTTTGCATTATGAAACGGGAGGTCCCCCTGTCGGATTTTTTCCATGGGACCTCCTTCTGTAAAACCCTGTTTCTGTAAAAACTGTACCGAACTACTTAATAAAAATGTCAATTTCAATGTCAATGCTTAATATCTTTTAATCAGCATAACTATTCAAGGTGAATGCAATAGGAAAGCTTTAAGTCAAATGAATTTAGTGGGAGAATTTCTGGATATAATTTAAAAAATGGTTTTTCGACTGTCATTGATGTTTCCATCCCGCACAACCACCACTTTTGAGACCCTGATCAACTTATGGCAACTTTATGCCAAAGACCTTGATCAACGTGGCAAATTTTGATAGAAACATGGTGATCCTGGTGTACCTACTACGGCTATCGGTGACCGCATGTCTCTTCGTTGCCTTATTTCAAACCGTCGAGTGCACATGGTGAAATCTATAGCGGCAAGTTTCGTTACGGCGAATAATATCGGTAATTTCCGGGCAACTTCTATCGCCAATTAACCGGGATGACATGATGCCAAGGGCAATTGGTGATATTATTACAGCTTATTATGGCGAGCTTCCGGATATAATAGTTAAGGAAATGGAAAAAGTTTAGAAAACCCAAGTACATGGATATCGTTGTTTAGAATTAAAAACGACTCAAATCTTCCACACATTTCCCAGGCGAGGGGACTCGGCAACGTGATTGATTACCAAATATATGATGTGATCCAAGCTCTCTCAATAAAAAGCCCCGAATTTCTTGTTGAATCGAGAAATTTGCCAATACACATTACGATATTCACGAAACTTCCAGCCTTGCAACGATTTTCGCTGGTAAAATTCGAACTGACGCAGTAGAACAAATTCAATTTAGCAGTTATAGTGTAACTTCTAAGGCTCTCGCAAATTAGTTTAAAAGCCATCTGTCGACCTTTGGGAGTCCAGACATGACCGCTCTATGGAATCGTATGTTGTACACAACTTTCCAAACAGTACGTTTTCACCTGGTCACTCAAGTAGAAAGTGTTACTATAATGTAGTCTGAAAAGGAATGTTTCTTTTCAGTTTGGATGTCAAAAAAAACCCTCCAAAAAACGTACCGGACATTCGCTATGCCACATAACGGTGTTTTTAATTTGATGAAGAGAGCGCCATTTAAAGGGACACTAAAGTGATATGTAAACATTACGGGAATACGAACGAAAATTATAGACCGGAGTCCCTATAGGCCCTGTTTAAACCACTCTGAGCCCGTTTACGCAAATGTATTTAGTAGAAAAATCAATTCGGAAATGCTGTCCTCCTCTCTGCACCCTCGTCTATTTTCTGTGGCGTTTTCGTGTGACGTCAGGAGGAGATGAACTGGCAATTGGCTGCGCCACTGCACGGCTTGCCGAACTTCCGACAGCGTCAGTCGGCCTAGCGTTTCGTCCGCCGGCTGCCGACGGGTCGTCGCAATTCGTTCGCTCAGCTGAAACGAAGCCAGGACACGTTTGTGAATGGAAGAATGTGCTTTTCTTTACTTTGTTAGTTTGTACACTGTAACTAGCTCCAAGTCAAGGTCGCTTCACACAAGCGCTGCACAAGCGCACATGCGACGCTTCGCTGACTGGTACGCCAGTAGGAAAATCTAAGGCCACTTCAAGGCGGGAGAAGAGTCAGCGAAGTCAATATAGGTACTAAGGAAATGAAATCAATGGATACTTTTACCGTACAGCGTAAAAGAAGGGTGCAGGAAGCCCTTTTTTTGCGCTGGGCGAACAAGCACAGCGGTCAGCAGCACGACTACGCATCTGCGAACGCTTTTCCGCCTAAAAAATGCAATTGCTACACGTGAGATATTGTGGAAAATTTGGGGACGCTTACTGCACGAGCGCCATACAGCAAATAGTTACTTAAGCTGCTTGAAATGCTCAAATAAATAAAAGTGTAAACTGGTTATACATTATATACCTAATACTCCCAAGATCAGCAGCGCTCTCCCTTGGCCGGGTGGTCGGCGCGCTAGGTATATCATTTCAAGTGTTTTGCAAGTCACGAGATCAAATCCCTGAGTGTACATTCTTTTTTTTAAGTTGACTTTTTCGTTTTCGGCTGATGTTTTCTATACTGCGTTCACCTTTTTTTGGACCGTAACGTTCACTGCTACACGAACTACTTCACATAACGCGCGCAGGCTGACACTGACGCGCTAGCGAGTTCTCGGCGTGCCAGAATCAACAGATCCTTGGCCTGGTGCAAACACGCTTTTTACGAAACAGGCATGAGTGAGGCAAGCTCCAAATATGGGGGAAAAGCGCATGGCATTTGAGCGTCTCCGGGTACGCGGAGGTCGTTCATCCGCAGCATAGGCCTCGGATAGTGATTTCTACGATTCGAAGCCGTCCTGGGAGGCTCATGTTATGCATTTTACAGCCGACAACATGGCAGAAGTGCGGTACGATGATTACTGAGATATCGAGAATGCCCATCCAAGGATGCCGTCGGATGTCAAGCATGTTGTTTTGCAGAACCGAAACCAAAACTTGTTTGAATGCTAACTTTGAACCAGAGTTACTTGATGTAGGAGTTGCGAAACTTTCTATAGGCCCCATGCATCAAAAAGTGGCCCCACGATTGGTCCACTGTTTTGGATCTTGTTTTACAGTGGCGCCATCTGTTGGTGACAAAAAAACTATACACCGTGGTTAGCCGCTCGACGAGCTGGCCGAAAAATAGTATTTGAGGTCTTACGTAAGTTTTCTGTGCCGAAGAAGCCGAAGGTGTTCATTCACACAAGTGTAAAAAATGCATTCGAACCAAGAGAAGTAAAAAATTGCGTATGTGGGTTCAACAAGATGCGTTGTCGCCTGCGCACTGTCGTCTGCTGCGCGTTATCTGCGGTCTACCGGCGGGAAAAAAAAGTTAAAAATTCGTTTAGAAGGCTTGAGTCAAGCTTGAAAGGATTATTTAGAGCCACTTGATCAGCTACTGGATTAGTTTTGGCGTACAGTCTGATGTAGGCGGAGCGATAACTGCAGATTTAGTTGTTCAGGTGGGACCTATGTCGTGCCGGAGTGTTCGCACAAGCGCCAACCCGTCGAGTAGTTGCGTAGACTCAAAAGCATTCTTCACAAAAAATCTCAGTTATGAAAGCAATGAATAACTTAAGGAAGCACAAAAATAAAAATTATGCACATTTAAAACAATATGTAAGGTTAAATTGTCAGTTTGAATATTTGGTTTTTTTGGATAGTGCGTGTGGTTGCCGCAGTGGCGCCACCTACGTACGATCCAAAGGAGGGGGGGAGGGATGGGGGGTCCAGGTGTGGGCCGTTTTTTTTTTAGGCGGAGTTTCGCAACTGTCTGTATCGAAGAGCTCTGCCTTGAACGTCATCCATTCACTGTGACGATGCGTCTCCTCCCGTCGTCACAGCCTCTTCTAGTTGGTGCGGCCGCCGCAAACCGCGCATGGTGGTTTTTCGTCTTTCGCGCTTTGTAAAATAATTACCGACATGTCAACCGGATAAACGATGAAAAGTGTGCTAATGTGAGCCAGTCTACGCAGTGCAAGCAAAAACGGGAGCGTGACAAATTCCCTTCAGTGTCCCTTTAAATATAGTTTATTCAAACAAATATTTCAGGGAAAATCGGAATTTTTTAGTGTCGACCAAATGACCCCGTCTTGACTGCATTTATGATTTTAGGCCATTTATAGCGCTTGCCTACATTTAAAAAAAAGGTAGCGATATACATCCTCAATTTACTCGGTATTTCTGAAAGCACAGCCTGACATGGAAATATTACTATTGATTTCCGCAGGGCAAATCAACTCTCTATATCCCTAAAGGAATATCTCAAAAGGAATTGCATAAAATATAACGGTCATATGGTATCTTCATAAGGTGTGTTCTTAAATGGTAACAAAGGCTTTGGTTCTAATAGACATCACACGCTCTTTGAACACCGGCTGTACTAGGGCAATAAGAGGAATTTCAACCAGGTTAGTGAGGCGTCTACTCGCAGAGTATGGCGTATAATTAGTAAAGCAAAATCGCATTTTAAGCTTATAATTTATTGCGTCCTGCAAGGATTCCTATTAAGCTGAACAAAAACCATGTTCTGAGGTTCACCTCCGGTATATGGCAGTCTGCGGAGAATGGCTAACGATCGACTTAGACCCACCTGCGTGCAATTTGCGCACGCCGAAATCTCGGCCCACGGGTGTTCTACCTCCATCAGAAAAACGGCCGTCGCCGCCCCCTGAATAAGCAATATTCTTCAATCGATTATTACGTTGACAACAACTGACCGCAGGCGTTGTGCTCACCACAATGAAACGAATGCTTTCTTCACACCCAATGAGCTTTTCCCTCTCCTTCGTGCAGTTAACTTATGACGTGAAACATTGTGCGGATAATGAGATAAAAATTGATTTTATTGAATTTTATGCAAACCGAATACGAGGTTTTCTCTTCGCTGAATAGAACAGTTTATGATAGAGCGTTTTAATATTTAAATCGGGACAATCTGAACTAACTGCGGTATGAAATTTTTCATAGTCCAAGCGAGAACTTCAATTACTACAGGTAATGTCCATGTTGTGAAATGTCGCATTTTAAATCTACCGCAGTATTCAATGAAGTTGACCCGTTGTTTCAAATATTCGTTACACAACCCCATTTTAGTACAGTGAATAGTATTCAATGTTGTGTAATAATTTGAGGGTCGCAACGAGGTATAATTTTGAACCAATATGCATAATGCAGGAGAACTGCCTACGATTCATTCAACATTTTCCAGTAACACTAGCACACCAGTTTGCGTTTCAGAGGAAAAATACTGAATAGAACAAGGTTCTACAAAGAGCGTTAGTCAGCAATTGTTTTTATAGAATTGTTTCTAGCTTATAAAAATTCGAATCCGCAATTTAGGAAAAAGCAAGTATCACAAGTTGAAATTTCTAATCTTGATCCATTAGAATTGGTGCCATTTTTTTCTGGATTGGATTGGATTGGAAAAGACTTTATTTACAAAGATCCTGCAGTAGGCGGGGGCCGATTTACGGCTCCGCCTCAACGCGGCCTAACGTTGCATCCCCTTTCGCAGCCCTACTGAGCACTAGCTCCTTTCCGGAGCCCATGCCTTTCAAGCGCGGTGAAGATCTGCTGGATGGCCCAGTTTTGATCTATCTTGCTGGCTGACTCGATGGCTGCTTGAAGTTTCGCTGGATACTTCTCGAAACTGGCACTGTCCGGTTCGGTGGCACAGTCCCACATAACGTGCCACCGGTTGGCCGGTCCCTTCTTGCACACACTGCACAGGGCCTCGGGGTATTCATCCGGGAACATCTGATGTAACGCTGCCGGTGATGTGACCGACGCTGTCTGCAGTCTTCTTAGCCACACTGCTTCCTCGCGACCCAGAGACCGATGTGGCGGCGGGTACGCCCGTCTCGAAAGCCGCATGTTCTTGAGTGTTTCGCCATAGCCTCTCGCTCGGTCCTTGGTCTCCGACCACCGTTCGCACTCGGGACGACTCTCCACATTGGGAGCGCGGTGAGTAATAGCGCGCGCCTCCCTGTGGGCCGTCTCGTTGTGGTTGGGTGTATTCGGAGAGCATTCACCCGCGTGCGCAGGGATCCACTTTACTTCTACTCTTCTTTCTTCCTGCGCAACCACTCGTTCGATTATCTTGGCTGCCTTGTCACTGATCCGGCCGTTGGCTAGGTTTCGTACGGCTTCTAGCGAATCGCTTAGGACGGTGTCACACCCCGGCTCGGCCATTGCTAGGGCGATGGCGATCTCCTCTGCTTCGGTTGCATTAACACACCGCATACTCGCTGACGTGGACACTTCCCCCGTTCTCGCATTGATGGTAACCGCTGCGTATCTGCCCTTTCCGTAGTCTGCTGCATCCACGTATCTCGTTCTCGGGTCACCGCTGTGCTGCTCGATGAGGTACTTGGCCCTGGCTCGCCTCCGCTCCCGGTTGTGCTCGGGATGTACGTTCTTCGGGATGGGACTCACCCGCACGTTTTCTCGAACTTTATCACAGAGCTCGTGAAGCTGCCTCCCCGTGACCTGATAGCCGTACCCCAAGGTCTCGAGTATGGCCCGGCCCGTCTTGGTCCCCGCCAGCCTCTCTCGCTGTGCCGCCAGCTGCGCCTCGATGAGCTCGTCCAGGGTGTTGTGAACGCCCAACTGCATCAGCCGCTCGGTGTTCGTTGACTCCTTCAACCCCAACGCTCGCTTGTACAACCTTCTGATCATGGTGTCAATCTTGTTCTTGTCCGTCTGCGACCACTTGTGGTAAGCTGCCGTGTACGCTATGTGACTGACAGCGAAGGATTGTACCAGCCTCGCGAGCCCTTCCTCACGCATGCCCGCCTGCTTGGACGACACGCGCTGGATTAGCCGCAGGGTACTTGCTGTTTTGATCGCCAACTTCTTCATCAGAGTATCCTTGCTGGCGTTAGTAGAGAAATTTTTCTCTTTGCTCGTCAAAATTTTTTAAAAAATGTATTGCATTCAATAGTTACAGTTTCTAAATCTCAAATATCTTGAAATCGAGCAAAACATTCCCTTTTTTTCTTGTGATTTGCACCATGTGTTGCAGTAAGTTTTATAGTCTTAAATACGTTCATCTCACGTTGGTGATGAATGCTATTGAGTACCAATTCTCTCCCTAGGCCTTACGTTGTTGCAACGGATACGCCATTCTGTAGGCGTTTTTATTTCCATTTGCTCACCCGGAATGAAATACCTTGAGCATATGACGCTAATTTCATAGTCAGGGCGCATAGCATGCATAGTACCAGAATACAGCGTATTTGTTGCGCGGGGTAACGTCCAGGGACTCAACTCTTTTAGGCATGGAGTACGTAGTACTGCACCTCTATATCGACACCTCTATATCGCGTACTCGCTTTGTTAGTCATCCTATCAAAATAGTCGTGTCAACTTACCCACGGATTTTGAATGGCCACTCGCAGTATTCGGCTAATTTTTAAGACATTGACATAAATCCTTTTCATAATTGCCGTGAACATAAACAGCAACTAGCGTAATGCTTTACTTTCAAAAATGGTGATCAGAGGCTCGCATTTCCCGTTTGGAAGCGACCGAATTGCTATTTGGAAAGCCGTCCCATTAATCGTCACTGGATTACAGAAGATAGCTGGGTTTCAGCTGTTCGCATTTAATGCAACTGTTCCGCAAGTGGCGTTTATAAACGCTCCTTCGCGTAAACGAACACCATATAGGCAGATAAGCCGGTTCTGTTCTGGACGAAAGGAGCCTGAAAACGCTTTTTCCTTCACTTTTCATTTCCTTCCACGCGCTTCATTCAACGGGCTGCGTAAATTTGCACCCCGATTCGAAGCCGTGCAAGGCGAAACGCGGATGCTGGAGCGAAGGTGTTCGCGCCGTTAGTTTGACGCTTCAAATAAACTCGGGTAAGTTTTTAAGCACACGCAAGCGACAGCAGTGTTCTGTTTCGTGAGTGTTGCAAGGAAAACTAACTGCGACGCCCCATACTCTTACTAAATGGCTGTAAAAAGCGCGCATAAACGTTAGACGTTAAAGCAGAAATTCCCTTGCGAATGAGAACGTCGCAACAACCTCATTTGCTGTTCACAATTTTTCTACGAAATTTCACTTCTTCTTGTTTTGTGAATTGATTACGCACTCCTAAAGTTTTAAATTCGCGATTCCGAATTCGTACGCCGCTATGTAGTAGCTGCAGGGTTTGATTCTCCGTTAACGCGGCTGCATTCCTGCAAAACGTCGTCAGGTGCACCGTGTGTGCCCTGTGGAGCGCACTTCAAGCAGCACCAGTCGGCATAGTAAACGTGTACCGTTGGTTTCGGTTTTGCAATTAAGGAATTAACTACCGCAGCGTACACGGGCATATCAAGAAGTGGTCAGCTTGTACGCACAACTTACTTTAATCGGAAACTCAAACCCAATGCCGGCAGTTCTCACAGCGACGGGAAACGAACAGCAAAACCGAAGATATCCATTTGGGCGATCACCACTCACCTCCGTTGCGGCTAGCCAGGAATGACAGAAGTTTCTTCGATCCACTCCTGCGGGCTTGCGCTGAGCTCATTCAAAGTGAGCCGTTAGGACATCCCGATATAACGCACGAACGCACTTGCTCCGATAAGTTCAGGCGCTTCGCAATGCGAATATTCTCGTCCGGTCTCACTGAGTCAAGCCTTGGCAGTAATTATTCCGCCGAATGGATTTTGCCTTCACACGCAAACGCTGTCATTTAAGATTTTCCTCGTGCACTTTCAAATAAAAGAGCGATCCGCGGCGCTCTTCGAAGGCGCGCTTCCGCAACGATGCGACGGTTCACGTTTTAAAACGGAGCGCAGCACAGGCGGGCGTTGACCGGGCACCTTCCGAAAATGCATGGTAGCGTGCTGAATCGGAAAGGTCGCCGGCTACTCACGAGCAGACGCACCCGTGAAAGGCCGCCGACTCGCACGAGGACTCCGTCGCGGCGAAGCGAGCGGTTTGCACGAAGTTCACACGCCAGGCAAAGCGCACTGGCCGGCCAATTGTCAGCACTTCACTCGTCAAGCGCGCACTGGCAGGGCGCAGGTGGCTGCGTTCCTCGGGGCCCAAAGCGGCCACGCCGCTTCCCCATCGAGCCGCCCGCAGAAGGAAGAGAGCGGACGGCCGCTGCCGGAAAAGGGAAGAAGGCAGAAAGCGCGGCGCCGACCGCTCCGGCCGATCATCGCGTGGCAGGCGGCGGCGGTCGCTCGAGTATTTCCCCAGGCTCCTGCCCGGCGCTCTTTCCTTCTTCCCCAGACACGCGCGGCGCATGCGCGGGTCGCGATGACGTCGTTTGCACGGGGACGAAATGTCGAGCGGTTCCTTTTGCCGTCTACCTGCTCTCTCCCAATAACGCTCCCGACATTTCTCCGGCTGGGGAGACGCTAAACACGGCCGTTTTTTTTTATCGCTTTCTTTATTTGGACACGCGCTCGCAATACTCGGGGCGCCATTATTTATATTTGTCGTGATTACTGGGACGGGAAGGATGTTTTCTTGGCAGAAGCAAAAATGCTGCAGCTTTGGTAAGCAGAAGTTGCGACGTCAGAAGAGTCCTTAAGCTTTTCGTATGTCGTTCAAATACCAAACGAAGAAAAACACTCTGGATTGGTTAGCCCTGCAATGGTCAATAAGAAAAATCGAACGTTGTATAGGAGATCCGCTGACGGAAAAACTCGAAAAATCGGCTGTCTGCTCCAGTAAACATCGAATGAATCGAGAAATTTATTAGTAAGCATTGCGGGGACGTGAGAGTTTTTCTTGGCTGCGAGAGACTCCGGCTTGAGAAAGCCATAAGGAAAGAAAGATATGACGAAAAAACAGGGGATGAGTCGGCGCTGAACTCGGAAATGTGTAACACTTCATCAGAAAGCAGCCAATGCGTGTTTCAGAAGGTAATGTTAACACTTTTGATTACTTTCTGGGCAACAGCGAAGGAAAGACGTGGACGAAAGAAACGCGCAGGACAGCGCCCGTCCTGTCCGTTTCTTTCGTCCACGTCTTTTCCGCGCTGTTGCCCAGAATGACGCCATACCAGTTTGCCCAGCTCACTACTCTGTTACACTTTTGATTACTTCCGTATTCAATTTTACAAAGTGAGCATTTGGAGGACGCACCTTTGTGGTTCCAACGTGTCCACCTTTTGTAAACTCTAGTAAAGTACGTTGTTGGGCTAGTTGGTCGATAATTATTATGAGATGTATAACGCAAAAAAAAAAAGACGAAGGACAAAGAATGCACGAGGACGAAGCGCTAACTTGCAGCTACTGGTCTATTGAAAGAAGCACACATTTAAACAACAGCGTACACGATAACAGACAACCTACGCGACACAAAGCAAAAACAAGGAAAAATACATTTTTTTACCCCACTAGACAATATTATCGCCCCCTTCCCGTGCAGCGGGCTTCCAAATAAGCAATGTCTTTTGCCGATAAAGTAACTGATGCTTGACTAATGCATCCGTCTCTGGCTTTGTAAATTTCTAGCGCTTCCACTATAGTTGTGGTCCCCCAACCTGCAGTTTATGCATCGACCGGCTTGGCCTATGTATTGCTTGCCACATCGAGTCGGAAAGGAGTACACCACGCCTTCTGCACATGGTACGAACAGGTTTTCGTGCTTTATCGGGCATCCTTTTGGTTTTTGGCCAACTGGATTCGTCTGCTTGCAGAGCCGCGATAGCTTATTTGGCGCGGTAAACAAAACGTCGACCTTTGCGCGCTTTCCAATCTTTTTAACGTTATGTGATATCCGTGCAAATATGGTATTGCCCCTCACTTACTACGTGGTTCGTAAGCGTTTTGCGTGTGTCTTTAATTTTTAGCGTCATGTTTAAGTTTTGTTTAAGTATAAGTTTACGAATCCGGAGACGGATGCATTAGTCAAGCATCAATTACTTTATCGGCAAGAGAGATTGCTTATTGGGAAGCCCGCTGCACGGGAACGGGGCGATAAGATTGTCTAGTGGGGTAACAAAAATTTAGTTTTCCTTGTTTTTGGTTTGTGTCGCGTAGGTTGTCTTTTATCATCTACGCTGTTGTTTAAATGTGTGCTTCTTTCAATAAACCAGTAGCTGCAAGTTAGCGCTTCGTCCTCGTGCATTCTATGTCCTTGGTATTTTTTTGCGCTATACATCTCTTAATAATTTACAAACTCAGCCATTTCTCTTCTTCACCCTACATTATTTGCACGAAATACAGAATTAAAAAAAAAAACATTTTTGCTTAGGCGCAAACACGGTGAAAGGTACTTTTTGTTACTCGTCTCCGATGTTACACTGAAAGCGTCAGCAATCGCTGTCACCGAGCCAAGTACTTGCATTAATACGAATTCGTGCCACAAAATGCTCACTATCCAGCGACTACAGCAGAACTTGGCGCCGCAAATGAGTTATCTTTGAACACTGCAAGAACAGTAAGAAAAAAATGGAGGGGAAGCCCATACAAACCCATAAAACAGGAAGGTAGCGAAGCTGTAGGCAACCTTCACGTCCATCACGGTGCCTAAATCCACGATTACAGGCGATTGGCTTCTTGGATGCCGCAACGACCTTTTCTGCGTCATTGTTGCTATAAGTGTGAGCTTCCTTCTTTGTTTTGGAAGTGATGAGAGATAAGAGTGACAAGGAAGTGACATCATCTTGGAGGGGCGCACGCTATGACGTGTCTTTCTCGTTCCGAGCAAGTATTGCCACGATTACGGCGAATGCTTGAGTTCTTTAGTTGTGCGTGCAATCTTGGCCAGTCTCTGTTAGTGGGTATACTCGGGTTGCCAAACGTGCGCCGGGGACCCTAAGCGGTTTCTGGGAAGCGCGCACACACGAGCGCTCGACATTTTATTTGTTTTTTTTTTCTGCCGCGTGGTAGCTGCAATTATTGGACAATCTCCCTAAGTGGGTATGCTTGGCTTGACAAACATGCGTTATGGGCGCTGGGTGGCCGCCGAGAATAACACACAGCTGAGCGCTCGGCATTTTCTAGGTTTTTTTAACCGCGGACGCCAAACTATTAGAATTTGCTAAACAGCTTTGCTCTTTGAAAGGAAGGGAGGAAGGAAGGAAGGAAGGAAGGAAGGTTGGTAGGAAGGGAGGGAGCGAGGGAGGAAAGAAGGAAGAAAGGGAAAAAAGTGGTTGAAGATTATGATACTCCATGGCGTGAAATTGTAAGCAGCGCGAACTGCAGTCTTCTCGGTCATGGCGTATAGCTGGGGCGTCTCCGGGAAGTGATCGCGTGATCAGAGAACTCGCAGGGGCGCGCGCAACTCTGCCGTTATCTCGCAGCGGGTTCCCGACGCTGAGCATGTTGTTGTAAATCGGGTTTGGACCTTCCGCGCAAATGTCACGTGGTTTGGGTGTACCACGCAACCAGGTGGACGATGAAGGACCCATGAACGTGCAGCACCCAGCGCGTGCTGGGCTTCGGCGGCGCGGCCTCGGCATACTATGCTCGGTGACAACTTAAGAACGGCACCGGAAGTTGCCGCTGTGCCTTATCACCGTAGCCGGATGTTTCTCCGCGCGGCGTAAGTAGGGCGTTATGGGAATATTTTGAATATGGCGTGAGCCGTTCCCGTGATTTTTCGGACTTAATATGCTTATAAACGACTCCAGTGACGACAAACTAACTGCGTGAGACAAGGCAGACGATATCACGCATTCATAGCAGACCCCTTTCAAAACGCGCGCGCACTGAAATCACGGGACCGGCGCTTTGGCGGAGTGATACACTACATGAGGTGGTGCCGTTCTTGAGTTGTAACCGAGTATACCATCCCCCTCACATTTGCGCCATTCTTTCGTCCTCCGCTTCCTTGCGGGTTCATCTTCGGTGGCCTCTTCGTTCTTCCGCTTATCTCATAGTGCGACCCCGCCGGGAAGCGCGTTGTGCCGCCTCGGCATACCGCCCTCCCCCTCGCACTTTTACCACATTTGCCTGCTGCGTTTTTCTGTCATCTTCGGTGTCCCCTTTGTTCGTTCGGCTACGAGGCACGGCGACGCCATGACACACAGCAGAGGGCGTCTAAGTGGTGGGCACTAAGAACAGCAAGGAAAAAGCTCAGAGCTTACCGAGGGAAGCGTCTGGTTCAGTGGGCCACTGCACACTATGGAAAAGTGGGGGGAGGGGTTGGAAATAAAGAGGGGGCATATGAGATAAAAATGAAGGCGAGAGAATTAAAAGAACAAACAAAGCATGGACACAACGAAGGACTGAAATAGTGGTAAACGTCCCAATGGGAGCATGAAGGACGCTTCACGCCGGCAACGTTCCACATTCAGACAAGCGTGAGTCGTTCAAGAATCAAGGCAGCGCTGTTGTTGAGCGTGGCGACGGCGACGTGCACCGCCTTTAACCGAAAATAATGTTTAGTGTAACCGGTTGTTCTATAGAGTTTACTGAGGGATGTTGAGAGGTGTTGCCTGTGAGTTGTCGACCCGACGCAGTGGCACAACAGGTACTCTAAAGTCTGACTCATGGCAAACACGTCAAAAATAGCGCTGTCAGGCATACCGATATTGATTGGGTAAGGATTCGTCAAGCCAACAGTGGCAGGTAACAAAGTAGGGTAACGATCGAACGATTCTTGGATGCAGGCATGCAGGTGTCGTTGCAGGCTATGGTCGAGCGAGAGAGGGAGACAGTTTTTGAAGTATGGGGTACTTCATGCAGCGAATGTGATTTTGCGGGTCATTGAACATAGCACCCTTGCAGCGTCAGGGCTCGATGGTAGCGTGCAGCTCGATCGGGCACTTTTATCAGCATAATGAGCCACTATTACCCATGTTCACAAACACCAATACCGCAGTGACTTGGGAACGAGTGAAAAAAAATATCGTGCCCAAATGTGAATATGACGTTATAAATATATTGAAGTGGGGACTACAGCTGTGTATAAAAAAAGCGAGCTCTTCCCCTACATTCTATGAACTTACATATAGTTAAAAAAGTAATGCGTGATGTTGCAGTGACACAAAGAACGTTTTTGGTGAGCATAGGACGTGTAGTGAGTCTTTATGTAAGGACCATCGATAAAATGCAAAATTTGAAATTTGTTTTCTCTCATACTATAAGGGGTATCGAGATCGGCGCCACCACGTGAGTAATGCACTTGCCACCCCACATGTTTCACTTGAAGGCATTCATTATAATAGGGAATATACTGGCCCCACTATTCTTATTTCTGATTACGGTCAGAAAAATAAAGAACCTGCGTACACAATACTGGCACGTTCAAATTGCTGTTCTTCAGCGAGGAAGCTGCAGCCTGGCTGTGCGTTGTAATTGATGGTTGCAGAATAATTTAGGCCCAAGGAAGTTGCATAGGTGCGCCAAAATGTGGTACACCAGCGGGTTTCGGAGCGCCGCGCGAAACAGGAAGACAGCCGCCGCCACTCCACGCCTTCGAATCGAGAAGAAAATTCTCCATCCCCTCCCCGGTGCGGAGGGTCCGGACAAACCGAGAGCGACTCCCGCGGTTAGACGAGAAGGAAGCGAGGCTGGCGTACCCCCAGCACTCGCCCTGTCCCCGTTGCTTTTCGCCCGCCTGTGTTAGCGGCCCTTTTCTGTTTTGTTAGTGGGTGTCCTTCTTCTTGAGGAGAAACACTTCATGCTGTCAAGAAAAAAGAAGACCGTGGAAAAAAAGAGAAGAACGGAGAGAGCCCAGTGCCGACCACGGCCTTCCCATCAACGCGTGGCGGCAGCTGCCCGAAAGAACTTTGCGCGGTAGTTAACGAGTGGCAGCGCTGAGGGGAGGCAGCGGCAAACCCGAGAGAACGGATTCAATAATTTACGGCGTAACGAATTAGGCATTTGGCAGGGATCCTTACTCCGTAATCTAATATGCCTTGAAAGAAACGAGAGTGCTTGAGCGTATCGAAAGAGTCTCGCAGTAGGCAGATATACATGTGTTGCGCAATTCCACGCTCCGAAATGGGAGCGTATATGACAACGCCCGTTCTTCGGTTTGCGCGATGCGCCGATCCATTCCAGTACAAGTGCGCCGAGATAAAGAAACGCAGCATTCTTCGTAACAATCTTTTGTAATTTGTAACGATCACATATCGTACGTTGGAATTACCTTTGTGACGTACGAAGTTTTGTGGTTACAATGGCGCTGCCTCATACGCTAGATATAACTGGGTAAGTGTGAGTACGGTCGGATGTAAAAGCTTGGCTGCTAAGCTTATTCCATGATGACCCAACAAACCTACGCCTGATAACGCTGATTGCAGCTACATTGACCATAGATGCTCAGTTATAAGTAGGCGCTTTCGCCCCTCCTACCAGTCAAGAAGGTGGCAAGTACTCTGCGCGGAAACTGAGCCCTGCAGCGTGTGCGTGGCTGCGCGGGCTATCCACCGACGGCCAGCAAGAAACGAAGTTTAAAGGCAAAAAAAAAAAAAAGAAACGCCATAAAAGGCACAACACCCTGCTTGTTATCGTCTTCAGTCGAAAAGAGCATGCATGTGTTCAACCCTTCGTACTCGCTTAATGAGCAAGCACCAAAAATGGCGAAAACCAAAAATGATTGGTTTTCGCCGCTCTGCTGACTGCCCTCCTAGTTCGGCTGCAGAAGCTTCGGAGCGCACTGTTAATCCTTCTCGCTTTTCCACCAACAATCTTTCGACTCGTAATGATGGACGTAACAGCTTATGCGCGGAAAGGTGAGTGCGATGCTTCCGTTGCATACCGTGTAGCCAAGGCTCATCAGTGAGAACTCCATGGAATGAATTGGATTGGATTGAATAAACTTTTATTAAGCCTGAAGAACTAACGCTGACGTCGAGACGCTAGCGCTCGTCGATCGGGCCTACATCATCCTCGAGGGGACGGCTGGGCCGTCCCTTTATGGTCCCCCATCGGGGTCCTCCGGGGCCTGCCTAGCCATTGCCTCTCGGACCTGCTGGACGGCCCAGAGTTGGTCTTCTTGGTTGTAAGATGCCAGCGCCGCTTCTAGCCGCGGCGGTAGGAGTCCTGAGTTAGCTTCGTCCGGGTGTGTCTTGCAGTCCCACAGCATGTGCGTTAGCGTGGCCGTCTCCCTTCGGCAGACCTTGCACTTGCTGTCTGGGTAGGCATCGGGATACATCCTGTGCATCATGTGCGGCGTCGGAACGGTCCTCGTTTGCAGTTGTCGGAATGTAACCGCCTGGGCTCTGTCCAGCTTTATGCTGGGTGGAGGGAGATTCTTTCGAGCCAGGCGGTATGCCTTCGTGATCTCGTTGTATCCGACTAGTCTGTCTTTGGCGCTATACCAGAGTCGCGAGGCCTCGTCGTCGCCGTCGGCGCGGAGGGATAGCGCGCGCGCCGCGGCGTGGGCCGACTCGTTCCGATTGATCTTGCTCTCCGACACTTTGCCCTCGTGCGCCGGGAACCAGATGATGCGTTTTTTGTCTCGAGTATGGGCTCGCTCCAGGATGCGAGCAGCCGTCGGTGAAACTTCGCCCTTGGCGAAATTTCGCACTGCTTGACGCGAGTCGCTGAAGACCGCGGTGCATCTCTCGTCGATTATCGCCAAGGCAATGGCCACCTCCTCGGTTTCTTCAGCCTGGTCGCATTTCACGCTCGCCGCCGATCTCGTGTTGCCCGTGCCGTCGACCGCGACCGCCACGTAACGGCGTCCGCCCGCGCATTCCGCGGCGTCGACGAAGCGAGCTTTTCGGCCCTCGCCGTACTTGTCGACGAGGGCCTTGGCTCTTGCTTGACGTCGGCCCTTGTTGTGCTCTGGATGTACGTTTCTGGGTATTGGATCCACTCGCAGGTCGCGGCGAATCTCTTCTTTAAGCGAGGTCTTGCGCCCTTGTTGTTGGTGGTACCCAATGCTCAGCTTCTCGAGGATGGTGCGTCCGGCCTTGGTCTTCGACAGTCTCTCCAGCTGAGACACTCTCTGCGCCTCGATGATTTCCTCAAGCGTGTTGTGTACGCCCAACTGCAACAGTCTGTCGGTGCTCGCCGTTTCCGGCAGGCCGAGCGCGATCTTGTGAGCCCTGCGTATCAGGATGTCAATCTTTTTCTTCTCGCACGCGTGCCAGTGATGAAAAGCTGCCACGTACGCTACGTGGCACACCACGAAAGCTTGTATTAGTCGGATGAGGTTGTCTTCCCTCATGCCGCCGTGTCTCGAGGTCACGCGCTTGAGCAGCCTGGTGGCGTTGGCTGCCTTGTTCACGAGTCGGTTCACCGTGTCTCCGTTTCTTCCGTTCGCTTCTATGACCATATCGAGTATCCTTATCTTGGGCACCGTGGGTATGATGGTGCCGTCCTTGGTCCGGATCGTGATCTTGTCGCACTCTCTGCTCGACTTGCTCTTGCGTGTTCTCACCGGATGGTACACTAGTAGCTCTGACTTTTTCGGCGAGCATCTGAGGCCCGTGTCCTTGAGGTAGTCCTCGATTTCCTCGACTGCGTTCTGGAGCGTCGATTCGATGTGTCCGTCGCTGCCGCGACACACCCAGAGGGTGATGTCGTCGGCATAGATCGTGTGCTCGACGTCTTTAAATTTCTCGAGTCTTTTGGCCACGCCAATCATGACTAAGTTGAAGAGCATTGGGGAGATGACCGACCCCTGTGGGGTGCCGCTGTGCCCCATGCTCCTTTCTCCGACCTTGAGGTCCCCCGCCACCAACTCGGCTCTTCTGTCTGTCAGGAAGTCCCTGATGTAGTTGTAGCTCCGTTCGCCTAGGTTGAGCCCGGACACTTACCTGAGGATTGCGGCGTGCTCCACTTGATCAAAAGCGCTTTGTAGATCAAGACCCAGGATGGCTTTGTTTCCACTCGTCTTGCCGTCAATCACCTGGTGCTTGATCTGTAGCATAGCGTCTTGGGTGCTCAGGCTGTGTCTGAAGCCTATGATCGTGTGAGGGAAGGCGTCCGTCTTCTCTAGGTACTTCTGCCACCGGTTGTGGACTACATGTTCGAGGACCTTGCCGATGCAAGACGTCAGCGAGATCGGTCTTAGGTTGTCCGGGTCCGGGGGCTTGCCGGGCTTCGGTATTAGAATCATCCTAGCTTTCTTCCATTGAGGAGGGAGCTTCCCCGTCTTCCAGCACTGGTTGTAGTATCCCGCGAGGGCCTGTATGGATCGATCGTCCAGGTTTCTGAGGGCTCTGTTCGTAATTCGATCGGGACCTGGCGCCGACTTGCTGTTGAGGTCGTGTAAAGCCGTCCGGACTTCCTAGATGCTAATGTCTCGGTCGAGGTCTTCGTTAACCACGCTGGTGTACGGGCCGTGCAGCGTGGTGTTCGCCTGCGGTAGATATTTGTCTATAAGTCGTTTCTTGATGGCGTCTTCCCCATGATCCGTCGTCGCCTTGTGTAGAAGCATGGCGAGCCGATCTCTCTGGTGACTCTTGGTCTTTGACTCGTCCACAAGGCGCCTCAGGATGTTCCACGCCTTGCCGTTCTGCATCTGCCCGTCGACGGTGTTGCAGAGCTTATGCCACTGCTGGTGGCATAGCTCCTTGCAGTGTTCTTCGATGGCGCGATTTAGTTCCGCGATCTTTTTGCGGAACCTGTGGTTGAGGCGTTGCCTCTTCCACCTCGCCAGCAACGCGTTCTTGGCCTCGATCATGTGTGCCAGCCTGCTGTCCATCCTGCTCACCTCCAAGTCCGTCTCAATCTCCTTGGTAGCCGCTGCGACGCTGTCGTTCAGACCTCGGCACCACGATTCGATGTCCGTGATCTCCTCCTCGCCCCGCGAGTCCCTTATCTTTCTGAAATCGTTCCAATCCGTCCACCTTACCTTGCGTTTTTCTTCTTGATGCTTCCCTGGCAGTGGGACCTCGATTTCAATGATCATGTGGTCGCTCCCCAGATCCGTGCCGGTGTTGCGCCAGTTCGCCGACTGCGAGCCGAGGTTCTTTACGAAAGTGAGATCGGGTGTGGTGTCCTTCGATACCGAGTTTCCCGTCCTCGTCGGGTATGCAGGGTCCGTGATCAACGTGAGGTCGAGGTCTTGTGTGTCCTGAGCCAGGTGTCGCCCCTTGATTCCGCTATAGGTGTACCCCCACGCTGGGTCCGGTGCGTTGAAGTCACCGCCGATCAGGAGCCTCTGTCGATCCGCAATCTTGCAGGCCTTGTGTAGGAGTGTCTTGAATCGTTGAAGTCTGTTCGCGGGTCTGCTGTACACGTTGAGGATGAAAATGCTGCCCTTCCTGTTCTTGGCAGGAATAATTTCGACGAAGGTGTGTTCTATCTTGGTACTATTCAGATCGTGTTCGACGAAAGAGATGCCCTTCTTCACTAGCGTGCAGACGCCTCGAGCCCCTACAAACGGGTTCACGTGGGACGTGTACCCGGGGAGGGTCGGCGCGTCGTCCATCAACTCTTGCCGTCTAATCCTCCAAGGAATGAAAAAAAAATTCCTCGGGAGCTCTGCTTTGTTGCCGACTTACTACTCATTTTCGACTACTGACGCCCTTTGAAGACAAAGCCCAGGAATTATCAAAGACTTCTTTTCTGCTAGATAGTTTCCCAGTCGAAAAAGACGACAAGAAAAATTTCTGTGGTTTGTCGTATGTTCGTGTGTCGTACTGTCGTATTGCCGTATTTTTGTCCCGTCGTGATTCTAGTATTCTGTCGTGTGTCTTATGTTAGTTGTCGTTTATCTGATATTTCATCAGTAGTTGCACATGGTTCGACTTTATTGCCCACTGTGAAGAGTTGCGTAAATGGCAGTTCTATTGTGGCTACACAAATGTTTGTCGTTGAGAAAATTGACTTCGTGGTTACGACAGAAATGTGAGTAGTAGCAACAGATGGTTTTGTTGTAACAAGAGGACTTCTGTTGCCACAACAAGGTTTTTGTCGTACGGCAGGAATTGTTGTTAGGTTTTGCGATATTCCTGTTGAGATTTTCTACTGGGGTCGCGTTTCGCTTTCATTTCTTTCTCTTCTGTCGGTAATTACTCCAACAGGTACAGTGGCCGCAATTCACGGGGCAACTTCCCCACCACCAGAGCTCTCCACGACGTGCGTGTGTTGATTACGTGCCGTCACGTGGTCCTGTCACGGGGCCCACGTTTCAGGAGAATTTTTTTTTCTCATTTTGCTGGAGTACCGCGTTAGCTCTGTGATTTACGCACTTGCCTTACTCTCTTGAGACACGGTTTCAAATGCCACGCGAACCCGAATGGGTTTTATTTCTTTTCTTTTCACAGTGCACGCCATTTTGCACCACTTGTGTTTACTCCGATGAAGGCGACGATGAGTACGGTCCCTTTTCGCGTTTTGAGGACACACTATCGTCTTTCGCAAGGTATTAACCTTGCCGCAATGCCGAGGCTGAACTTACCTCTTTTCAACGCACTCACAGCCTTACTCAACTTTGAAGGGACGCTGTCGGAGCATACAATGTTGTACATTCTCGTAGAAATGAACAGGGGGTGTTTATGCACGCGGGAAAATTTGATCGGAATATTCTGTACTACCAGCTTATTTATTTATTTATTCATTTATTTATTTATTTGTTTATTTATTTAAATTTACCTTCTTTTGAGATAAAAATGTTATCATCATCACAGTCATGACATTTTAAAACTATTGCAGACATTCTGAAGAAGGAACCCAGAAAACTTTATTAAATTTTTGGGCAATTATTTGTGGGTTGTTGCACATGCATGATATCATTACAACTATTCAATTTACGGAAGGCTCTGATCGTGAAAGATATTTCCAAAATTTTTGAGCGGTTGTATTAACGTAATTAGTGGTTTAATGCAAAAAGATGCTTCAGGTACTTCTAATTCCTTTGGACTTTGAGTGCAAAGGTCCGCTATTCTGTGACAGTTTTTCGGATTTTGTTGCCCCGTACGACGCAACTGTCGCTTTAAATACATATAAGCTCACGAGAAATCCTCGAATTACCTTTATCTGAACGCTTAGATTTTTTTGGCACAAACACAAATGAACTGTGCGCCACATCTGTAAAATAGCTCCCTAGTTTCTCTACTATGGCTTACGATCTAAGGACAATTCAAAGTCTTTTTCTGACATGACGCAGTGTGCTCTTTGAGTAAAAAAAGAACAAATTCAGTTATAAAACAGTTAATAAAAAGGAATTTCTCGAGCCATTTATAAATTTTACGTACATCGGTACCTCTCGTTACAGGACGGTTGACATGTTTTCGTACACAGAAACCTTTTCTCATCGGGACAAATGATGTACGTTGCATTTTCATCCGCCTATATTGCAAATAAAAGGGGACAAGTCCTATTTCGTGTAGCTAAATCGTAAACTGTTTGATTGAAACGTATAATGCCCTTCCATCGAATGCGCACTGGTTTCGCTCTTCAAGTAGCCTTTATAAATCTAAGGCAATTCTTCCAATACCGCAAAAAAATTTTGTTTCAGCAAAGTTATGTGAGTCATTCTGCCAAGGGCTCTGGAAAGGTCGACAGAAAAGCCAAGCGCTAAGTTTTATTTCGAATGTTTTCATGACTCCCACATTATGTCGGCAAAGAAGACCGTACAAAATCGTATGAAAGTAACGATTGGCCATTTCAGGCGCTTAAATCTTTATAACGCTTTTTCAGCAGTTTACTAGGCTGTAAAGGGCGCACCAGCTCTAGTGAGCTAACACCCGGTATACTGTGCATTTCGTGGTGTTAACACGAAACGTCGATTCCGACATTTTGACCATAGACCAAATAAAATAAGTAAAAGTAATCGACTTAAAAATGGCGGGTCAATAACCGGAGCAGCTTATCAAAACCTCAAGACAACTTCCACTCTACTAAGAAAAATGGGCAGCTTACGACAATCTCCCAATCACTGCTGGGTCTTATTGAGTTGTCCTCGAAGGCGAGTGGCGGGCCTGAAGGTTCAGAAGAAATGCGTTGTACAAAGCGAGCGAAGCTCCTGGAGATCAATCTCGGAGAGCGCTCACACGTAAGCTGAAATCCGTGTTTGAACGGCGGTTTCTAGAAAATGTCGCCTGTTCATTTACAGAGTAGCTGAGTTAAATCTTCTTTCTTGGCTCGAAAAAATCAGTTCGCCGCGCTAAAAAGGGCGCTTGATCACCTCACGTTAATTGGCTCGAAGGGTTCCGTGCTGGTGATCTTGCGAAATCCGCCGTGCGGGTTCGCAGCGTCGGCAGCTGTCGTCGAGTCGTACGATAACGAGCTAGGTGAAAGATTAAGTTATCCGAGCCTGCTTATCAAATTGTCGCGCTATCCAACTGGTTTGCGCATTAAAGAAATAAAAAATACAATAAAAAGAAGCCCCACAAAGGGCCTTAATGAAAAATGCGGCTCTGCGCTAACCACGCCAGAAGTAAGGACAAGGTACGCATATGCTGCAAGCGCAAATGCTGCGCCAGACGCAAGGATATCGATTTGCTGTCATGGGCTGCCTGCGCCACAGGAGCGCTTTTATAAAGGATCGCCTCTACCCACGACGCTCAGTCATCACGAAATAACTAGCGTTTCCCTTGGCTGGCATATCTTGCTTCTTTAGGAAAGTTTACCCTGAAATCGTTGGCTTTTTGCCTAAAGCAAGTGTGCTCAGTGGCGCTTTTAAAAAGACATATGGAATTACTTCTGATTAGTGTGATTTAAGAGTTTCAATAAAGTTTCAGCCCACCTGCAGCCACGGCAGGCCGGTAATTAAACCGAATAGTCGTCCGCAGCATGTAACAAGTATATATAAAAAATAAAATTAGACGTACTTTTTCAATGTATTTTCAACTTCAATGTACCGAGGTGATGTCGGTAATGGTGATGAAATAAATGTTTATTTACGTTTGCACAGGCACATGTGCTGTACTGAGTCATGCTATAAATGATACTTCAAATATGTCAGCGGTCTCAAAATAGCGGGAAAAACATGAACAGCCCAGTATTACACCGAGGGATCATCCGGCACAACAAATTGCCTCAGACGTATACAGGCCGGTACGCCTGGGACGAGATGCGGGTTGTGGGAGAAATCTTCACTACAGGTTTACCTTCGTGGTTTATTGCGGAGGCATTGTGACGAAGTTCGCGGTATTTATAAACAATTGGTGCACTGCTACATCATGTCTGCATATGGGAGTTGTGATACAATATTTGCCGGTGTTGTGTGACATGACGGTGATGAAGGTTGAAAAGAACTGAGTTTCCACAGCCTGTTCTAACAGCGGAGCTGTTGTGCAAGCCGTAAGTTTGGTGCTGCAGGTAAAATACCCAGAAAATACGAACGCTCATTTGCGCGTGCCCCGCGGCAACCACGAGCGTCCCCGGCACGTGCCGTGGCTTCAGCAAAAAAAATAGAAAGCTCCAGTGCTGTCATCAAGCGCTACCCCGCGTGTAAAAAAATCACACATCTCCACGCCATGAGCGATGCCGAGGGTGCGAAGCATTGGAACGCAAATTGTGTGGTGCCTGCGTGATGAGCGTCATCGCGCGTGCGTGCTGACGCATTCTGAGTTTTAAATTATCTTCAGGTGCCGTTAATGCACTCTAAATGACAAGCGCCACACGAAGGACCATTCGCGTTCCAGTACTTCGCACCCTCGGCATCGTTCACGGCATCTTTTTACGCGAATTATCGTTAGATAGTTTAGAGTTTTTGCTTTACTTTGGTGGCATTTTGTACCCTTTGAAACTCGCGATCTTTGCTACTGCAGTTACCGGTGCACTCCCCAGATGGCGCGCCCAGATGGCGTGCTCTCCCCAGCTGTCACCCAAGGGCCACACGACGGCAACTGCAGCATACTGCAATGCATAGAACAGGATGTGGCACGTTGGGGAACCAACAAACAAGTGCTCCTGATGGGAGACTTCAATGGACACATTCAGGCCATCGATGGGTTCCAGGACTATAATGGTAACCTTATGGTTGTCCTGACTGAGAAGCTCTCTGTCGAAATAGGCAACCTGCGAGGAGACTGTCAAGGTGACTTTACGTGGTGTGCTCGCAACAGTCGTAGCTGCATTGACTACGCACTGATATCGTCGTTACTGGCAGCACACATCTGACAGGTCCACATCGACGAAGGCGGCCTCTTCAGCCTGGGGAGTGACCACAATCGCATCAAGCTGTCACTCTCAGTGCCCCACCAAAAACATGTGCGACAGCCTCGAAAACCTGCAAAGCACTATCTGCCGGCACCTGCATACAAAACAGTTGCCAGTGAATTCGAGTGCAGCCCCATCCACGCAAGGAAGGCAACGTACTCGGAGTTTGTTGATGAGCTCAAGAGAATCATGCACAAGCATGAGGTTCGCAGAGGCTCTAGTGGAGGCCCTCAGCGAAAGCGGTGGTGGGACAGGGAAATCAAAGAGGCCCTTGAAAAGCGGCGTGCGGCGAACCGGGCACACAGGCATGCAGTGAAAAATCTCACAGCCAGTGAATGCCTCCTAGCCTTGGAAGAGTATCTGCGCTGCAAACGAGCAGTGCAACAGCTGGTCCAATGCAAATGCAAAATCGCAGAAAACGACCAAAGGCAACTGGAGGAGATCACTACAGCAGACCGCAGCAGCACCCGGAAGTTTTGGACCTATGTTTCCTCACTCGACCGCAAATCGCCACTGCCAAAGCTCCGAGATGAAATGACGGGTGACACAGTGCTTGATATACGTCGGCACCTCACATCGCATCTTGAGAGAATCTTTGAACATACACCCAACCAAGGTGACGTCCAGCACAAAGCCAGCCCGGTAGGAGAGCCGCCAAGTGAACAGAGAGAGAGACAGAGAGAGAAACTCTTTATTAAAGAGGAAAGTGCAGAGAGGTTTGCCGACATCAGTTCGCCGGCATGCTACTCTGCGGGGAAAGAAGGAGAGGGAAAAAGGTAGTAGGTGTAGTGAAGAAAAGGAGAGTAGTAGTAGTGAAAAAAAAAAAATAAAATATGATCCTTCTTCAGGGTATTGAGTTCAAAGGCTCTTGAGATGGAGGAAGTGAAGAGGACTCGTACATGGCTGACTGCCAATGGGAAGTGACACCGCAGGCTCTCAAACGTGCTCTTGCTCGCATTGGGGCTCACACGGCAAGCGGCCTCGATGGCATCCCTGCAGAACCGGTCAAGTGTCTGGGGGAAGTGGCGCAAGCACACCTTGCAGCTATCCTCACCGGCATAATCCACGGCGACCCCATCCCAGAGGCATGGCTACTGGGAAAAGTGTCATTAATACCAAAGAAAGGCAGTGACAGCAGCCTTCTCAGGGATCACAGGCCACTCACAGTCACCAGCGTACTGTATAGGCTTTTTGCCCAAGTGCTTAAGGCCTGGATGAGCGCGTAGGAGGAGCAAAGTGGTCACCTGACGGAGCTGCAAAATGGATTTAGACGGGGTCGTCGGGTGGAGGACAACCTGTTTGTACTCTCCCAGTGCAAAGAAATTGCACGGAAAGAATCCCGCGGCCTGGTGACATGGTTTCTCGACGTCACTAAGGCATATGACAATGTCCCACACGGCCGTATGCTGCAGCACATGAGCGAGCTGGCTATGCCATCCAAATGGACTGACCTTCTGCGGCGCTTATACACCAGCAACAAGGCAGTGGCATGCTTCGTAGAGGTCCACACGGAGCCAGTGGCAATACACCGGGGACTGAAGCAGGGGTGCCCGCTCTCCCCGCTGCTATACATGCTGTATGTAGCGGGGCTAGAGAAAGCCCTTATTGCGTCGGGACTCGGTTTCACGCTGCCCTATTCTGAAGATGGACTCCCGCAAATGTGGACACTACCGGGGCTGGTCTTCGCTGATGACCTTGTCCTGCTCGCTGGAAGTGTGGCTGAGCTACAGGGACTTGTCACCGCCTCGGCTGAGCATCTGTCAACACTGGGACTGGCCTTCAACACGCGCAAGTCAGCGGTCCTGTGCTTCTCCGACCCAGAGGACAAAGCTCGCATTGTGCTGCTGCCTGGCGGTGAAGAGGTTCCATCGATGCACAGCTATTGTTACCTTGGCATCACATTCAACACCAGTGGCGACAAGTATACTACACACGAGGCTTTACTGAAAGAAAAGTCGAGACGCGCCAGCTGTATCCTGCGCAGACGGTGCTTATGGGGGTGCAACCGATACCTGTTGGTCCGTGACCTGTGGAAGTCGGTGCACGTCCCATGTCTCACCTTCGCGAACGCTGTGGTGTGTGTGTCGGCGCCAACACGGGGGTGGCTCGAACGTGGTCAGCGAGAGGTGGGCCGCCATGCCTTGGGCTGCCATGGCCGAGTGGCTGCGGAGGCCATACAGGGTGACTTGGGATGGTCAACGTTTGAGGCTCGCGAGGCCACCAGCAAGATTGCTTTCGAAGAGCGACTCCGGGTCATGAACGACGAACGCTGGGCGCGGCGATTGTTCCGCTACATGGCATTCAAGGGCGTACGCACACAGTGGTGCAAGGGAAAGAAGAAGACGACGAAGGTGGCGTCGCTACATAGTGACCAGGCTCGTTTGTTTTCGCCCTGTGCGCGCAAATAACCTGTTTCTGCCTGCTTATTTTGTATCCTCTTGTTCGTGTTGATGTGCTGCATCGACTGATACCAAGATTGCGCCCATCAAGGCCATCAGACCATCGCAAGTGGCACAAACAGTCCCCTACGAGACAGCGGGACGCCCATCAGGCCTAAACCTCCGGCTCCTGCGCTCCAGCAGCGCACCACCTGCTGAAGCTGTCGCAGCTACAACAGGTGGTACGGATGCACCTCCAGTTGCAGCGAACAACGACGCACCGTCGCCGACAATGAACCAGCCACCGCTCCCACCGCCGGCAGCCTACGAACATGGAGCTTGTTCAATAGATCCTTATCAACCCCCGTTATACGAAGATACCTCTGAAGCTGCTAACTGCGGCGA
The DNA here is from genome assembly GCF_048455015.1 of Haemaphysalis longicornis. NCBI lineage: Eukaryota > Metazoa > Arthropoda > Arachnida > Ixodida > Ixodidae > Haemaphysalis > Haemaphysalis longicornis. The sequence continues at coordinate 219,496,408 of NW_027526335.1, forward strand.
TGCCGAAGACGACGATGGGCAGATGCAAGACCTCGACGAACCAGTCACGGACAACGACGAAGAGGACGGTTGGCAACGCATCCCTCTAACGAAGAATAGCCGACCCACAAAAACTGATCGGGTGAGTCGCCAGCGCTACACATTACAGTTGAAACCACTTGCCAAACTTCGAATTAGACACATCCCTCGGCATGCCATTGCCTCAATAATTGGACGCACTGCCCCCAACTCGGGGCTGGCCGAAATGGCTGCGGTAACGTTTGACGATGCCGCTAACAGCGCACGGATCTCTGTCTACGATGCAGTGCACGCTACTCGATTAGCTCAGATAGATCACCTAACCCTTCGCCGAAACGACAAAGCTGAAAGAATAGACATTGTAATTGAGCAGGCATCTTTCAACAAAAACACTATTCGTGGTGTCATCCAAGTGGACCCAGCGGACACTAACGAGACTATTCTCAGTTGGCTGCGTTGCGAACAGGCCGACATCCTCAAAGTACAAAAAATCGGTAAAACGGACCGCGCAATCCTAACATTTGACTCCACAACTCTCCCAAAGACCGTCAAGTACTTCATGGAGTTAGTACGCGTGGTAGAATACAGGCCAAAACGACTGGTGTGCTTTAACTGCCACAGCCTGGGACATATGGCTAAATTCTGTCCATCTCCGACCGTGTGTAAAGATTGTGGCCGTATCCACCCAGAAACCGCTGAATGTGACTCCGCAGCATATTGCGTTGCATGCAAAGAAACAGGACACCTCGCTGTTAGTAAGGTCTGCCCGACCCGCCTTCCTAAAAAAGAAGAACGTAACCACCGATCAGCCTCTTCCAAGAAGACGCTCCCCGAAAGCGCCTTGCCCAGCGCTCCTCGATCTACACCACCAGGGGTCACATGGGCTTCCACCGTCACCGGCACCTCATCCGGTTCGCCCCCTGCAATTGCTCCTTTACCGGAAAACCATCCTCTAGTAACTGAAAATGCCCAGCTCCGTCGTAGCCTCGCCGAAATGCGCGCCGCGGTGACGGCCTTACAGAAGGAATTGGCCGCCCTCCAAAAGACCGCAACGCGCAGGCAATCGCCCTCCGCTGGGCGAAGTAGTTCTGCCGCAGCACGCCGTAGCCGTTCACGTACAAGCCGCCGCAAGCCATCCACTAACATTACTCAGGCACCCACGACAAGCTCTTACATAACGGAACAGATGCTTAGCCAAAGGGATGCCCGTATCAAATTTGAGACAACCAAAGAATGGCAGAAAGCGTCCAGCGAAATAGTTGCACTTCAAGATCAGGTGATTGCTATTAAAGATGAACTCCGCCAGTTCATGGAGAAATTTTGTCAAACGCTCGGAACTCAACAGCCCTCAACGCCCCCTCCCAGCGAAACGAAACGAAAGAAAAAACATTAGAAGTCCAATGTTCCCCTCACCCCTTTATCCTAATAGAAGCACACTACAATGGAATTGCCGTAGTTTCTCTTAAACCGGCCCGCTACTGAAATCCCAAGTGAAAACGCTCCGTCCGATGGCATTACTGCTTCAGGAAACGCGTGGTCCTTGCAAAATTTTAGATTATACTACCTTTTCAGATCCTACTATTCCAAGCCAAGCTCACTCCCCACATGGCCCGACTCCAGGGTTAGCTGTGGTACTTGTTCACAAATCCTGCCACGCTGTCCAGCACCGTTGGGAACAGGCATGCAATGGTGACAGAGAAGTGGTTATTGTCCTTGTTACGCCACAAGGAGGCAAACCGATGCTTCTCGTGTCGGTTTACTACAAGCCAAGTTCGAGTGCCATTCCCTCAACACATTATGACTGGTTCCCATATCTTTTTTCACTACGTTTTACCGGTCCCATCATTATCGGGGGAGACTTTAACGCTCGCAACACTCTTTGGGGCTACTCCACCACAAACCGTCGAGGACGGCTTTTAGAGCAGACTCTTGAGTATAGCCCCCTTCAACTAATAAACGAATATGGGGTCCCTACCCGCATTGGCCTTTATTACGCTCAAAAAGATAGTACACTGGACCTCACTCTAGCTACTTCTGGGGCGGTGAAGATCTGGAACACGTTGAACAGCACCTGGGGTAGTGACCATTACCCAATCAGGCTCCAAATTACAGCAAAAAGTTGCGCCCTACACGTGCCTATCGTCAGATAAACTGGACGTCATATCGCTCGCAGTTCGCAATCTCTTCTCAACCTACGCTCGAGGAGTTCATCGCCTCCATAACACAAGCACAATCGCTCGCATCTGAAGAAGTCACGAGTACGGCACATGTGGACTGTCCTGATTCCCACATGTTCCAACCTCTTCGCAAAGCAGAACGGCTAACCAAACGATATCGTACACAAGGAAAAGACATCATCACCTGATGCAGCTGAAACGTCATTATCGAATTATTCGCGAGTATCAGGTCACATTACAAAATGAGAATTGGCAAAGTTTCTGTGAAGATCTTGGACATGAACCTGGTCTCTCTCGTCTTTGGGGTGTCTTCCGCAGCATGAACAGCCGTGCGAAGGTGCGTCTCCCGATCCTGGATGATATGTGCCTTCAAATGGGCTACACACAAGTGGAAGATACCATCATTCACGCGTTGTTTCCTCTCGCCGTTACCGATCCCTCAACCCTCCCTCCTCTACCGATCATCCACATTGATCACCCCATGTCTGAACTCGACTCCCCTTTCACCCTGGGTGAACTGCAAGTAGCCATTTCTCAAGGCAAGCCCAAGTCTGCTCCTGGTCATGACCAAGTTAAATTGCGAGATCTACGGAACCTTCCCCCCACGGCCTCGATGCTCTACTACATCTGGCCAACCACTCCTGGGAATCAGGCGAGATACCTGACTCCCTGAAGGTAACAGTTATTCATCCAATACCCAAACCCGGCAAAGATCCTCGTCATCCTCAGAATCTTCGCCCCATCGCTCTTACCCCTGTAATATTTAAGCTTATCGAACGTATGCTTAACAATCGGCTCGTACACCATCTGGAGGGTACAGATTGGTTTCATCCCGCTCTTACGGGCTTCCGCCCCCACCATGCTACCCACAAATATTTGTGGCTGCTGCGGCGGGTAATTAATCGGACCTCGCGCAAGGCCTTGCCGGACTACGTACTCGCTTTAGACATGCACAAGGCCTTTGATAATGTAAGCCAATCAGGAATCCTTCAGGAACTTGCCCTCGCCTTCCCCAGCCAAAAAGCTCAGGCCTGGATACGCAACTTTCTTGAACATCGACCTATCCGTCTTAACCCTCGAACCCACCAGCCCACTACTTTCTACCTGGACAGAGGAGTCCCACAAGGGTCCATTCTGGCTCCTCTCCTCTTCAATCTGGCCATGAACCGCGTTGCTCGAACTCTTGAACAGGACACTGCCGCCCGGTTCGCTCTTTATGCGGACGACATTGTGGTATGGACAGAAGCCACCGATTACGACACGAAAGAAGCTATGCAAACAGAGTTGCAAGCAGCAGTCCTGAGCTTGGAACATACGCTGTCCCAATTTCAGCTACAGTTGTCCTCGACAAAGACAGCACTGCTCAGCGTCGATGGTAAACGTCGTACAAGTAAGGAACAGATTATCTCCCTTCAAGTGGGGGATACACTCCTTGAATCTTGCAACGGAACAATTCTACTGCTGGGTGTTCCAGTCAGCAGCTGTAATAGCCCAAAACAGTGGATAGCATCACTTAAGAAATCCTGGCGTTCCACCTTACACCTCGTTACACGGATATCTAATAAATATGGAGGGGCGCACCAAGCAGCTTGTACAATGCTCGCGCGTGCCGTGGCACATGGACGTTTCACTTACGGCTTCCCGGTCTATGAGCTACGACAGTCACATGTTAATGCTCTTCACAAGATGAATCGGCACCTTCTCCGAGTGATTAGTGGCCTCCCCTCATTCACCCGGGTAGATACTCTCCACGAAGCAGTTCCTCTTCCGCCTCTCACTAATCTGATTGAAGAGACCAAACTACGTTTCCAATATCATCTGGACCATTCGCCACAGGGAAAAAGACTTCAGAAATGGGACCGCCTAAACAGCGACTCTGACAGCACGGATTTGCCGCCAGCAATTCCTCCGTGGGAACGCCCCTCCATCGGTATGCCACGTCGATGCCCGATCCGGTGCCATAACCGAATAGTGCGCGAACAATACGTTCGCACGCTCGCAGATGACAAGGCAGGCGACGAAATTGACATTTACACCGACGCGTCTTTGAGTGGGATGATGGCGGCCATTGCCTGAACATCTACAGACCTGCCAGAATTGAATGGATCCCGGCAAATTTCCAACACATACGGCCTTGTAGAAGAAGTAGAACTTCTGGGAATTCTGGCAGCCACCCGGCAAATTTATGAACATTCCGCCCATCTTAGCGCGAAGAAATTTCGCATTATCACGGATGTGATAATGCGAATGTTGGGTCACATGTTTGTTGTTGTCCGAGATTTGTTGCTGTTGCTGTCCGAGATTGCTGCCCGAGAATTGAACCGTCCATTTTTCCCGAACATCACGGCGACAAATATCCTGACCACGATACGAGACCTACAAATTGAAGGATTCAAAATTCGCATTGCTTGGACTCCGGGACATACTTCCGGCGCACAAGGCAACCGCATGGCTCACGACGCAGCCAGGGAGAGGCTACTATCACCTCCCACGGTGCCCGCCACGCCCGTCCCCTCTCTCCAAGCAGATTGGCAACTCCGGCTACGTCTCCTCAAAAAAGAAAGCAGTAAGCGTTTGTAAGCTGAAACTCCGGCTGGCATCCTTGCGCCTCTCAAGCCCTTTTCACGTTCGGGCGAGGTATTTGCCAATAAAGTGTATGCAAATGCAGCGTACACACCACACATTGTACATAAGTGGTCAGCCCCGGCAGGCTCTCAACTGCACCGATGCCCCCACTGCAATAGTAATGCCATACCAAATGTATTCCACTTAATTTGGGTCTGTCCTATATTCGCCCGTAACCGCCGTCAACTGCTAACTGTGGGTCCTGCACCCACGACTGAACTGGAGCATGTTAGTCGCGTCCGTGAAGACCCTGCTACTCTAGAAATAGTTACCCAGTACGCGCTTGAAAACTGTCTGTACAAGGTGGTATAGCGGTCTGACAGACTTTCCCGGACTGGCCATTCCCATCCACGACCAATGTCAACAGTGCAAACTGTGCATTTTGGTGCCACTTACAGAGTGAAATGTGCATCTTGTGAATAGGACCTTACAACTAGAAGTGTGTACACTCTGTGAATTGTGATGAATTGTGAACTCTCCCTTTCTGCTCCCCCTCCGCCATCCTCACTTCCCCACAGGGCCTCGTGGCCTCTCGTCCTTAATAAAGTATTTCACTCACTCAGTGGTGCAACCGCCTCTACAACCTCCGTCGAAAATTTGGCTTCACTACCAACCCGATCGAGGTGGGCCCGCCGCACAAGATCACGGAGAAGGTGCGCTCCAGGGTGAAAGAAGAGGAACGCGCTCACTGGCAGACTGCAATGCACCAGAAGTCTACCCTGGAACTATACCGCAACCACAGGAAAGATATAGGCCGGATGCGTGTCTACGACAACAGCAGCGGCAGCACACTCCTCTTCGAGGCCCGTGCGGGGGCACTGCGCACGCTGCTGTACTGCCGGCACTACGACAGCACACCAGAGGTTCAAGCAGCAAAGTGCAGGGCATGCGGCGACCACGACGAAAGCATGGAGCACCTGGTGCTGCGCTGCCACAAGCTGCGCCCACCCGCCAGAGTTAACGCCACTATACAACAGGCGCTAGGGTTCGAGGACGGCGTCGACGATGCCATGGACGTACACACGACGAAAGAGCGACTGCAACTCTGGCAGCGATCGGTTCGGCTGGGTGCGGTTGTGGTGACGGTGGAGTGAACGCACGAGTGAACTGCAGTGAATGGTGACAGTGCAGTGGACGTACATACGCATGCAGTGTACCATATGCACAAGACTGCAGGAAATCTGCTACCTTTAGTTTTTTGTGGGGTCGGTGCAATTACTTTAGGCATTCAGCCGTTTCTTTTTTCTCTTTTTATGTGTATTTTGTTAACTTTTTCACCTGGCTTGGACATTTCGGTGTCCGCCCGATACAAAGCGTTTCTAGCCACAACGATCATCATCATCATCAGCCAGAAACCATGCGACATATTGTAACGGAGTGCAAAAGTATCCGTCCAGTCCTCAGTGATGGAGCCATCCATCTTCTGGGAGCCCTTGGCTTTAAGGTTAGCGGAAAAGTGAACAGGACAGCAGTAGAGGTTAGTAAAAGAAGGTTAGAATGTTCGTGGGAAAAGAGCAGAGAACAATTTGGGAAGACATGCAAATGCAAACAAAGAAGTCAGGCTAGCACAAAAATTTCGTAAAAGTACTTGCTTTTTATTTTGACAATATTTTTTTATATATTTTGTTTGTATTTTTTGGCGAGGTGATTGTACAGTAGCGTTTCGACTAAGACCGCTGTGCAACGCCACCCTGTTACAAAGGGGAAGCCACTAATCATCATCATCAGCAGCAGCAGCGGACGCGGGCGGACGACGGACGTGTGTTTCCAGCGCAGCGACGACGGCCCAGACGTCGAATGCCATGTCTTTGTTTTTTTTTCTCTTAGGGGGGTAATGCTGCAGAGCAAATAGAAATAACGTTTAGTTGCTGTTAGTAGTGAGTTTAAGCACCTTTTTGACAGTGCACCAACAAAGGAAGATGCTCTAGGGAAGCATCGCACGGCGTTTGTCCTTTCTTTTCGAGCGTAGCACGTGCGGGAGAAAGCGGCAGTACTAACCTTGTGGACGGCAGTCAGGTAGCTCCAATACATGCCGGTGAAGAAGAAGCCGGGCGTTGCGTGCATGAGGTGCAAGCGGGAGTATCCATTCGAGGATACATGGTTCGAGACAAGTGAGGATGCGGAAGGGCAGTACTTCATGTGTAGAATGTGTGTAATGGAGTCGTGCCGCGACCGGCAAGAGCAGGAGAAGGAGCAACTGAAGGTTCCAGTTGACAGGTTGGAGGAGCTAAAAGCCGAAATGCAACCGCGGGAGGTGCTGCAAGGGAAGCTAGCCCAGGTAGAAAGCGTGTGTGTGCCGAGGGATGCCATTCCGGAAAGCAATGGCGTACGCCACGGGCAAGCGCACTGAGTGTTCCTGGCTCCGAGGAGGGAACGCGAGGGGAGGCCAGGGCCGCCGAGTATGAGGCAGCGGGCGGGCACGACAGCGCTGATCACGGAGAGGGGCCTAACGCTGTCGTGGAAGAAAGGAAGAGGTCACCGCCGGGCAAGATCTACTCAGAGGCAATCAGCGCGAAAGCCTCGGCGGTAAAAACACCTGCGCAGCCAAAAGAACCAATGGAGCGGCGAGTCACCATTGTGGGCGACTCGAACATGCGCAGGGCAGAGCAGGTGATTACAAAGAGGGTAGGGGAGGACAGGAGAGTTAAGGCTAGGACGCTCCATGGAAAGTCGGTTAGCGTGGTGATGGAGAAGGCGAAAGAGCAGGTGTGGGACACAATGACAGAGAAGCACCTAGTGGTGATAATGGGGGGCTTAAACGACGTGCATCAGGGAAGAGGACGAGGCATAGCGAAACGGATGGCGAAGGGGGTCAGTGAACTCCGGGTGATTTCGGACGACGTCCAGATGGCGGTCTGCACGGTACCGGAAGTTGAGGGCAGAGGAGCCCACGTAGCAAGGGCAGTGGTAGAAGCCAACAGGGAAGTTTGGACGCTCGCTAAAGCAATGAATTTTGAAGTGTTTTACCTCAACCAGGAAGGGCACCGTGCGGGCCGGAGCCGGGCGTTTGTTAGGGACGGAGTACAGTCGAGCCCGCTTATAACGAACACAACGGGAAACCGAAATAACTTCGTTATATCCGCTTTTCGCTATATCTGGACAGAAAATCTATGTATACCAATGGTAACGAGAAACGAAGATTTGTTCGTTATAGCCGCTATTTCGTTAAAACCGGGTTCGCTATAAGTGGGCTACACTGTACATTGCCTGAGGGCGTAGCGGAGCCGGTGGGGAGGCGACTAGCTGCGCGGGCGGTAGCTTTTTTAGAGGGGCCAAGAGCATCCCGGAGGCTGGACTAAATAACAGGCACAGTGAAAATGCGGCAGGGACAAGCGATTGCGATCGAGGTCGAATGTACAGCACAAAGGAAAGTACCAAAGTTAGCACACAGGGCGCACAAAAGCTTAGGCGGGGGCATGATGTAGCAATGCAGGCGAGCGAGGAGGCAAGCGACGTCCCCTCGGTGAGCGACTCTTATCCCAAACATAGGAAAAGAATTAACCGAAAGTAAAAGCGTGGGGTACATAAATATGCACGGTGGGAGATCACGGGAAAAATGGTTAGAGGTTGGCGGTCAACTAGAAAAAGAAAAAAACTGAAGTATATGCCTTCACAGAAACTTTTCTTCAAGATTTAGAAGAGCCCCCAGAAATGCAAGAATATATATGGCAAGGCTGTAACAGAACCGTAGGTACTATAAAAGGGGGAGGGGTCGGCATGCTTATTCAACAGGTAGCCAATTTGCACAGAGTAAACGAAAACTGCGAAGAACATATGTGGGTTAAGGGAACGATAGCGGGAAGAGAAACGCTGTTGGGAGTCGCCTATCTGTGGTCCGGTGATGACAGGGAGGTTACAGAAAAGAATAAAAAACTGGTAGGGTGTATTAAGCGGGACCTATATCAGTTGAGACAATCGGGAAAAGTGATTCTAGTGGGAGAAATTAATGCCCACATTCAGGACCTGGACTGAGCACAACGGCAAACTCGTACTAGATATGTGTGAAGAACATATCATTGTAGTAAACAGACACAATAAATGTTAGGGACAAATTACTTGGGAACGAAGGGAGGAGCAGTCCAGTATAGACTACGGCCTCCTTTCAGAAGGAGTGTATGAAAGGTTGACTCTAACGGAAATAGATGAAATACGTGCCCACAGCTTAGGAAGTGACCTGAAACGGATAACTTTGACTTTTGGAAAAATGGAAGGTCAAAACCGGAAAACGCTGGTACACGACTTGAAATTAAACGATCAGCAAATGGCTAATATTGCCAAAAGCGTGGAGACGGAAATCGAGAGACAACCTACGAAAGATTGGGAATATAGCGAACTGATTGGTTTTATTCAAGGAAAGATAAGGAACGCGAAACAGCGCAACTACTGGAAAGGAAAAAAAAACCTAGAAGCTGATGGAACAAGGAAATCAAGGAAGCTATATTATAAAGGCATCAAGAATCGAGAGATCACAGGGAGGAGAAACGAGTCGGAATGCAAACAGTGGAAATAACTTTGAAGTGAAATTCGTACCGCCTTAAGATGCTGGAAGTACAAAAACTTCTACAACAAAAACTTAAACGAGAAAGTGAGCGATGGGTTTCGAATATGCGGGCAAAGGATAAAGTCGCGCCGAGAAAGTTTTGGAATCATGTAGAAGAGCTAAGGAAAAAGACCTAAGAAGTACAACGTCATGTCATAAACGCTGAAGGCCAGGTACTAAAAGGGGAAGAAGCGGTATTTCACATACGCTCAATGATACAAGAGACGTTCACAAGAACGGAGAGGGGACTACAGCATTTAGAGAGTGGGGCAACTGAGGTGCGTACAGATAGAGAACTAAAGTTGGAGAATCTAAACTGAAAAAAAAAGCCCAAGAAAACGTTCTAGATAATACGGCAACAGGGACGCATGAAATTACTATACGGCTGGTCAACCTACTGGGTCCAAAAAGCAAGGCACAACTGATTCGACTAATCGAAACAGTGATAAAAACTAAGCAAGTATCGGACAATTGGTGTAACAGCAGGATGAAGATGATATATAAAGGTAAAGGAGACAGGGATGATGCTAATTTGTACAGGCCTGTAACAGTTACCTCAGTGGCATCCAGGCTGGCAATGCAAGCTATAATAGAGGCGTGGATAGAGGGGAACTACATGCTGGGAGAACTACAAAATGGTTTCAGACGAGACAGACGCTTAGAGGGCAATTTATTTGTCCTAACCCAATACATAAAGGTGTCAATGGCTCAGGAGCGACCACTATGGATAGCATTTCTCGATGTAAAGGGAGCCTACGACAACGTAGATAGAGAACTTCTATGGAGCACACTTGAGCGGGAGGGATTAGGCCAGGACTTTATACTGCCGTTACAGGGAATTTACAATGAGAGTGAGGTGCAAATTACCTTGGAGGATCAAAAGTGCGCGAAACCGGTAGTCACAAATAGAGGTTAAAAGCAGGGTTGTCCTAGTCGCCTTCGCGGTTCATGCTGTACATGTCTAGACTAGACAGAAAGCTTGAAGGCAGTAAAATAGTTTCAATCTGTTATAAGCACAAAGTCGAGTAAGTGGAAGAACATATCCCGGGACTTATATATGCAATGACATAATACTACTAGCAGATAGCAAACAGTGTCTGCAACAGCTCACAGATATCTGCGGGGAAGAAGCCACTGAACTGGACTTAGTGTTTAGCGCAGCAAAGTAGGGAGTTCTAGTTTTCAATGACAACGCCCGTAACGAATCGGTATGCGTTCAAAAAGCAGCAATGCCGTGGGCAACGGAATACAAATACCTGGGCATATGGTTAAATGAAGGTCAGGCGTATCTAAAAACTCTTGAAGAGCATTTAAGAATAAAAGGCAGAAGAAGCGCCTCTATCATGAAGCACCGAGCACTGTGGGGATATAACAGATATGAAGTAGTGAGAGGAATCTGGAAGGGAGTAATGGCACCAGCCCTCACCTTTTCAAACGCTGTAGTGTGTGTCGAATCAGAGATTCAATAAGGCTAGAAGTAAATCAGAGGGCCGTAGGTCGATTGGCATTAGGAGCACACATTAAAACAACAAATGAGGCAGCGCAGGGAGACATGGCTTGGGCATCCTTCAAAGTGAAATAAGCACAGAGCAAAATATCTTTTGAAGAACGACTTAGAAATATGGATGATCAGAGATGGGCGGCCAAAGTGTTACGGTATCTTTACATGGATAGCGTGGACATACAGTGGAGGAAAAGAACCAGAAGGCTCAGGACAAAGTATATGAAACCTGGAAGTTAGGAGAAACGACCAAGGCAATAAAAAATGAAGTGAAAGAAACAGAGACAACGCACTGGAAAACGAGGTTGGATGCGAAGAAGTCCTTAGATATCTACAGGATCGGGAAGCAGGAGATCACAAGGGGAAAAATATTCGATAATACCAAAGGTGGTGCATTGCTTTTTGAAGCCCGGGCGGGTTGCTTGCGGACAAAAACGCTTATCCGCGAGCCGGTACAGGAATGACTATGCGCAGGCTGCGGCAAAGAGCCAGAAACCATGCGACATATTGTAACGGAGTGCAAAAGTATCCGTCCAGTCCTCAGTGATGGAGCCATCTAGCTTCCGGAAGCCCTTGGCTTTAAGGTTAGCGGAAAAGTGAATTGGACAGCAGTAGAGCTTAGTAAAAGAAGGTTAGAATGTTGGTGGGAAAAGAGCAGGTGTGAAGATGGGAAGACATGTGAACAAAGAAGTCAGACTAGCACAAAAATTTCGTAAAAGTATTTTCTTTTTAATTTGATATTATTCTTATTTCTTTACTTTGTTGGCGAGGTGATTGTACAGCGGCGTTTCGACTAAGTCCGGTGTGCAACGCCACCCCGTTACAAAGAGGAAGCCACTAAGCATCATCATCATCATCAGTGTGCGCCACTCTCGATAGATGGCGTCCAATGCTGTGCGCATGCACCGTGAAACAACTTTTCGATACCTTTCTTGTGTTTTTATGCCCCCCCCGCCCCCCCCTGTGTGTGTGCGCATGTTTTTTGTAATACCGGCTGGGACACCCTTTCGGTGTCTACCCGTACAAAGGGTCAGGCCACTACATCATCATCATCAACGTAAAGACCATTGCGCACGGACAACTCCAGACATCGGCAAGGACATTGCAAGGCCCTAAAGGACTTCGCCCTTAAAAATCCACGGCTAAAACTAAAGGTGCAAAAGACACCCCGCCACATTAACCGGATGCCGCTATGGATAATTGCATTCATGGCTACGAGTGTACCATTCTTCCCCGAGACTACTTGCAGATCGCCGACAGCGCTGCCTCGAGTCAATGACAAAGAGCTGGTGGACGTCACAATGCTGAGGGTGACTTTGCATGCACCACTCGCCGCGAAGAAGACGACGGCCTCTTCGATACATATGGCGACGATTACTAGCACCGGAACTACGAAAATAAACAATGATACTGAAAAGGAACTGTGTCTCGGGCACTGCTCACCTACAACAACGCCACCATTCAAGTCCTTTCCGGGAGTGCAACCGTCTCTGTTTTTTATTTATTTTTTACATCAGTGACACTTAATCCTATTGCAAGCACATTTAGAGAAGTGTTTGGTATCAGTGCGGCTGTCGAACACATAATACGAACTAAAACACCCAAAGCAGTCATACGTTTTTTCCGTGGTGCTGCAACACCACCGTTTTAAAGCGAAAGAAGACAAAATGCGTCTAGTTCATAAAAGGTCCGCTTCGTACCGATATTAATGACTCCAATTCTATTGCAAACTCAAAAATGTAATTAAGATATTGAACGAAACACATGCGCGAGGGATGAATCTGCTGCCACATTGGGGCGCTTTCTCTGTGGCGCGAGAGAATCTTGCTGTGCAATGGGTGGCCGCCCACCTGAGCCACCACCGAAAAACATTGCTGTGTCTCTAGTATCATGTGATTGTATTGCTTGAACCACAACACGTAGCTTGCACACTGATAACTGTGGTTGCAGTGCTTAGCCGTACTATGTCATTCTTGTTTCTATTACGTCAGCGCAAAATTTTGAGGTGTTTCGCTATTTCTAGCTTTTCAAGCTTAAGAATACATACTTTGAGGCTGGAATAGAGGTGAATAAGATAGCAAAGGCTAGTTACTTCTAACTGAGCGCAGTTGTATTTTGTCTTAATATCTCCTTTAGCAAGCCTTGTAACAATCGAGCTTTAACTCTCATTTCAAATATGTTATCACCATGTGCGCTTCGACTAGAACGTACCGTCTGCTGGGTTCCAAATTATCCCAGTTTTCAAAAAATTAACTAGCAGACAGATTCATTCATTGAGTGCGGGGTTTAACGAGCTGAAGCCCCTCCTGGGCAATGAGGCGCTCCCTAGTGAAGGGCTGAGTAAATGAAAACTTGCATGTTTTAGATGCAGAGCATCTGATTCACTCGCGTTGACCCTCCGGCGTCGTCGGCGTTGTTCACCCCTCCCCCATTCTCCTCGTCGCGCCAGCTGCGGTCTCCGCCGCTTGCCCCCTCTCCTCTCCGATAGTGAACACTCTCCCGCGAGGGGCATTGGATTGGATTCGATTGAATTGAATTGGATTAGATTGGATTGGCTTGGCTTGGCTTGGCTTGAATTGGATTGGATTTGGATTGGATTGGATTAAAATGGATTGTGTTGGATTGTGTTGCGTCATAGCCCCGGCACGTTGCGTCATAGCCGCGGCAGACGCGCTGGGGCCGGCGCATGTGCAGTACTCTCTCTTCCGCTGTTTCCTCTCCTTCGGGCGCGCTGCGCATATAACCGGTGTGCCGTTCTCCGGCGAAGCAACATCCACGCTTGGCTCAAACACCTAGAGTCCACGCCGCTTTACAAGTACGCCAACGTCGTCATCGACTGGGACCGGCTTACGCAGTCCCCTCACCGTTATGCGCGCTATAAAACGCGGTGCCTGCGCCGCTCCGCCTATGCGTCGCATCTACACAGTTGTTCCCGCGAGGGGAGGTGGGAGTTTTTTTTCTTTTTATCAGGGTATTGTTGTATATTTACCACTGTTATGTTATCTACTGAATTATTCTTACTGTTCTTGTCCATGTCTAGTCATGTATGCACACGTACTCTGGTCTTAAAAATAACTGGCAGTATGATTTCAAGTAAATAAATAAAATAGGTGCACAGGAGCCCCATTCTTCATGTTTTTTTTTGTTGCAATTTTGCGTTGCTTTCTTTCTGTGCAATTTCTTTGCTTTCCCCGCTTTATATTCTTCCTCCTCTATTTTTTGTGGACTGGAGTTTTCCATCCAAGCGTACTAGTTGGTAATATTATTTCAATTATCGTATCAGACATCATACGCACTAAATGCTGCAGTTTGTATCGTCAACTTCCACAAACCATCGGCATTTTTCTTACTCGCCGGAATTTTTCTTGCTCGCTAGGCCAGCCAAAAACTAAACCTTTCGAGTACCATTAAGGCTTACATGTATTGATTTCATGTTTGCTTGAGTACACACAATAGAATTTTTTAGTTTACGGCACTTCAGTAAAATAATGCAGGCAGCAAATGAGCCTAAAGTTTTAATTTTACTTTTATTTTTATCGCCTGGAAATCTTGCGGTGATATTTCAATATACATGCGTTTTCGCTTTAAGCCTTCATCAGAAACGAAATAGCAGACAGGGACCAATTTCCTGCTGGCCTCTGAAATTCTGTAGACGAAACTAATATATCGTATTGTTAAGTTAAACCACTAAAAAATGTTCAGAAGCATTGGTAGCAAAAGTGACCCTCATAAAAATGTTTATCCCTGTACAGTTCACTTTGTGTTTCCATCATGTTTACAATGCGGCCTTTCTTTTCATTTTTCGGTGATGTTGCCTTTGGGATATAAAAAGGCCCCGTATTTTATTAGACTTCCGGACAAATAGGCATGATGTTTCACCTTTGTGTGTGCTAGGATAAAAATGAAGTATAAATCGTACACAAATATTTATTTTGTGTGAGAAGTATAGAACTTTGAAAATAATTTGTTGCCTTCTTTTTCTGAGTGACGTAAAGGTGTGTGTGCTTAAGGTAAAATGAAGACAAATGACTTTGATTTTTTTTGTGTGTTGCCTCTCGGACTTTTGGCCAAGGTAAAACCTTAGGCTGATTTGCTGTCCGCATTATTTTACTGAAGTACCATAAACTAATCAATCCTATTGTCTGTACTCAAGCACACATGAAATCAAAACATGTAAGCCTTGATGATACTCCAAAAGGTTTAGTTTTTGTCCAGCGAGCAAGAAAAAATGATTATGGTTTGTGAAAGTTGGCGATACAAACTGCAGCCATTTATGTGATATTTCGTGCATGTGACGTCTGATACGATTATGTAATAATATTACAACTGTTACGCTTGGAAGAAACACTCCAACTCCTTAAAAAAAATGGAGGAGGAAGAATATAGAGTGGGGAATTAAAAGAAACTGTAAACAAAGCATCGCGAAATTGGAAACAACATAAAACCCGCCGCGGTGGCTCAGTGGCTAAGGCGTTGCGCTGCTGAGCACGAGGTCGCGGGTTCGATTCCCGGCCGCGGCGGCCGCTTTTCTGATGGAGGCGAAAAGCAAAAACGCCCGTGTGTACGAGATTTCGGCGCACGATAAAGATCCCCAGGTGGTCAAAATTAATCCGGAGCCCTCCACTACGGCGCGCCTCATCGCCTGCGTTGCGTCGGCGCGTTAAACCCCACAATCAATCAATCAAACAACATAAACATTGGGGCTCGCGTGCGCCTAATTTGTTTATTTACTTGAAATACTGCCACTTACATTTAAGACCACAGCACGTGTGCATAAATGAGTAGACATGGACAAGAACAGAAAAAACAATTCAGTAGATAACATAGCAGTGGTGAATAAACAGCATTAACCTGATAAAAAGGAAAATGCAGGTTTTGTGTACTCAACCAGGTGTTCAGTGTCGACATGAAAATTACAGTGCGGGACTCATATATCAACAAAATTTGGCGGGACAGAACTGGAAAGTGTACTTCTGTCAATTTAGCATTTTATTTAAATCCACGTAACAAAGATCTAGCGTGCGTGGAGAGGAAGTTATAAAAAAATAAAAAAGACAACGTAAAAATTATAATACCCTCGGGAGAGCACAGCGGTTTGAGATAGGGGGCGAGGCAGTGGAAGTGGTAAGCGATTATATCTACTTAGGCAAAGTAGTTACCCCGGATCCTAACCATGAGTCAGAGATAATTTAAAAGATAAGAATGGGGTACAGTGCATTCGGCAGGCATTCTCAGATAATGAGTGGCCGCCTACCATTGTCCCTGAAGAACGTGTATGACAGCTGCATCTTACCGGTACTCACCCAAGGGACAGATACTTAGAGGCTCACTAAGAGGGTTCAACTTCAATTGAGGTCGACTAGACAAGCAATGAAACGAAAGATGATAGGCGCAAGGTAAGGGACAAGAAGACAGCGGAGTGGATCAGGGAAAAAACGCGTTTTAAGGGCATATTAGTAGAAATTAAGAAGAAATGCACGTGGGCTGGGCATGTACTGCGAACGCGTGATAACCATTGGTCATTAGGATTAATAGAGTGGATTCCTAGAGAAGGCAAGCGTGCAAGGGGGCGGCAAAAACTTCGGTGGGCAGATGAGAGACGAATTTTCCGGGGATAAATTGGTCGCACTTTGAACAGGACCGGGAAAATTTGAGATATATGGGAGAGACCTTTGCCCTTCAGTGGGCGTAGGCACGGCGACAACGACGACGACGATGATGATGATGATGATCATGTAAGAAGTATTCAATACAACTTGTTAAATTTCTGGTTCCGATTATACTTTTTAGTTTTGCGCTTATTTTTACTTTTACATATCGAGTCGAGTGCTTTCGAAAAGACAAGCAGTATTAGGTCTGTTTATGTGCGGCTGGTAATAGAAAAAACGAGGTCATGTAAAACTTCTGTGAGCTGCGTACGTTCAGACAGTACCCTGCTAAAGCCATCTTGGCTAGGTGATAAGGTGCCTTGAGCCACTAGGAACAACGTTAGATGCTTCATAACGATGTTTTAGAGTATTTTACACGATGAACTTCTGAGTTAGAAGGGTCCGTACTGTCGTCTGCTTTAGGTATCAGAGCAATCTTTGCTTTCTTTTCATTCATCGGGAAGCTTTGATGAAAAAATAGATGTACTATTAGGAAAGGATTGATCAGGAATTAGCCTTGGAAAGACATGACCTTCCGATTATCAGTCATTTGTATTTTCCTTCACGGTTGTTGCAAAATGGCCTATTCTTGCGGTGAAAGCAGGTGTTTGATTCGTGTAATTTTTATTAGGGCACCATTTGCTCGACACAAAAACGTTTATGCATAGATGATTGAGAGTCAGAGGCTGCGGATGCTCTCCCCAACGCCCCTCCGCCCCCACCTGTGTTCCCAACCTGTATGGGATATCATATGAGATACATGTACCTCTACGCGAAAATATGACATCGCATGTGTGCCCTCGCAGGTGGTTGACGAGATTTTACACCTTTTCAAGAGAGCTCAATATACCTGCATAATGCTCTGTGTTACGTAACTACAGAATGTCCAATAGGGTATGGGTCACCACTGTTCTGAATTTTGATATTTTGGCATGTTTACGTGATCTCTTAGAAAGAATAGGACACACTCGTATCAATTTATCAAAAAATAAAAAGTTAGAAGCAGGCAAATTATATATCACGTATTTGTGATATGCTTCAACATAATAAATTTATCTTGAAATCACAAGGCATAAAAACGTAACATTCCGCAATTTCTTCGGTTGCCTTATATTCACTGAGAGAAACATTATTCCACCAATTTGAGACGTTGGCCTAAGATTCTATCAAACCAAAAATAATGGCCATGTCTAGAATGCCGTCCGACGGTACTATAAGCGACGTCCACCTGAGTTTTGCAAAAAGCGTGGCGTCTGGTACTGCTTCATTCTCCCTAAAATTAGAAAACCTGCCGAACCTAACATATATGTGAATCCAGTGTATGGGCTTTGTTTTACTTTTCTGTACATCGTTCCACTTAATGTTAAAACTGTCAAGTGTGGAGCCGTGTTTCGCCAGAGGAGTATGGCGCCATCTCTGGCCTAGTTTTTGTATTAGCCTGGCGTTGATAGTGAAAGTAGTCAAGAGAGGGCTCCGCAGCACATGAAAATGCTTATACACTGACACGGGATTGAGCTTTTAGTAACGTGGGATTATTGCTCCGTGAAAATAATTTTTTTATATTACAATATTGTGTACTTATTCGTGACCGAGCAACGGCAGCCTCCGTGTCAACGACGCAGCGGAAGGATACCCTCAACGCTTTGCTTATAAGGAACGAGTGCCTCTGTGGCTCGATTGGATTGACATCGGCTTCGTAACGCAAGAAGCCCAGGTTGGATCCCGACCAAGGGAAGCGCCGATCTTTTTGGAGCCTCTGCTGCTCGCCTATTTGCTTGCTTCACTGCAAAGTCCCGCCTCTGGCACGTAACCCGTTCTCCGCTCTTTGCTGCCACCTCTTACGCTGTTCCCCTCCCTTTCTTCCTCTTCTCTTGGTGAATTGAACGGGCATTTGTTCTATGCAATTAGAATTTCCTGCTTCGCAGTGCTCGTGCGCCGTCCACTTGGACAGCTCGCTTCCCTTTCTTTATGTTTTGTTTCTTGTTCCGGCTAGAACAGCACTAGCCGGAGTTCTGTTCTTTTTGTGCTTGCTTTCATCTCGCATGCATTGGAGCCTTTCTGCGCCATTTCGAAGACGCCGTTTGTTTCCTTCCACGACCATTTTTTTGCGAACTATCCTAAATACCAACCCAACGAGCATTCCTAACTAGATGGACGCGGCACTTCCAATTAAGTGCATATATTTTGCCTCGAGTGTACCTACAGTTTTCTTTGCGCTAAGTAATGGGGACATGTATGGCAGGTGGCGGTGGTTCTGGGAGTTTCGAACAGTTCTTTCCATAAGAACCCCATGTTAGAGCATTCCTTAACTTTGATCGGAATGCTGAATCGAGGGATAAGCGGCGATCTTTTTGAAGCCTCTCTCTGGATGCGTGACGCCCCGTGACTACGGCGGCTAGATACTGTGACAACGCAGGAGACACGACAAGCAGCCGGGCCTCTAAACTGTCCACACTTAGAACGAGGAGCTTTGTGGAAGGTAATATGGCTTATTAAGAACACGACTGATTTTCAGAAGCACGCAGGGACCGATCTGCGCAAGGTGGGGAAAAAGGCTTCAGTTCCTTTGCGTGTTGATCAAATGCACAGAAAATGACCCTGAAAGGCACGAAAAGTTTCCATAAATCTACACACACAACATTACACTACACCCAGCGCACTTCCTTTCGGATAAGCCTATTTTTTCACTTAATAGCGCATTTCAGAATTTATTCCATGTTTGTTTTCTACACATACCGACATGCTCGAGTCCTGGCGAAAATTTCTGTACCAATTGTTATGCTCTGCTACTACAAATGCTTGCCTTGTATATTTTATATACAAGGCGTTGTATACACAACGTATATTTTATATATTTTATATATTTTATATACAAGGCGTTATATTTTATATACTCTCGGGGGACGTTGAATTGAACCCCGGACCCTCTCCTGTAACGCTTGAAACTAAGATGGCCGAAACACTTGCTTCTATCCCTGAGAGTATGGGCAAGCTTGAAGCAGGGCAGGATGCTATGTTATCTGAACTGAAAGGTCTGAAGAAGAGGCAAGATGCGACCGATACCGCGCTCAAGCGCCTGACCGAACGGCTAGGAACACTGGAGAATAAAGTCGCGTCACAATGCACCACGGCATCTTCTACACCTAGCGCCAGTTTAAGCAGCTTAAATGACAGATTAACAACTATCACATCAAGGTGTGATGATGCGGAAAACAGGGCTCGGCGGTGTAACTTATTGTTTTATGGTATTGAGGATGACCCAGAGGGGGACTGGCCTGGCTCTGAGCAGAAAATAGTCAACTTCTGCTCAGATAAGCTTAAAGTTACCGCCGACACCCTTAAGTTTGATCGCGTGCATAGGTTGGGAGGGTTTGCTCCCGATAAATGCCGACCAATAATTGCGACGTTCTGCTTCAAGGACAAACAAACCATTCTAGGTTCGGCGCAGAGGCTTAAGGGGTCGACTTTTTCGATTGGTGAAGATTTCGTCTTCTCAACCCGACTAGCCAGAAAAAAACTAATAGCTTTCGCCAGAGAAAAAAATAAGACATTTAAGCTATCGGTGGATAAAATGCGCATGGACAATAAAACATACACATATGACCCCGTAACTGATACTGTTATCGCTTCTAACATATAGCAAAGGACAGGCGTCCACCCTTTGCGACCTAAGAACCACTGAACTAAAGAATTGCCGTCGTTATCGGTTACGTACACTAACATTCAAAGCTTACTTCCTAAACGCGACCAGTTATGCTCTTACTTGGACGACAGTAATAGCGACATCTTGGTGCTAACTGAAACTTGGTTACATTCTGACATCAGTGATAGCGAACTTTTTAACGAAAAGAGGAACTACAGCGTTTACAGATACGATACAACACACAGGAGGGGTGGTGGTGTTCTGCTCGCAGTTAGAAACGGGATAACCTCGTTTTCCGTTGAAACGAATGCTTAGGTTGAAATAACTTGGGCTGCATGCGTGACGGCATCCGGTAAGGTCTTAATAGGAGCCTGCTACCGTCCACTTGACTCCGATCCATCCTTCTTGAAGGAACTGCGTGAAAGTATATCTTCTGCCTTGAATCAATGCCCTGCTGATATAGTCTACCTTTTCGGGGACATTAATTTCCCTCTCATTGATTGGTCGCTCCTCTCAGCCCCCTGTAGCACTTCAACCGAATTCATTACTTAACCCTAGACTTCAACCTTGTTCAAGTTATAGACGAACACACTCGAGGGTCTAACATCTTAGATCTTGTATTAACCACTGCACCAAAAAGCATAGGATCCGTATTAGACATCGATGGGTTCAGCGATCATAAGCTCCTTCAGTTTAAATTTCACACTCCTTTAAAATTTCCCCGTGCCATCATTAAAAAAGTAAGCGATTATAACAAAGTTAATTACAGGGAAATGAACGCAGAATTGGAGGAATTCTTCAATGAATCCTTCCTACCCTCATTCAGTTCCCGGTCTGTAGATGACAGCTGGGTGCTCTTCAAGAACAAGATAGCCGAACTGGTCGACAAACACGTGCCTTTAATAACAATTAAAAATGATCAATCTAATCCGTGGTTCAACAGACAACTCAGAAACATGCGAAACAAAAAGCAACGATTGTATAAGAGTGCTAAATTGACTTCCAGTGTGTCGTCGTGGGCCAAATATAAGGAATTTCTGAGAACTTTTAACTCTGCAGTACACAGTGCGAAACAAAAATACTTTTCTGAGGATTTAGCTTCGCTGTTAAAAAATAACCCAACAAAGTTTTGGAAGACAATTTCAAACAATCTTTCTAATAGTGACATTATATTACATGGTGACAACGGTGTTCCCCTTCAGGAACATGCGTGTACGCATGCATTCAACCATTTCTTTTCGTCGGTATTCACTCAGGAAGATCATTCCACCATACCCATGGTTCCCGAATCCGATTACAGATATATGCAGCCAATTAATATTACTCCTGAAGGCATAGCTTCACCCATTGGCAGTCTTAAAGTCTCCACTCCATCTAGTGTCGATAACATCAATTCAAAAATATTAAAGAACACTGTGCACACGTATAGTCAAATTCTGTTCCATATTTTCAGTAAATCATTGACATCAGGTCAGTTACCTGCCGACTGGAAAATCGCCAAGGTTGTTCCCATTTTCAAATCCAATAACAAACATGCACCCGAAAATTATCGCCCGATTTCTTTGACGAGCATATGCTGTAAATTACTGGAGCACATTATTGCATCTAACGTGTATAACCACCTCGAAACCAACAACTTTTTTTTCGTCCATCAGCATGGTTTCAGCAAAGGCCTGTCATGTGATACACAACTGCTGGAATTTACAACCGACCTACACTCTAACATGAATGCTAACCAACAAACAGACTGCATTTTCCTTGATTTTTCAAAAGCGTTCGACCGTGTTGCTCATTCCCGCCTCATTACAAAATTATCAGCCCTCTGCCTGGATTTTTTAACTTTATCATGGATTCGGAACTTTCTGTCTATGCGCCAACAATTTACCGTAGTCAACAACTTTTCGTCACACCTCGCTGATGTTACTTCGGGAGTTCCGCAGGGCAGCGTCCTGGGCCCATTACTGTTCCTGATCTACATAAATGACCTGCCCCTCGACATCTCATCACGGATACGACTCTGTGCTGACGATTGTATTATATATCGTACCGTTACTAGCCTTAACGACCACCTTTCCTTACAAAGTGACTTAAACATAATCTACAGTTGGTGCAATACATGGCAAATGTCACTTAATTTGAGTGGATGCAAAGTAATATCTTTTTGTCGGAAACACGATAATTCAGATTTTCTTTATTCCATCAACCACCGTGCAGTTTCGCAAGCCGCTTCCTATAAATATCTTGGTGTTCATCTAACACCTAATCTCTCTTGGAGTACCCACATTTCTGCCATCTGCGCAAAGGCTTCTAAATCACTCGGGGCCCTATTCTCGACTGCACAAATTGCCGGCAACTCGCCCATGTTTTTTTGCGTAAGCACGACGTAAGCAATCAGTGACGTGCTGCACCTATAGCTATGACGACATGCAGTGTAATTTGACGAGTCACTCATGAAGGCCGCTACCAAGGTATCAAATATTGTGCAAAAAAGATATAAAAACACTTGGCATTTACTATAAAAATTAAGACGGTACCTGAGGCTGACAAGAAAAACACATTTCTAGAGGTCAAATTTGGCGCCAACACCACAAGGCGATCGAGTAACATTGATCCAAAAGCGAGCGAAAGACGGATGTCGAGCTAAAGAACATCACACAATTTTTTTACCGTATCTATTTATTTATTTCATTCGCTTTTAGTAACATAGCTGGGCTCTCCGCTTCAATGCAAGCTTTGTTGCGTTATCACCTTCCCTGCCGCTACCGCCGCCACGCCATCTTCTGCTGCGATGTTACAAGTTTATGGCGTGATCATAGAAAAAGACGGCCGCGACCATCGCTTCTATGACACATAAGAGCAGCGAAGCGCTACGCCTGATAACCGCGGAGCGCACCGATGTCGCCGATTCACTCATTGGTGAAGCTGGACTTCAATCAGCGCTATAATGAACCAAATAGTCACTTTTCTTTGTTATTTTTCTCTTGAGTTCGATCATGTGACCCAACAGCTTACTAGGACGGCTATGGACAAATGCCATGCATTGGGTTCTCTTTGTCATGGAGATGCTTGTACTGCCCTCTTATGTTGCGGTTACGCCAAGCAAATAATTTTTATTTTATTGCCAAACATAAAAGCAAAATACTGCACGTTATTTGTATGCTCCATGATCGCTGACTTGGAAGCAGTTGAAACTATAATTTGTTTCGGTAGGAAACATGCTTTAAACAGCGCGCATGCGAAACTGCACCTGCTGCAAATTGCCGCATATTTCGCGGCGCCGTATGCCGGGGGAATTTTTTGCCCTATTTTGCTTGTATTTTGCGACAAAACAGCCGCCATTTTCAAGCTGTTACGTAACCTTACGTCACTTTCACGCAGGCGAAGTTGCCAATACATGACATAATCGTTCCCGCCAACTGTTTATATTACGTCATGCCTTCCCAGCCAATCACCGAGAGGGCGTGTATTACAGGTATTATTGTTGTCGCATAGCAAAGACAGGCCTACGTTGTCATGTCTAGCGCTTTTAGTCTGGGTTTTCATTACCGGACAAGAATTATGCGCTTTCAGTAAGGAGAATTAAGGTAAACTTTAGAACTGGTGCCCGTTCACGTCATAAAACGTCAAAATGACGACAGCACACACAACCGCTTTGTCATCCGGCAGCACGTGACCATAATTGAAAGCCAATCAGAAAAGACTTCCGGCAAATTGCCTGAATTGCCCGCAATTTGTGCAGTCGAGAATAGGGCCCTCGGTTATCTGCGACGAAATTTACGATGCGCACCAGCCCTTGTCCGCAAACATGCGTATCTAACCTTTATTCGTCCACAGCTACAATTCGCATCGGCAATCTGGTCCCCTTACCAAAACTACCTAATCGTCCAGCTGGAATCTAATCAAAACAGAGCCGCCAGATTTATTAGACGCAAGTACGACCGTCATCTAAGCGTTACCCAAATCAAACAAGAGTTATCACTTCAGCCTCTAGATACCCGTCGCACTATCGCGCTATTATGCCTTTTTCATAAATACATAGTTCGCGTTAGACCTAACCCACTTCCTCTTAACGCCCCAGTACTTACGTCACGACGCCTTCATGATAGTCATAGTTTCACGCGCATTTTTGGCGAGACGCTTGCTTTCAATTCATCGGCATTGCCTCGAGCAATCATGCATTGGAATGATCTTCCTGACCCAATTGCATCCATACTTAGTCAAGATAGCTTTACCGAAAATCTGCACCGACATTTTTCTTGATAATTGTGTAATGATGAATTGCTAGAATAATATTATTACTGTTTATGGGTGTTTCTCCTTGTATTCGTGTTTTGTGATGTTTTTTATTCCACAAAAACCCTGTGCGTTTGTGATAATTGTCTGTTAGAAACGTGTATGACGTGTTTCATTTACGTCTGTAAGCCGATTAGCCAAACTCTATATTGTGTACTTGTCTTTTCTTCTTTTTCCCCACTATTTTTTTAATGTTCTTTCACAAATGTAACCCCCCCTACTCAATGCTCTTCAATGGGCCTGTAAGGTATAATAAATAAATAAATATCACGCATACCTGCGTCCCATAGACTCCTTAACCAGGGTAGCTATCAGCATTTTTTTTTTGTTTTGGGCTATCGCTGCTCACATTCTCAGCTTCATTGCAAAACGATAATTTGTTTCATATGCCATTTCGTCATACAGGAGTGGCCTCAATAAATTCACGGAAGCGTAGTCAAAAGAGGGTGTCTTTCACCGTAAGGTCCTCGGGGATTTGCCTAACTATGAACTTTTTCCTATGAATCGGGAGAAAAGAGAGACGGATTACTTTTTCTTGCCGCCAGCCACAGAAAATCGTGGTCAGTCGACCTCTGCTCTGACCTCGCAAAAGCGTGATGCTTAGCCTCAGCCTTCCAACACCAGCCCTGATTTCTCTAGGAAATTCATCAACGTGGTAAAACATCGTCACTGAGAAGTATCTCAATTCCCTGTTCTTCTGGTTTACAGTATCAGTTTATTTCTGGAATTGATTGGCGAAGCTAAAGCATACCGACACAATGTAAAAGGAAGCCGGGCTTTGTTTTGTTTGCTAAACTGGTCTTTGTTTGCTAGTCTTCGCAAATAACCTATGATTTAACAAGCGCAACACAATTGGGTGAAAATATTTTAGACTTGCCAACCAGTCCTTTTGATAACACACTGGGGATAGCTTATGTCCATAGTAAAAGTTGCGCTGAGACAGTTGTCTGTGGCGACTTCATATTGAAGCCACTGATAGGGCAGGCCTCGAAGAACACCATTTGCCACAGAAATCACGTACGTGCAAATTTTGAACTAAAGACAGTTGTTCCACTTTTTAAGCGTTTCCCCTCCTGTCTGACTAGAGATATATAGACGTAAAAATATATCGACCTTCGAACCTGGGACATATATTGAGCATTGCAGATTGTTGAAAATATTGATTCAATAAAAGATTAAAAACAACTCTTATATCAGGTGGCGAAGCGGCAAGGAATCAGAGAAAACGGTGGCAAAAGTATTAGCCTCCTTCGAAAACGCAGCAGTTGATCAGAGCGAAAAATAATTTTTTCAGGATCGGTGTTTCAAACTTGCCGAGCGAGAAAATTTGCCCAGCTTCACTGACTTCACATCGTGAAAGCGGATGCTAACAGCAAAGCTGCCTGGCGTTCCCTAATCGCAAGGCTAAGCTTCATGGAACTTTTCAAAGCCGGCCGATCGATAAATGTTCGTACCCGTTCACGCGCCAACTCTGGCTGGCGCTCCTGACAGGCGGCTTCTTCTTCCAGAGAGCGCGCGGCTTCACCCATTTCCTGAAGATTTCATGGTGTGGTGGTGATGATGGCACGTCTGTTTGAACTGAGAGGAAGTTCGCGTTTTAAAAAGCGCGCGCGAGAGAGATCAAACTTTATTTAAAGCGGCCCATGTCCGGGCTGCCGAAAAGGTGGTTCTGGTGGGCCTGGAAGACGTTCAGGTGGGAATTCCGCAGGTGGCAGGGCCCCGCACGTGGGCAATGTGCTGGGCAAGGCGAGGCCAAAGGATGGGGCAAAGATTTTCCCATGAGTATGGAATGTGGGATGGCAGAAGGTGTGGATGAAGGAAGTGAGGTGATCGCTGGCGCGAGGACAAGTCCAGTAGGTGTGTTTAACGTCGGGATAGGCACCACGCACCTGACAGTGGGGCGTGCCATCTCGAGTCATGATATAGTGAAGAACGAGGTCGCAAAGGAGGGAGAGAGTCTGAGCCTGGCGGATGTAAGTGCCTTCGCGGCGTGTGAGGTGAGAAGTGGTAGGAGGAAGATTACGGCGGGATCTGCGAAGGTCCTTCAGCTGTTGCCTCCGGGCCTTGCGATGGGCGGCGCGTTCTTCCTTGGGGCTGTAGTCCTGGGGCCAGGGTTGAGGGTTGCTCGGGTTTCGATTTGCACGAGCAAGGGCATGAGCCCCTTCATTCCCTACAATTCCCTGGTGTCCGGGGACCCATTCTAGAAATACGTGCAGGTGACTGTGGGCTGCCATGTAGCATGTCAGCTCGTGATGAATGTGCGCAGGTAGACTTAGTTGCGAATTCTCTCAGGGCAGATTGAAGAGCGAGAAACCTTCGCTTCGGTTCAGGGCTCCTGCGGCCGATGCTGTCCTGCGTGCTTGGTTCGCCAACTGTCGCTGTCCTCACGGTCTGAGCTGGACAGCGCAGCCTCCCACTGCTCGAGGGTTTGGGTCCGAACATTCGAAGAACGACCGCCAAGCGCCTTCCTTTATAATACGCGTTCCCACGAAACACCTGCTGGCCGCGCGCTCTCCAATAGGCCGACTTTTCTCCTCTTCTCCGTGACTCCGCCCGCCTGCTCTTGGCAGCCGCTACCCCTCTTCCCACTACGCTCTGCTTCCTGTGCTTGACGTTCGCTCTCCCCCTCGCTAACCTACGCCCTCTCCACATCACTGCGCCCACGTTACCACGCCTCGTCCCGTGAATGCCTCGACCAAGACCAGCGTCGCTGTCAAAAAACAAATACGCAGGCTTTTAACCGCAGCATCACCGCACTGTTCCTCTAAAATAATTTAGTGACGTGTTTTGATAACGAACACGGCCACGTGGTCAATACGACTTCGCATTCTTTTTTAGTGAAGAAACTGATGTGGCATTGAGAGTTGCCGCGCTCTATTATAGAATCGGCCAGATCGCTGGTATTGTGGCCACCCGCAGAATTTTGACCTTCATTCGACTTTTTGTATCTCAACTGCTCGTTCCGCATTGAATATTTGACTCTAAATGCCGGAAGAATACAGGACACATTCGTTCGCCTTTTGTATGCTAATTTATTCACACTCACATAAACAGTGCAAAGAGTGAAAACACCCAAACAATGCAAACACGAGAAGGCCGTTTCGGATTACACAATCCGCAATAATAATAAAAAAAACAATATTTCAGCCCTCTGAGATGCGCGGTCAGCAAAATTATGAACAACGTCACCTACTCGCATGCCGTGTACTAATTTGACGAAACCACTTTTTTGTTCATCGCATCATGAATTTATGAGCGATTGTTATCAGGTCGGAACAGAGTTAGTAAAATATGGCCGAGAAGCATCAATTGGCTTTATTTATGTTTCGTTTTTGCCGACCGGCTGCGCTGGGCTCTGTTATCTCTGTTATCTGTGTGCCCGGGGAAGCGCGTGTTCCATTCTTTATTTCTATGCCGCACATGTTATCTCTTGTGATAGGGAGGGCGCGTGGAACTGTAACGTCAACAGCCTAGAATATTCTTCTTTGATCTAATGTGTTCTGGTTGTACGTTGGCTGTTCGACAAACACTCGTGTCCAAAGGTAAATCCTGTGGAGCAGACGCCGCGGCATTTGACTCGCCGACGCTAGCCTGAGCTTGTCACGTTGTTAACTGCTGCTTCGCCGCTTGTGTATTTTTCGAGTTGTTAAGGGAGGACAAGGTCGCTCAAATAAACTTGTTTTCCTTGAGGACAACTGTATCGTCTTTATATCGCGACAATATCTGGTCAGCCGCGGACACTTTTTACGCAGTAGGAATTATGAACCACTCTGGAGCTCACCTCAAAACATTGGAGGATGGAAAAGTTACAGTTGCGTATAAGTTCTCACCTACGGGGCATAAACTTGGAAACGTCTCGCTTAGGCAGAATTCGTGGCTGGCGTGCTCGTTGAGTCGACCAAGAGCCTGCTGCTGCCGTCGGAACCTTGAAATCAGCCGTTCTGCAACTGGCGCAGTCGCTCGCTGACCGCGTATCGCCTAGCATCGCCCATCGCCGGTGCTCTTCGACTTTGCTCTTTTCGTCTCCGCAACCCGGAGCTTCTTCAGCTTCAGGCAGGAATTACAGTGCGCGCTCGCGTAAGGCCGCAAGTAAAAGGCTAACTGAGGTGAGAGGACGGTAGGACGAGTGTCCTGAATCTGACGCCACATTCGGAAGTTTGCCGCATCGGCGGCAGTTGTGGCGACAGTCAGCTACGTGCTGCGTCGGCTGAAGTGGCGTGTTTTCAAACGGTTTTAATAAAGATACTGCGCGCGTGTGGAGTTCAAAATCATATCCAGAAATCTGGGACACGAAGCAACGGCGCCCCTGGTAGCCACGACGCGAAGCACGCGCATTTTCAATGGAAAGAGGCTGTTTCTTTAATTTAAATAAAACTACATGGCATAGATTGTATTTTTGAGAACGGGGAACGCTTCAAGGAATCACTGTGAACATTTTAAAAGCCACAGCACGTTTTCGCGCACAAGATTAGTTGTTCCCACAGCGAATGAAGTTTAAACAATGGGAGCCTATGGAAGCAGCTAAAATTTGGGGTGAGTTTCAGCCACCTTTCAGCCACAAAAACGCGCCTAGTGACAACACAGTGGCTGAAGTGCAACTTCTGTTAACTGATAAACCTAGAGCAGGGACTTGACTTCCCTTGAGTGCAAACAAGTCATCACGCGGACGATAAAGCGTTCCAAATTTACAATTTCTCAAACACAGTCACTGTTATCGTCTAGCAGCTACATAAACGCACTCTTCATTCAGCGCTTCTGTGTGCCGATGGCTGAGTGGTTTTTCCTCAAGCACTTCGCGTTGGTTTGATTTTGCCGGGAGGGGATGTCGATTCCAGACCTGGAGCTCTTTTTTTTTTATGTAACTTCGGTGGTGAAAAAAACGACATTTTTGATGACAAACGTTTGTACACCTACTAACCTCGCTCGTTTGCTTTATAAAGTTTGTCTAGATATCCTTTCAAAGTCTATTTTCTCTGCTTATGAGGGGTAAAAGCTCATCGCGAAATATTTTTAGCACAGTTTCAATGTTTTTTTTGTTTAGGCAATCTTAAGGTAGCAGTCTCTGATTCGTTTATTCAACATACAGCAGTTATCAACGAAAAAGTTCAGAAATTGCAAAAAAGATTAGAAGAGACAGAGGTCCCTGCGAAAAATGGGCTAGGTAGCGCCATCTACGCAGTTCACGTGAACTAAAATTGTCACAGTTGAGGAAAGTTACAAGGGCGGCGCTAAACAACAAGTCGCATCATGGGGGTACATGCGAGAGGCATCATACCTCTACGTTGTTTGCATGCTGGCCTTTAGCTTTAACCCTACAGACGGAAAACTATTCCCTGACGCCTGTGGTTTCATGTCCCACGTGCAGCGAAGGCGCGCATGTTTTACATCTTGTTGCTGCGATCGCAATTTTCTTTTAAAGCAGTAAACAATCGTGATGTGACAATGTTACAGGGAAGTCATGGCTAAATATCCTAACCACCGCCGCTAAAGGAAAAAAATGGCCACCATCCTGCCCTGCGACCGTGAATGTCCAGCGAAGCGGTATCAAACACCGCACGTGTTGATGGGGGGTATGTTTTATTATTAGATGCGACTGCATCTCATTCACTCGCCTTGTCCATGCAGCGTCGTCGGCGTTGTTGTCGTCCGTCTCTCCCCCATTCTCCTCGCCCTGAAAGCTGCGCTCTCAGCCGCTCACACCCCTCTTCTCTCCGATGCCCCTCTCTCGCGAGGGGCATTGGATTGGATTCGAAAGGATTGGCTTGGCGTGGCTTGGCTTGGCTTGGCTTGGATTGGATTTGGATTGGATTAAAGTGGATTGTGTTGGATTGTGTTCCGTCATAGCCGCGGCAGACACACCGGCGCCGGCGCATGTGCAGTACTCTCTCGTCTGCGGTCTCCTCTCCTTCGGGCGCGCTGCGCATATAACCGGTGTGCCGCTCTCCGGCGGCCTTTCGGTCGACGGTTGCTCTCCGCTTGCGCTTGAACCCCCCTCAGCGTCGCATCACACCAGGGTTCCCGCGAGGGGAGGTGGGTGTAATTTTTACTTTGGACTAATGGTAGTGATAATCGCTTTGTGGTCGCTGTGGTAGACCGTGATTGGTTCCGCGACCGTCTTCGCTACATTCTTATGCAACCGGTAACAGTTGCAACCTAACCTTACCAGGAACGCGTTCGAGGGTGTTCTCATTGTTTACAGGACCTTATCATCCATGATATGGGGTTTGATGCTTATTGAAACGAAATTTAAACCCTCGTCATCGTTGGACTGAGGGGTGCATATTTATTTTCAATTACTTAGTAATTCCATGCACCCAAAGCTTCGACCCTGTCGAAATGTCACAAAGTGGGTGATAAACCAATTTGTAGAAGAAAAAACGAGACCCAAGTTGGTGCACAAACAAATGGATGAGCCCAGCACCCCCTCCCTTTACTGGAAGAAACAAGGTGTCCCTGCGCACAGGTTCCCATTGAGAGCCCTACACAAATGTTGCAAAAAGTCTATGTAGGGCCTGAACTTTTGCTCGCGCACAATGAAGCACTTGAATCACATAAAGGAGCTTTGTGGCAAGGAAGACGTTACACACTCTTGCACGTGCAAACAAAGAGAGGTCTAGCCCATTCCATGCCTGCGATGCGCGCTTAACTTGCGTGAGCGCTGATGACCAATGAGGCCCTGTATTTCGTATTCGATGTATCGGCACGCCGAGGTACTGAAGTGGGGCGCTATCCCAAATAATACCAGCGAATCTGGATGGTTTTGTTGCCCATTGTCGGATCTAAAATCCCTTAGTTTTTTTCATATTAACATCCACTCCAGACACATCGCAGAACTGCTTAGTCACTGTAAGGGCTTTCCTGGACAGTCCTTTTGTCAGCGCAAAATTGCGCTATGTCATCTGCATAAGCAAGCACCTTAACTTCTCACGATTGTAAGCAAAAACCTTTCACTCTTTGACTCAGCTGAATGCTGAGACAAAGAAGCTCGAGGTACAATGCAAACAGCAACGGTGACAGAGGGCAGCCTTGTCTGACAGACGACTTGATCGCAATCGGCTCAGACAGAATACGATTGACGATTAGCTGTGTACTGCACCGATCATAGCACAGCTTGATGCCCTTATATAACACATCACCTAAGTTGACTGCTGCCCGAAGTGCGAATAAGAAATCATGAGAAACCCGATCAAGCGCTTTTGCAAGGTCAATTTGTATTAGGGCCACCTGTTCTACCGAATCGGACACGCACCCCAAGACAGAACGAGCGCGATATGAATATTTGTGTGAATACTCCTGCCCCGAATACCAAAAGTTTGCTGGGATCCCACTAAACTAGTGATTACAAATTGAAGGCGCCTAGATAAAATTTTTGCAAAAATTTTGTAGTCAACGTTGCAGAGGGAGATTGGTCGGTAACCCTCTACGTACCTTAGTTTTTCTGCATCCGCAGTTTTGGGGATTAGCACCGTGTGTCTCGATTAAAAGGTTGGCGGCAAGATATTATGATCATAGGCAGACGTAAATACGCCCAAAACAACTGGAGCAAGGATACTAGAAAACTTTTGATAGAATTCCCCACCAAGGCCATCTGGCCCTGGGGTCTTGTTAGTCTTAAGCGCGGAGATGGCATCCTTAACTTCCTCCAGTGTAATAGGCCCTGACACCATCATGCACTCGTCCTCTGTAAGCCTGGAAAGTAAGTCAATGAGGGAATGGAACTTTAATTAATACTGTACCCCCCAAATAACGTGCTTTAATGTGCGTGGAAAGCACTGACTATTTCATTAGCTTCAGTAAACCTAACGCCGTTATAATAAATTTCCATTATCTCTTTGCAAGTGGGGATTGGAGCTCATCACTAAGACACCGGTGAGACGGATAACTATCAAAGAACCTTTCAGTTCTGGAGCGAATTAAGGCACCATGACACTTTTCAGTTACATAATTTGGCAATTGTCCCTTAACAATCCCAATTTCTCCTAAAGTTGATCCCGCATTGACTGCTTCCAGTTCGTGAAGCGCCACCAATGTACGGGAAAGTTCATGTACAGGCGTCCACAGAATAAACCGGACCAAGCGAGCGGCGCGCGATAGCTATCGGTGCGACACGTTCCGGCCCAGTGCCTGCTGTCGAGATAGCGCAGGGCGCATGCGTGTCCCTCCCTATAGTTTGTGCATGTCAGTTTCCTTGACTACGGCTGCAGCACTCCGTTCCTCTCGAATGCGACGCGCGGCGGCGCCTTGCGCGGCTCGCCTACCGAGCCACGGCCGGACTGGAGCAGCGGCGAGCGCGCACTTTCATACGGCCTGCGCACCCAAGAAGGAACCAATACAGCAGATTCTTGACAGTGGGGGCGCTTCGAACCAACCCTCTGCCCTTCCAACCCGCCTTTCTGTTAGTCGACGCATCGCCTCTGGCCGCGCAGATGTGTGTTTTTGACAGCGCGCTTCGCTGCCGGCGGGCCGCTCAGCCCGACCGGAGCGTGAATAGCAGAATCACGTTTAGCTAAGCGATAACCCTATCTCCCTCGACGGGAAATCCTTCGCGTCACTGGTCGTGCCCTGTGCGTGTGCAAACCAAGACATCATCAGAAAGGAAAAATAAAAAATAAGAAATTATATTTCAGTCACGGAATGTGCTGTGTTTATTTGCCTGTCTCACCATTTTCATATAATACAGTCGCTGATAAGATATGAAGACCTCGCATATTTTTCGTCATTCGCCCCGCGTTGAAATGTTTCTTTCAAATGTTTGATTGGGCGCTTCCGAATGATAATGTTAGGCTGTTTGACCCTATTAGACCGAAAATTCTGAATGGGCTAAGGAATCACCTATTTTAAGAACGCCCATTTAAATTAACACTGGCAGGTATCACCTGTAGCCACGGCAGTGCTAGGGCAGCGGCAAATCCGCGCGCACCGCTCCTCTACCCCGCCCGTGCTGTGGGTCAACTGGTGAGGGTTGGTCCGAAGCGCCACAAACTAGCGGCGGTGAAAGGTGGGAACTATACCCGAAGCGCAGGCCGTATGAAACTGCGCGCCCGCCGCTCCTCCAGCCCGGCCGTGACCGAGCGGGCGTGATGCTTGGCAGCAACCGGCAGCGTGCGCCATGCGCTGATGCCGCGTAACTGTGCGTTCATCTGAGAATGCTTGTTCGGCGCTCTTTTTATCATTTTAATGACTGGAACGCAAACTGGCGTAGAAGAAAGGCTGCGATAAAGATTCACACATGACTAAAACAGTGCTGGTCGTTATGCGACGAACACAGTTGATAGCAAGAACTGAATACAGCGAAGGTTTATTCGGTTCGGAACAACAACAAAAAAACATCGGTGATTGTCCGAGTGGTTCCCCTTATTAATTGTGTGTGAAGTTTCCGTCGTTTTTGATAACTTCACGAATGCGTCGGGGGAGCGACTCATAAAGCGACTTTATGATTTCGGGGCGGGGGCACAGGCGTCCCCATTCATTTTCCACTGCCTGCCACAACTGGTCCGCCGTGCGACCGCAGTCATTTCGTTTGCCGAGATTCATCTTCATAATCCCCCACACATTTTCTATCGGATTTAGGTCTGCGCCGCACGGAGGCCACCGCAGCTGTCGCACCGCGTGGTCCTCGAGCAGTGAGCTCGCGGCTCGTGCTGTGAAGACAGGGGTTCGGTCCTGTTGCAGGATGAAGCACCCGTCCAGGACGTAGGGGAGCAGACTTGTCGAAATGATGTTACAGTACTGGGAAGCATCGAATGGCGCAGAAATACTGACGAGGGGTCCCAGGCCGTCCGCACTCATTGCGCCCCATACGCTGACGGAGCACCTCCCACTGGAAAGGACGCTTTGGATGTAGCCGGGCTGGTATCTAAATACCATCGGGCTAAATACAGAAATACATTCAGGAAAGATATCTCCGAGGAAAGATATCTCCGAAGATGTTCGGAGGGTATACTAGCTAAATCAATGAAAGGACATTCGCCGTGTTTGATAGTTTACATCGATTGTAATTACTGGTACACTTGTTTAGCGGGAGGCTGCACCCCCATTGCCACGTAGGCGAACAGTATCCTGTATAAAACTATGCATCAATTTCATCCTCTTTCCACATCGGGAATTACAAAAGCCCCGTTAGCCGATGCGGGTTACCTGAAGTGTTTCGTAAATAAACAGCGACAAGAAACGCTTAACGAACGGTGCTTATAAAACTACGATTAAAACGTTTCAAATGAACCCAGCTGAATAAAATTTACAGGGACATTGTATATCGGTTGCTCGGAAATATAGTTATTAACAGGTAGTTATGCATTGCTAGCCTTCACAATTACGCTTAGCGTTGCACTCGGGACCCCCGAAGGAATGCTCAGCAATTCTCACATTAAACCGTGCTCCCGATTTGACCTCTTACACATTAAATTGAGAACGATTCAGCGTGCAATGGAGCGGAAAATGACAGGTGTAACATTAAGGGACAAGAAGAGAGCGGAGTGGGTCAGGGAACAAACACGTGTTAAGGACATATTAGTAGAGATTAAGAAAAAGAAATGGAAGTGGGCAGGGCATGTAATGCGAAGGCAAGATAACCGCTGGTCATTAAGCGTAACAGAGTGGATCCCTAGAGAAGGCAAGCGTTGCAGGGGGCGGCAGAAAGTTAGATGGGCAGATGAGATCAAGAAGTTTGCGGGGATAACTTGGTCGCAGTTGGCACAGGACCGAGGTAATTGGAGAATAATGAGAGAGGCCTTTGCCCTGCAGTGGGCGCAGATAGGCTGATGATGATAATAATGATGATGATGATGATGATTATGACGATGATGATGACTGTAGTAGTTTATATATCATCTAGAATGCACATTACCAGCTACGTTTCAGAGTTTAGTTTCGTACCTGCAGCTCATCGGACGCCAAACACGCCGCTGTTGATCCCAGCCAGTGGAGAAAGTCGATTCGTCTGTGAATATAACTTCCTTCCACTCGTCCGTTGTCCACCGCTCCACTGCCCGGGCGAACTCCAGCCTTTCCAGCCTCTGGCGGTCCGTCACGCGCGGTTTCTGCGCTGCCAAGCAACTCCCGAGTCCCGCTTTCTTCAGTCGTCTTCGAATTGTCTCGCAAGAGACATTCAATGACAGCTCCTGTCGAATTTCTTTTGCAGACAGAAGGGGATCTACCACAGCGGCTGCGACAATCAGTAGTTCCTGCTCCTCAGTGGTGACTTTAGGCCGCCCGCTGCGCTCTGCGTCAATGAGTCTGCCCTGAACATCGCGGTAAGCTTGAATAATGCGGCTTACAGAAGTCCTAGACCTCCCGGTCAGGTGGCAACTTTCCCACTGAGTAGTCCCTTCGATGAAAAGTCGCACGATGTGCCTCCGTTGCTCGATGGGGACGCGGGAAGGCATTCTTCACGAATATGACCATGCAGGACGAGTTACGTGCTTTATACGCTTCATAGCTATCAATGGGTGACATGGAAGGAAACGCTTCATTGCTTTTCGATAGCAATTCACTCACACCGACAGCTGTGTATTTCGGTCTATTTTTCCGAAGCGAATAAACTCTTTCCTTCCTACTTTCTCCCCTCCTCCCATCTTTAAACCGCCTCTCATATGCCGCACGGGAAAAACTCGAAATTAAAAAAAAAACATCGCTGTTTTTAGTTCTATAAACTGTGTGTTTGTCGCATAACGACCAGCACTGGTTCAGTCATGTCGCTGCCGGCTGCTGACATGCATCACGCCCGGTCCGTAGGCGCGCCGCGCAAGGCGCCGCCGCGCGTCGCATTCGAGAGGATCAAAGTGCTGCAGGCGAAATCAAGGAAACTGACATGCACAAACTCTAGGGAGGGACACGCATGCGCCCTCCAGCAGGCGCTGGGCCGGAAGGTGTCGCGCCGATAGTATTCGCGCACCGCTCGCTTGGTCCGGTTTATTCTGTGACCTCCTGTACATGAAAGCGTTTTAAAAACGAAAGCTGAGCTGACTCCTCTATTGCGTCATTCCTAATTTCCTGTTTAAAGAGATCCCATTTCTGATAAAGAGATAGTTCGGGAGTTGTGAGAATATGGTGTAAGCAATCAGATACCCTTTTGCAAAAAAATTTTGTCAGCCAGTAGAGAGGTATTAAGTTTCCACAGATCCCATTGAGTGGGCTTGTTACGTGGCCTTGACCTACCGAAGTAGATTGAGACCATACAGTGGGCAGTAAAAAATATTGGACGTACATTATAGTCCGAAACGCCAGAAACTTCCTCTGTTGATATATATATCCTGTCAAGGCGGGCATTTGAACTGCACTGATAATGAGTAAAGTGCTAACTTTTACTAACTGTACTTCAGCAGCGCATAAGTTACCATTTGCCTTTTTTGCGTGTATGTACAGGCGAAGTCAATAAGAAACCTCCATGGGGATTTCTCAAAGAGGTCGTGGAGTCATTAAAGTTTCTTACCGCGCGGTTTTCCTTGAAATATCTGTTCAGCATGTCAAGAAAAACTATGACGAACACTTTTATTGAAAGTCTATTCCCGGTGCCCGTTTATCGCCAGCTTTACTTAGGTCACCAGAAAAGCAATGTTTTAAAACGCGTAATGAGCATGTGTATCCCGCCAAATGCAAAAACGTTTTTCTTCAAGCTTCATTCTTCCACACTCCCAGGTTAAGACATGGCTGTGCCAAAAAGGAATGTCTATTCCTTGGTCGGACAATTGTCACCTCTGTAATCAACCAGAGACAATTGATCATTGTTTTGTGTTGTTCCGGGACGCTGTGTTCTTCTGGGGCCTTTTGAAGCGGACAATAAAAAAGGACATTGACATCACCCCGTACACCATTCGCTTCCTGCCATTTGCGGAGGTTAATCGGGTGCCATATGACGTTTTCGTACTCCTAGGATTGTTGAGCTTGGGGAAGTGCCGCATGACTGATCGGCATGCGGAACCCCCTAGGCCGACCAAGTGCATTTTTCGGTAACAGGCGGCGTTGGTGCGGAGCGTTTATGCTGCGCAGAGTGATCCACCAGAGTGGCTGTCTCTTTTGGATGCGTGCGTTTGCTTGCCTGAGTTTTGATCTTTGTTCGACTGATGTCCTTGCCCTTTTCTGCCTGTTTGTGTTTATATTGTGTATTAAGTGTCTTGCCTTTTGAAGTTGTCTAAAATTTCCATGCATTAAAGAAAAAAAGAGTGTCGGAATGGCACAATCGTATTGACGTGGGGTACATATCGCGAGGGACCCAGGTTCGAATCCTAACACGGGAACTTTTTTTCAATTCACCCACTATCATCACCATTGCCAGTAAAAGTTCGCTTTCCTGCAGTGCGTTTTGTGCTTACGCCACGACATTTTCCCACCAACGAGAAGTATACAGCTTCGTTGTAAAAACACCGAAGGTTCGTCGAGGAAGGACCAGACTTGCCGTTGGAGCTCGTTGGAGGTAAGCGTTTCGTTTGGATTAGATTTATTTTCGATAACGGATGCCCTGTAGCTAGAATTGCCATTTCAATCCTTCTGCGCGGATTGAAATGGTCCACTTGCCTCTGCTATCTAGATGACGTCATCGTGTTTTCTCCCTCCTTCGAGACTCATCTCCAGCACCTGCGTGAAATCCATGCTCTTTTCCGTCAGGGCAACCTGCAGCTCAACTCAGCGAAGTGCCGCTTCGCGAGGTGTGAAATAACCATTTTTGGCCACCTCGTCGACGCTCAAGGAGTACAGCCCGATCCCGATAAGATCATAGCAGTTAAGGACTTCTCTATGCCCCGCTCATCGACAGACGTCCGCAGTTTTGTGGGCCTCTGCTCATATTTCCGCCGTTTTCTAAGAGGCTTTGCTGATATCGCCCGTCCTCTAACCGATCTTTTGAAAAAGGACACCATCTTTGCGTGGGGCCCTGAACAGGCCAAATCCTTTACCACATTGGTGCATCTCCTCACCACACCGCCCATTTTAGCCCACTTTGATGTGTCTGCACCCACCGAAATCCGGAGTGACGCTAGCGGCCATGGTATTGGAGCCGTCCTGGCTCAGCGCCAATCCGGCAAGGATTGCGTGATCGCCTACGCCAGCCGCCTCCTATCTTCAGCAGAAAGAAATTATTCCATCACAGAACGGGAGTGTGTCGCTCTTGTGTGGGCTGGGGGCAAATTTCGTCCATACCTATACGGCAGCCCATTTTCCGTTGTGACGAATCATCACGCGCACTGTTGCTTAGCATCACTCAGATCCAACCGGCCGCCTCGGGCGATGGGCTCTCCGCATCCAGGAGTATTCTTATTCAGTCGTCTACAGATCGGGCCACCTGCAACAGGACGCCGACTCTCCCTCACGCTACCTGTCGAACCTCCTGAGCCTACGTGTTCCGACGCATTTCTATTCTTTCTGGCGAGTTCCTCTTTCTTCCAACTTGGTAAAGAGCAGCGCCGTGATGACGTTTTGCGCCAGATCATTGAACGCCTGAGTAAGGCCCCTTCGGACCCAATAGTACGATTTTTCCATCTGAAGGACGGTGCGCTATCGTAAGAATGCACTCCTGGAATGCACTCCTGCTCCCTGTTGTGCCTGACCACCTTCGTTTGGACGTCCTGGAGCAACTACACGACCATCCAACAGCTGGTCATTTAGGAGTTTCAAGAACATACGACCGTGTCCGACGGCGTTTCTTCTGGCGAGGGCTTTACCGCTCTAGTCGCCGTTACGTCGGTGCATGCGGCAAGTGCCAACGTCGGAAAGCACCAACTACGCCTCCCGCCGGCCCTCTTCAGCCACTGGACATACTGGTCGAACCATTTTTTCCGCCTTGCTTTAGACCTGCTTGGTCCGTTTCCCCAGTCTGCGGCCGGAATAGGTGGGTTGCAGTGGCCACTGATTACGCGACTGGTTACGCAATAACACAGACCCTTCCAACCAGCTGCGTTACTGATGTCGCAGATTTCCTCCTTTACGAGGTGATTTTCCATCATCATGCTCCTCGTCAGCTCGATCGCGGACGAAACTTCCTGTTGCGAGTAGTCGACGACATCCTTCACTCCTGTGCAAACGCACAAATTTACTACTTCCTACCATCCGCAGACCAACGGTCTTACAGAGCGACTTAACAGAACCCTAACGGATATGCTTTCCATGTACGTTTCGGACGACCATCGCGACTGGGACATTGCTTTACCTTTCATTACATTCGCATACAACTCGTCCCGTCATGATACCGCCGGATTTTCACCTTTTTACCTCCTCTTCAGTCCAGAGCCGGTCTTGCCCCTGGACACCTTAATCAAACACAACACGCCGCCTTCTGGTTATGCCCAAGATGCCATTGCTCTGGCTGACTTTGCCCGCAGCATAGCGCGCACCAGGCTGACGTCCTCCCAGGATTCTCAAAAGTCCCGTTACGATCGACGCCACAGCACCCGCCACTTTGACCTAGGTTCCCTCGTGTCCCGCGCCAAGTAGGGCGTTCTGAGAAACTGCTCGCCCGTTACTACGGCCCCTACCGTGGCCTGCGCCAAGTGACTGCTGTAAACTATGAAATCACCCCTGTCGTTCCCGCTTACTCATCGCGCCCTTCGAAGACGGACATCGTCCATGTCGTCCGTCTACGGCCCTACCATCCACAGCCTACAGTTTTGCCCTGAGCAGCACCAAGACTGTGCTCTTCCGGGAGGGGGTTTCTGTTACGAGACATCACCATCAAGTCGTGATCATCATCAAGGAGGGAAGAGGAAAAAGACGCTGAGAGGGACACGCGTGTAGTTTGGCCCCTTACTTGGACGGCGCTTAGTCAGTCTTACTCTGTTTTCTGGAAATACCGGACTACCGCGTATCAATATTTAGGAAGCCGGTCAAACAAACACAGAAAAAGCTTTAATTGAATGTCAACGCCGGTATTGAATAGAAATTAAGCGTGCGCTGCATCCTTGGACGAATGACAGGGACAGCGGAACAGACAAAGCTTATGTTGGTATGCAAACTTGCCACTGGTTGAATCAAAGTGTTGATCGTTACATGTATGCATGCGAGGTAGTGGTGGGGGTACAATCGTAGTGAAACAGTGCTCACGTGTGCTCACGAGACATAGGATTTTTTCTTTAGCATTGCGATCTCCCTATCAGTGCGCGCTATTGTCGGCACGCTTAACACATTCACCATGTGCCTCAGAGAACACATTACTTAGGAGCCTCAACCACCTCCCTCACTCTCTGGCATACCTCGGCAAAGTTGGCGCGGCTCACTCAAACTCACTCACAATTTTTTTTCGAATCACCACTCACTCAAACCCAGACTCAATGCTGAGCAGCACATCTGCGCTCACTCAAACTCAAACTCACATTGAGCTCAAAACTCAGAACTCACTCGGAGTCAAAACTCAAAATGTACTCAGTACTCAAAATGTACTCAAACTCAAAATGTAATCAAAACTCAAAATGTACTCAAACTCAAAATGTACTCAAACTCAAAATGAACTCAAAACTCAAAATGGACTCAAAACTCAAAATGTACTCAAACTCAAAGTGAACTCAATACTCAAAATGTACTCAAACCTCAAAATGTACTCAAACTCAAAACGTACTCAAAATACAAAATGTACTCAAAACTCAAAATCTACTCAAACTCAAAATGGACTCAAAATTCAAAATGTACTCAAAACTCAAAATGAACTCAGAACTCAAAATGGGCTGAGAACTCAAAATGAATTCAGAACTCACATGGCCTCACAGAGATTGAGACACTCAGAGAGTGAGAGTGA
Organism: Haemaphysalis longicornis; assembly: GCF_048455015.1. Taxonomy (NCBI): domain Eukaryota; kingdom Metazoa; phylum Arthropoda; class Arachnida; order Ixodida; family Ixodidae; genus Haemaphysalis; species Haemaphysalis longicornis. The sequence goes on from NW_027526335.1 coordinate 219,537,570, forward strand.
GAGTTTGAGAGTGTGAGATTGAGAGTGTGAGAGTGTGAGTGAGAGTGAGAGTGTGAGTGTGAGTGTGACTGAGTGAGAGTGAGAGTGTGAGTGTGAGTGTGAGTGAGTGTGAGTGAGAGTGAGAGTGAGAGTGAGAGTGGGAGTGGGAGTGGGAGTGGGAGTGGGAGTGAGAGTGAGAGTGAGAGTGTGAGTGAGAGTGGGAGTGGGAGTGGGAGTGTGAGTGTGAGTGTGAGTGAGAGTGAGAGTGAGAGTGAGAGTGTGAGTGTGAGTGTGAGTGAGAGTGAGAGTGTGAATGTGAGTGTGAGTGTAAGAGTGAGAGTGAGAGTGAGAGTGTGAGTGTGAGTGTGAGAGTGAGAGTGAGAGTGAGAGTGTGAGTAAGAGTGAGTGTGAGAGTGAGAGTGAGAGTGTGAGTGTGAGTGTGAGTGTGAGTGTGAGTGAGAGTGTGAGTGAGAGTGAGAGTGAGAGTGTGAGTGAGAGTGAGAGTGAGAGTGTGAGTGTGAGTGTGAGTGAGAGTGTGAGTGAGAGTGAGAGTGAGAGTGAGAGTGTGAGTGTGAGTGAGAGTGAGAGTGTGTACCTTTTGCTGTATACATTTTGCGATATCCTCATAATTATAACCAGAAAGCATTTTCATATTTGTCCCACGTGACCCCCTCGACGAGACCTTTAATTTGATACCCCACACACCCTAGCAGGGTCATATTGCCGCGAACCATACATTGGGTTTGTTTATTTGTGTTTTGCTTTTACCGCCCGGCTGCGCCGGTCTGTGTTATCTCTGCGCCAAGGGAAGCGCGTGTTCCATTCTTTCTTTCTGTGCCGCATCTGTTATCTGTCGTGATAGGGAGAGCATTCCGATCTAACGTGAACAGCCCAGAATAATCTTCTTGGATCTACTATGTTCTCGATGTGAATCGACGTTTCGAGAACCACGCGCACCGAAAGATAAAAAGCCTGCAGTGCGGACGCCGGGGCATTCGATTCTGCGACGCTCGCTGACGCAAGTCACTTTGTTGACCGCTGCTTCGCCGCCTCTGTATTCTTTTGAGTTGTTAGGGGAGCACAAGTTCGCTCCAATAAACTTGTTTCTCCTGCAAGACAACTGCGTCGTCCTTGGCTTCGTGACATCTGGTGGAGGTGCTGGGTACGCACCCTTCATGCCCACTGCAACCTCGGGAAGCCGCCAAGCCAGTCCAACAAGAGCCAGCCTCCGCCTGCAAGGTTTACCACCCGAGTTCGGTTTGATGCCAGAAGGGCCCAAGAGAAGGAACGCTGCAACCAACACCATGGTACAAGAAACAACGTCGCCAATCATGCTGCAGCAGCCCCGGGAACCGCCATCGTTCCGGGGAGCCCCCGCTGAAGATCCAGAGGAATGGTTGGAGAAGCTGGAGCGCGTGCGGATCTTCAACAGGTGGGACGATGAAGAAACCTTCCGGCATGTTTTCTTTTACTTGGAGGATGCAGCCCGAACTTGGTTTGAAAACCACGAGAGCGCCTTGACCGACTGGACGCAATTCAAAAGCGAGTTCCTTAAGACCTTCACGACCGTGGTGAGAAAAGAACGAGCTGCGATTTTACTGGAAACTCGAACGCAACACCCGAACGAAGGAGTCGTAATCTTCGTCGAGGAAATGAAGCGACTTTTCCGCCGTGCGGACCCAGGAATGACGGAAGAAAAGAAACTACGGTTTCTGATGCGAGGTGTGAAGCAAGAGCTCTTCGCGTGCCTTGTTCGCAACCCCCCCAAGACCGTGTCCGAATTCGCGTCTGAGGCCGCCGCGATGGAGAAGACGCTCGAAATCAGAACGAGGCAGTACGACCGCCCAATCAATGCGCTGGTTTCGGAGACGCTTGGTGCCAGCGCTATCAACTCCGACTCACTACGCGACACTATCCGCGAAATAGTGAGGGAGGAGCTGCGGAAACTGCTCCCGACGCCGCCGCAACCACAAGTCGCTTCTCTTACCGACGTCATTAGAGAAGAAGTGCAGCAAGCGCTGGGAACTTCAACGACGCCAGTAGCACCTCGCGAGCCGCAAGCCATGACCTACGCGGCTGCTGTACATCGCCCTCGCCCACCTGCACCCTATCGTCACGAGGCTCCGTACCGTCGTCCCCTCTCGCCGGCCCGACCAGCTGCGGCGCAACCCCCTGCCCCAAGGAAGACCGACGTGTGGCGAACGTCCGACAATCGTCCGCTGTGCTACCACTGCGGAGAGGCCGACCACGTCTACCGTCGCTGCCCCTACAGGAGGCTCGGTTTGCGAGGGTTCTCCGTCGACGCACCCCGCCCCCGAACTGGCCAGCGCCCATCGGAGATCGAAGAGTACCTGTCCAACACCAGCCGTCGACCAGCCCGTTTCAACCGTTCGCCGTCACCCTACCCATACCAGTCGCCGAACCGCCGTAGCAATGCTGAGTTCTCACGTGGAAGGTCCCCCAGCCCACGCGGGGGAAACTAAAAGCAGCAACTTCTGGAGGTAAAGTTGCACGATCGTGGAAAAATGAAAACCCTCCAACGACGCAACGACTCGCGGAAAACAGTGACTCACAACATGCCCTCATCCCGACGATCCGACCCAGACCTGACGAGACTTCCGTACACGACGACAGCTATACGCCGCGACGCGCACCCGACCGGACCGAGACGTCCGCTGAGAAGACGATGACAACGACGACGCACAGTGCCCGACCGTCAACACGCACAAGCAGAGATGCGACGCCCCGACGCACCCGGAACTCGAGGAAGGCGGCATCCGACGTCAAGGTGTCCATCGACGGCTTTGATGTAGTCGCCCTCGTAGACACGGGAGCCGACTACTCCGTGTTGAGCGGACCATTTGCGTCTAAACTGAAGAAGGTTATGACCAGATGGGACGGTCCGCACATACGCACAGCAGGAGGCCACCTCGTGACGCCAAGTGGAACGTGCACATCGCGCGTCACCATAGACGGCACGACGTACCCTGCGGTGTTCGTCGTTTTGCCCAACTGCTCCCGCGACGTAATTCTCGGAATGGACTTTTTGACGGACAACGGCGCAATAATCGATCTGCAGACGAAGTCGATAATGTTTTCCTCCGACCACTCCATGACGCCGGAATCGAACCCCGAAATCCGTGCAGCTGTAAGGATAGCCGATGATCATGTCACCCTGCCACCCCGCGCAAGTTTGATGATCACCGTCTACTGTGAAGGTGCTGCTCCTGACGTTGACGCTATCGTGGAGAGTGACCAAAGGTTGCTTCTTGACCGCGGTGTGTCTGTCGCAAGAGGCATTGCGCGCTTCAAGGAACACCAATCCCACATTTTGGTTACTAATTTCACCGAGGAGTACCAGCATTTAAACAAGGGCGCGGCAATTGCATTCCTCGAAGAAACGCAAGAAGCAAGTGACGTGATCGCGGTCGCCGACTTTGAACGCACCCCCGTAGAAACCTTCAAGCTCCCGCAGCCCTTCGACGTGAATCCGGCGCTACCGCAAGAACAACGGAACAAATTATTGGCTTTGCTGCGTCGCTATAGCGAATGTTTTTCGTCGAGCGCAAAACTACGTCAGACCCCTCTAGCGAAGCACCGAATAATAACCGAAGATGGAGCCCGACCTACCCGACAGTCACCGTACCGCGTCTCTTCACACGAACGGGAAGCCATCCGGACTCAAGTCGACGACATGCTCAGCGACGACATTATACAGCCATCGAAAAGCCCCTGGGCTGCGCCCGTCGTACTCGTAAAGAAAAAAGACGGCACATTAAGGTTTTGTGTTGACTACCGGCGACTGAACAAAATCACGAAAAAGGACGTGTACCCCCTCCCCCGAATCGACGACGCCCTCGACCACCTCTGCCACGCGAAGTACTTCTCATCGATGGACCTGAAGACCGGCTACTGGCAAATTGAAGTGGACGAGAGAGACCGAGAGAAGACTGCATTTATAACCCCAGACGGCCTATACGAGTTCAAGGTGATGCCGTTTGGGCTGTGCACAGCACCAGCGACGTTTCAAAGAGTCATGGACACTGTGCTAGCTGGCCTTAAGTGGCACACCTGCCTCGTATACCTCGACGACGTAGTGGTATTCGCCCGGACTTTCGACGAACACCTTGCAAGGTTGGAGTCTGTACTCGAGGCCATTCGTACGTCGGGGTTGACGCTGAAGCCTGAAAAGTGCCGTTTCGCATACGAGGAACTCAAGTTCTTGGGCCACGTCGTCAACGCCGCGGGAGTCCTACCTGACCCGGCAAAAACTTCAGCTATCGCGAACTTCCCTAGGCCGAAAGACAAGAAGGGCGTGCGAAGATTTCTCGGGCTGTGCGCATACTACCGGCGCTTCGTCGCAAACTTCGCACGCATTGCAGAGCCACTCACGCGCTTGACAAAAGACAGCACCCATTTCAGCTGGGAAAACGACCAAGAAAAAGCATTCTGCGAGCTGCAAAAACGCCTGCAAAGCCCGCCCGTGCTCGCTCATTTCGACGAAAATGCCGAAACGGAAATGCACACGGACGCCAGTGATATAGGCTTGGTAGCCGTCCTTGTCCAAAAGCAAAGCGGCTGCGAAAGGGTAATCGCCTATGCCAGCCGTGGTCTGTCGAAGGAGGAGAAAAACTATTCTGCCTCTGAGAAAGAGTGCCTGGGCGATTTCAAAATTTCGCCCATACGTGTATGGAAGGCCATTCAAGGTTGTAACAGACCACCATGCGCTGTGTTGGCTCGCCAATTTGAAGGACCCCTCTGGCCGTCTTGGGCGGTGGAGCTTGCGCCTGCAGGAGTTCGACGTTACAGTCGTTTATAAATCCGGCAGGAAACACTCCGACGCCGACTGCCTGTCCCGCGCCCCCGTCGACCCACCACCACAAGACTCTGATGAAGACAGCGCGTTCTTCGGGATCGTGACGGAGAGCGACCTAGCCGCCCAGCAGCGTGCCGACCCCGACTTACGCACCATAATCAAGTACCTCGAGGGATGCAACGTTGCCGTTCCTAGGACCTTCAAACGCACCTTACCAGCATTCAGCCTGAGAAACTCCGTCCTCGTGAAGAAGAATTTCAGCCCCGGAACAAGAGCGAATTACCTTCTCGTCATCCCCGCGGACCTTCGTGACGAAATTTTGGAAGCGTGCCACGACGACCCGTCTTCCGGACATCTCGGCACAGCCCGCACTATTGGAAAAATCAAGGCGAGGTACTACTGGCCCGGCCTTACCGCTGACGTCACCCACTACGTCCGGAGCTGCCGTGACTGCCAGCGACGAAAAACGCCGCCGTCAAGACCCGCCGGACTTCTACAACCGATCGCCGTCCCATCGAGACCATTTCAACAGATTGGAATGGACCTTTTAGGCCCGTTCCCTACGTCACGATCACAGAACAAGTGGATTGTCGTAGCGACAGACTACATGACGCGCTACGCAGAGACCGCCGCTCTTCCGAGAGGGACTGCACAAGAAGTGGCAAAGTTCTTTATAAGCCAAGTTGTGCTGCGACATGGAGCCCCGGAAGTCCTAATCACAGACCGCGGAACGGCATTTACTGCGGAGCTGATGCAAGGAGTATTACGCTACAGCAACACGGATCACCGAAGAACGACGGCGTACCACCCCCAAACGAACGGACTAACAGAACGTCTGAACAAGACAATCGCAGATATGCTGTCAATGTACGTTGACGTTGAACATAAGACTTGGGACGAAGTGCTCCCGTATGTCACGTTTGCGTACAACACGGCTATCCAGGAGACGACACAGCTGACGCCGTTCGAGCTTGTCTACGGTAGAAGGCCGACTACGATGCTCGACGCCATGCTTCCGCACGTAGAAGACGACGACCTCAACGCCGACGTCCACGGATATCTTCAACGTGCGGAGGAGGCCCGCCAGCTCGCTCGAGTTCGTATAACGGACCAGCAGCTGGTGGATGCGGGCCGCTACAACCTCCGACGCCGAGACGCTGAGTACCAACCAGGGGATCGTGTGTGGGTTTGGACTCCCATCCGACGACGCGGACTCAGTGAGAAGCTCCTGCGACGGTATTTCGGACCCTACCAGATTCTACGACGTGTCGGCCAACTTACCTACGAGGTGATCCCCGATGGTGATTCCGGAACATCACGACGACGCACGCGGCCCGAAGTCGTCCACGTGGTTCGCTTAAAACCTTTCTACGGACGATAACGAATTTTATTTTTATTTTCGGACTGTCGCTTATGTTAGCATCGGGTCGATGCACTCTTAGAGGGGGGGTGATGCCGCGAACCATACATTGGGTTTGTTTATTTGTGTTTTGCTTTTACCGCACGGCTGCGCCGGTCTGTGTTATCTCTGCGCCAAGGGAAGCGCGTGTTCCATTCTTTCTTTCTGTGCCGCATCTGTTATCTGTCGTGATAGGGAGAGCATTCCGATCTAACGTGAACAGCCCAGAATAATCTTCTTGGATCTACTATGTTCTCGATGTGAATCGACGTTTCGAGAACCACGCGCACCGAAAGATAAAAAGCCTGCAGTGCGGACGCCGGGGCATTCGATTCTGCGACGCTCGCTGACGCAAGTCACTTTGTTGACCGCTGCTTCGCCGCCTCTGTATTCTTTTGAGTTGTTAGGGGAGCACAAGTTCGCTCCAATAAACTTGTTTCTCCTGCAAGACAACTGCGTCGTCCTTGGCTTCGTGACAATATGGAATTCATACCAGTCAAACTAACCATGACTCATGACTGTAACCAGGACGCATTATTTAGGTGTCCGACATGATTCCCCTAACTGGAACCTTCAATTTGACGCCCCACATGCTTCAGCGGCCTCACCTTGAATTTAACCCCATCTCATAATGACCATCTCATGATTCGAACTACGAAGCCTTTTTTTTTATTTGTACCACGTGATTCCCCTCTTCAAGACCGTAAATTTGATACCCTGCACTCCCTAGCGGGGTCACTTCGAATTTTACCCCAATATAAGACTCGCCATGACAATCTAATGGTTAGAACCAGGAAGCATTTTTGTATTTCTCCCACGTGATTCGGCTCATCAAGACCATTGATTTGATACCCATCACATCCTAGCGGAATCAATTTGAACGTTAAACCAATCAATGACTAACCATGACTATCTCATGATATCGCCCTACCACATTTTTGTCCCACGTGATTTTCCTTATCGGAACCTTCAATTTGATATCCCGGACACCCAGTGGCATCATTGTGAATTTTAACCTAATTTATGACCCATTTTGACTATGTCATGATAATAATCAGGAAGCACGTGATTACCCTCATCGAGACCTTTAATTTGATACGCCCTAGCGTCATGAACCTGAATTTTAACCGAATCTTTGATATACCATGACTACGTCATGATATATCCATATCTCATGTTCATCCCGAATGATTCCCCAAATCGAGACCTTGAATTTGATTACCCACATGCCCTCGCAGTGTCATTTTGAATTTTAACCCAATCTATGACTCATTATGACTGCCTGATGACTACAATCAGGAAGCATTTTTTTTATTTACCCCGCGTGATTCCGTTAATCCGGACCTTTCATTTGATACCTTACACGCCTTAGCCTCATCAGTTTCACTTTTCACCCAATCTAATGGTCATAATTCGGTCTTAAGGGGCGCTGCCCAGTCAATTCAGCTAATTCATTTGAAACAGTAGAAAGGACAGCCCCCGCCCCCATTTCCCCCCCGGCTCTCACCTCTTCCTTTGTGACCCCTAGTATATCAAGCCGTTAACAGTAGCAGGCGAACAACCAGCACGCCAGCGCCGCCGTGTGCTTTCCCACCACCCTTTCCCACGCTCTTAGTGGATCCGTCAGGAGGAAAAGTTAAGACAACCCTTTTTTATGACCTCACCAGTCAATTATCACTCACGCGCCCAGCCGCGAAAATTAGGTATACAGCAAGTGCTTATGGCCATAAAAATTCAACAAGAAACTAAAAAAAATCAGACACCACCTCCCTCCCAACCGATCATGCAGATCGTGATTGGTGCCATACCCGCAGGTAACTTGAATTCCGAGCCCACAGTGACGCATGAAACTTAACAGCCAACCATAGCTGCCTGCTAGGCTACTCATATGTACTCAAAATGAGTTAAAACTCCTATTTACTCAGAACTCAAAATGTACTTAAAACTCAATATGTAATCAAACTCAAAATGTGCTCAAACTCAAAATGTACTCAGAACTCAAAATGGACTCAAACTCGAAATGTACTCAGAACTCAAAATGGACTCAAACGCAAAATGGACTCAAACTCAAAATGTACTCAGAACTCAAAATGAGCTCAAACTCAAATTGTACTCAGAACTCAAAATGAACTCAAACTCAAAATGGACTCAAACTCAAAATGTACTCAGAACTCAAAATGGACTCAAACTCAAAATGTACTCAGAACTCAAAATGGACTCAAACTCAAAATGTACTCAGAACTCAAAATGGACTCAAACTCAAAATGTACTCAGAACTCAAAATGGACTCAAACTCAGTCGGACTCAAACTCAGTCGTGATCACTCGGCTCAAACTCACTCAAGCTCAAACTCACCATGCCACACTAGCCTCGCGCTCACTCAAACTCAAACTCACGCGTGAGTTTGAGTCCAAATGAGTCTTAGTGAGTGGACTCATGAGTGAGTTTGCCGACCTCTGCTCTCTGGTCTCATGACAGCACAGTTGCATGCTCCAGCCGCGCATCCACACCTAGCACAGTGGGCAGCTAGATGGACCGGCGATTGCAGGTTTAAAGGAAAGCTTTTTACCTCTACCCCCCAAGGGTTCTTTCGCGACCGTTGGTGTTACCAGAAAACTCCAGCGAACAAATAAAAGAATTTACTGGCACCGCCGGGAATCGAACCTGAAACTAATAAACTAAAAAGCGAGAGCCCGTTGTCTAACCGATTTAGCTACGAGCCCATGCGAAGACGGGGAAGACAGGTGGTGTACTGACCAAGCACATCTACGGGTTTACCCCCTGCGTTTTCGCTGAATGCCACATGAAAGTGTCACGCCACCACTCACGCCCGTCTTGCGGCACTGTGCGCACCTTGCTCATGTGCTCAGAGTTGCAAAAATTAAAGGAAGCTCACACCAATGCATGGCATCTCACTTCTAGTACGCCAATGTGCTAAAGCCTGTGGTCTCCAGTGTTCACGTAAAGAATCACAGCTCCTTGTCATCCGCCCTCACTTCAAATCAAGGAATACATTCAACCACTCCTTGATGGCCCGGCCATCACTCCAAGCCCCAGCATCAAGATCTTGGGCCTACATCTCGAGGTTAGCACCAAGAGCTACGCCTCCTTGCAGCGCCTCAAAAACACAATAATCAAATCATACACATCATCAGGCGAATTGCCACCAAGGAGCGAGGCCTACAGGAATCCGGTACCTTTCGATTAATTGAAAGCTTTTCCCTCTCTAGAGTCACTTACGTCAACCCCCTGTCTTCTTCTCAACAAGGAAGACATAGAGATGCTTTATATAATGATTAGAAAGGCGGTCGAGCAGGCCATTGGTCTTCTCATGAGTGCGTCCACACAGAGGCTGCTTATCACGGGGCTCCACAACACGGTGGAAGAGCTGATAGAAGGCCATCTTTCTAACCAGAAGGTCCGACTCAGAACTGCGGTGGGTAACCGCATGCTTCACCAGATTGGCTGGGCAGCCCAGAATGTCTTTCCGCTTGACGTACTCCCAGACTCTTGGCGACTAAAACTAAAGATACTCCCTTTGCTTAGAAATATGAACCCCTCACATGACGAGGGTCACCGAAATGCACGGGCTGAAGCGCTAAACACCACCCTCGGTGGAGATCATGCAGTTATCTACAGAGACGCCTCCAAACATCGAGGGCAGCAATGCGCCATCATCGTGGCTACCTCTAGAACCAACCGCCTTGCGTGTACACTCTAAAAAAGGGTATGGAGGTTTCTCCTTTAGGGGACTAACTGAGATGTATCATATGTTCGTCTCCAAAAGGAGCAAAGTTGCTCCTTCACGCAGGGGAGTAACGTTGCACCTCTCCGAAAAGGACGAACGTCGCCACCTTTTTGTCGCGGTAGGGACAAACAGTTGGTCCCCAAACCGTGCACTGTCACGGCGCGCGAGTAAATAAGGATTTTATTTTAACATGGTCTAACATACCTTTTCAGTGAATAGTACGTTCGGCTCCGTGTTACTTTTACAAATCACTCGAACAAGAAAATGACGGCACGAATACGGCGGCCAACGTTATTATACATCTGCTCACAGCATTTTGTTCAGCCGGCCGTGTGAGCGAGGCGGAAGAGTTCAACTTATTTAACCCAAATGAATCACAACGAGAAAAACTGGCCGATAAAACATAAGGGCTTTATTGAACAGTACACGTATATGCACATTTGCAGTCAACGGCAGAGAAGCGCGAATAAGACATGCATGCATGCCCGTAAGATGTCAATAAACCGTGCATGACTGTCGATGCAGCGACGCTGAAGTAGAGGTTCATTCCATCACGTACGCAGTCACATATTCCGTCCCATACACTTCACTATATCTGCAGCTCGTAAAATGAACACTCCGACAAAATACAGCTCATTTGAAAGGGAAGCCGGCAAACGCATGCGTGCCCGCGGATGACCGGCATGTAAATAATGGGCTGCATTAACCACTACGTTGAACACATGAATGTATGCACTGCTAAAGCCCTTGAATTGAAAAGTATACATCGCCCCCTAGCACCGCAAATTGTAACTGTTGGGTTATACTTTCGGTCTGGCAACCAGGGGAGGCTAAACAAAAAGTTTACGGGCACACCCACCAGATGGCGCTGAAAAAATACAACAACAAAATTTACTAGTAGTATGGGGTGCAAACAATTACCCAAACTACCGGCGCATCGCTAGACATCAAGTATACAACTCACACATACGCAGCAGTGATTACACATCCGCATTCACATAGTTTACATAACACATTCAACGCACGACAACACCCGATTCACGTATGCCGTCTTTATCCTTGCCGTATATCTGGCCGCCGTTTTGAATATGCAGTCGAGCGAGTGGTCTCTATACTTTTAGGCGCAAACTCACAGCGCTTGGATTCGCGTGCCGTTGTTGTGAAGTCGCATTTGCTTCTTTATGTGAATTAACGCAAATCTTTTTATCAAAAATCAATGGAAGAAGAACTCACAACGAAACAACGGCACAAAATGAGCCCAGCCAAGTGTATTGAGGGCGCGGCTCGCTTATTGCAACAGTTGCAAGTAAAGTTCTACGTCGTGTATGTTGTGCACGACACAATTTTAGAGACAGTAAATAACTGCACCATGTCACTTAGCCGAGCATAATGATTCCCTGACCCGCGATGTGCAGGCAAACTCTCAATTTCCAAACTGAACAGGGCTCGCGCGCGCAATCCGTTGTGGCCACGCCTGTCGTTATACACTCAGTTACAAAACATGTACCTGGATTAGCCTGACTGCATTTGACATTCACGACAGGAAAGCGAAAGAAAATGCCAGGAACTCGGCGTCGAGAAGTACGCCAGCGTAAATGCGATACATTCAACCGTAACACCTTCGGCGCTCCTTCAGTGTACCTAGCTCCACACTGAAATAGTTGATCGCTTGCTTTCCTGAATGCCTCATTGTTTTGGTTAGTGTCAACTGCATAAATTAACGCAAATTCCAGCTTTCGCTGTCAAAGGGTGTATCTAACTGCAACAATGGTTTACGGTCGTGACAACTATTTTACAATCTTCCCTTTCATGTTCGGCAGTAATTTATGACGTACTGTTTCTTATTTTTCCTTTCGGTCGTATTGAGAATGCCATAGTAACATGCACGAGTTTTAACAGATTTACTTCTCTATATTGTATAAGTGCCCCTCAAAAATACGCTGATTAATTACTTTAAACCACTTTCAACGCCTAAAGGTTGCTGAGAGATGGTTTGATTCCCGTCCGCGGCCGCCGCTTTTCTGACAAAGCCTAAAAGGAAAGACCCCGTGTGTTCGAGATTTCGGTGCACGTTATAAAGATCCCCAGGTCGTCAAAATTGATCATCTGAAGCCCTCCACAACGGCGCGCCTGATTGCCTGTGAAGCGTCGGTGCGTTAAGCCCGACAATCAATCAATGCTGAAAGATGGGTAACTTTGAAAGGCATTAATAATTTTTTCTGCTAATTCCAAACATGCCAACAGTGCATGGGCACGCTCACATGTACTTTTTTAAGCTTCAAAGTGAGACTTCTACCCACATACTTTTAATCCACATACTTTTAATTTTAATCTACATAATCTATTACAATAAATATACAATTACACAACTTGCTTAATCATGGTATCAGAAAATTTGCAATAGATGCCCCAATAAAATAAAGTGCTATTTTACACTTTCCCTAGGTCTCTGGCGCAATATGGCACACCACACCTGCGGTGGGAGTGCAATCATTTTGATGAAGCCTGACTTCCTCGCGTAATTACATAAGACAAATGGGCAGTGTCGGTCCCTTAAAAACATGGGCGTTCACCTCACACAAATCATACGCAAGCATGGGTGGCGGACAGACCTGAATCTCCAACTTGATGACTTTCTCTATATATGCAGTGCTGGTATATGATGTGGGATGAACAATCGTACACATCACTGACCACGGTAATTAATAAGAAGCCACAACCATAGGCCGGCAAATCAGTAAAAGTTCAAGCAGGACTAGTCAGCAGGCTTCAAATAATTGATAATCAGGTAACTGTTTAATAATATCTAGAAAGGTCTAGGTTCTATCTTGGTGACTGTTTTGCTGTATTTGAACACCAGTACCCTAAGCTAAAATCATTGTAGGCATTTTTAAAAATTCCTACTATAATTTTCTGAAGTTCATAAGCACTGTAAGGAACGTGGCAATAAAATTCCAGGCATTTTCAGTAATCCTAGACAAGCTGAACAAACCACCAACACATGGCATTGGTCTGACTGTGACCTACTATACTGTTTTCGTAATAGATTTTCAAATGGAAGGAGCTAAGTCCACCATTGCAAGTGATCAGAAATATCCTTAGAATTACAGCAGAGCAGAAAAACAGTCTCGGTAAGGCACCTGCTATACTGTGTGCAGTGGCACATGAGCAAAGCCGGTTCCGGCCCCTTGGCGCATGTGCAGTCGTTCCGGTAAACCACCACGTACCATACCAAGGCCAACTGTCCACTCTGCTATAACTCTCCCTCGGAAACTTTGCTACGGCTTCGAGAAACGCTTCGCGTTCATTTGAGACACCGGCTACATGCAAAAACCCATCTGTTGTCCCATATTGGTCTTCAAAACCACAATTCTAGTTTTGGACAAACCGTAAAAAGTATTAATGTCTCAATTCCAACTCAAGCCCCACAGACCATGCTATGCAACTTCCCGCCCTGGAATTTGACACCCCTGCGGATAAATTTACTCATACCTGGAATTGATTCGAAAAGGCATATGCCTTAAATTGGCTTACTGCAGACGACACTTGCCCACAGCAGATTACATTCGGCAACGGATCACATTTATACAGATGGATCGGCAACCCGAGTGCAGTATCTCTTGGATTTTTATTCCATCAGCTGACAAAGCATTGTTGTATCGGCTTGAGCAACTGACTTGATTAGAGAAGCAATTGATACAGTCTACGCCAGCGGCCGACATGCTAGATCCTCTTCTGCATTTCAAGAGCAGTTCTTCAAAGCCTGCAACGTGCAAGCTGTTTCAGCTTTCACGAACATGTCCACCATGAAGTGAAGTATTTACATTATCTCACATACATCGCAGGTCACGGCATAGCCCTCCAGTGAATTCCAGGCAACATTGGCATCATTGGAAATGAGAAAGCGGATGAGGCTGCCCACAGGGGCCTACAAATGAGGTTCGCGTACAGTATAGGCAGAACAAAACTCCTTAGACCAAACATAATTAAGCACAACAGTCTGCTTGAAAGGGTGCGAAAAATTTGGCAAACGCGAAAAGCTGAAAATGCTCACACTCCTATCATACTGCACCCTATAAAGAACAGACTTTAGTATAGATTTGAGGATGGCGTCAATCTTGTTTTTCCAAAACGATGAACAAAAATAAGAGCAACATAAGCCATAGCGCACAACACTGTAGGCCAATGCGTGAAAAATTTGTTTGCGCACATATACCGGGCCTAGGGATATTACAGAGTATAACAGACAGGACACTTTTCGAAGCTGTGCACAAATAAAAGCAGCATGGCTGTTCCAGGACAGGTTACAATGAAAAAGTACACCTAAGTACTTCAGGATTGATACAGGTACTATGGGGGAGCAGGCGCAGTCTACGCAGTTCGAGTCATGCAGAAATATAGGGCAATCATGCCGGATCAGTTTCAGCGGATTGTGAAAATAAACCAACTGTGTCTTTTTATGATTGACCTCTATTGCATTGCTACTGAACCAATCCATAATTTTTGCAGTGTCATGTTGTAGGTGCGCGACTGCCTTTTTAAAGTCAAGGTGTGGAGCCAGTAACAACGTATCATTTGCGTATTGAAATACGCGACAGTGAGAGGATACATTGCCCAAATCGTTGACATAAATATAAAAAAAGCATGGGAGCCAAAATGGAACCCTGAGGGACATCTGTAGTTAAACGCTGCGGATTACTTTTGACCTTATCGATGTCAACAACCTGCAAATGGTTAGAGAGATAATTAGTTAATAGGGAAAAAAACGGCCTCTAAATCCGTAATGAAATAGTTTGTCAAATAATACTTGATGATTCACAGAATCAAACGCTTTTGATACATCCAAAAATAAGGCACATACAAATTCATGATGATCAATTGCAGAATTGAGAACATCACAGAGTTCCTCAAGAGCTTTCTGGGTACCGCGACCTGGTATGAAGCCGTACTGGTTCGGCGAGTACACACTATGAACATCAAGGAAGCTCTGAATTATGGTGAAAATATGCCTTTCCAAGATAAGAGCAGTAACAGGGAGGATGGAAATACCCCGATAATTCTCTATCCTATTTCGCGTACCATTCTTATGTAGGGGGATGACCAGACCATATTTTAAGCCATCTGGGATTATTTGAGTTTCTATTATGAAGTTATTAATGGCTTTTAAGAAGGATTCCTTTGAGACAATCAAAATTCCTGCAAAGAACATCGACAGATATGCCATCGGCACCTGCAGTTTTGCGCATGTTAAAACCAAACAAAATACACCTAAGGTCATCCATTGTGCACAGTGGTAGAAAGGCCGATTCCAGTACAGATGGCATACTATTTGGCGTGAGACCGGGTACCAGCGAAGACTGACCAGAGGAAGAGAATAAGGCGTTAAATTCATCAGCAAGTGTGATGGAAACGGCACCAGAATTCTGCTTTAGAACAGACGAAGCATTTTACGCTTACCCCCTCGGAATTGATTAACTATGGCCCAATTCTTGGTTAGATTTTTATCTGATGTGCGAAACAAGTCCTGGAAATATTTCCGCTTCTCAGAGCTCAGTAGCGCGTTAGCCTTATTCTGAGTGCTTTTGTTAAACGATCTTAAATGATTGTTTTTAGGTGCACGTCAACTGCGAGCCCAAGCCAACTCACGTTCAGCAATCGCTGATAAAACAGCTGTGTTAATCCAGGGGCAGCCCGTACGTCTTTGTTTTATTTCCACAATTTTTTTCGCCGACTGTAACAACGGGTGATACACCGTCACAAAGGAATCGTAAACCACGTCACCTGTGGCATCACTTAAAAACGTGTTCCAGTCGTAATTTGCAATGGCCGAATCTAATCTTTTCCTGTCGAAAATTGTAACAGCTTCGTACTTACGGAGGTTGCGCGGAGCGCCAGGGGATTGAGGGAAGATACTGCACCCGACAAAAAAAGTGATTTGACATTTTACGTTCAATTATAAAAGAGGTACAATCTTCTTGATCAAGCCGTACGTTAACATGGTCTAAACAAGAGGACACTAGACTATTTCTTAATAGTTATACTCGAGTAGGAAGGTTAATCAAAGCAGCAATACCGGCATCGGCCAAAGTATTTAGATACTCACTGGTCACTTGCTTTTTACTTTTTAAAAGTTCTATATTTATGTCGCCGATTAAGCACATTCGACCAAGAGGCAACGAGGCCTTACTGAGACCCCCAATAAAGACGTTTATGTTCTGCCTGGGTGGGCGATAGATAACAATCAGGGTCAAGTCAAAGTGCGCAGAGTGAAGGGAAACAGCTACATGCTCGGCACTAACGAAAGACATCGATACGATTGAAGAGGCCCAGTTATTTTTAACAAACACTGCAATTCCACCCCCACGGCCAGTGTCACGAGTAAAGAAGAAGCTACGATACCCATAAATAAAAAATTGCCGAGTAAGAGGCTGCGTAATATTAATTTCAGTTAGAGCAAAAACATCAACCTTATCTGCCAAGATGCTCACAAGAGAATGCTTATTTTATGTATTATTTCTCTCAAACAAAGTACACAAAGTACACAATGAGAGAGGACGGAAGGGAAGAAGCTCCCATATGCAGCTTGAAGACCCCTTACGCCCCACTTAGCAGTTGTGTGGTTAGAGCACAAACGCAATGCGACAATATGGAAAATATACACAACTTAATAAATTCAAATCGGTAAAATCATTGTTATACAATTCTAAATATATACACGTACACAATTCCACACAAGTACCATTTCACAATTCAAATGTCAAAGGAAAAAAATACAGCGAAAATAATGCATCGTGACATTTCATTGTAAAATTGATACTTAGATGAGCCTATTCGGTCGAAGGCTCAAGAAGATGCAAGATGCATCAATTCTATGAAAGTTGTTGTAAAAAACATTCGAATATTAAAGTTATTACCATCGAGAATATTTAAGTATTTGGGTAGATTCCAAGATAAAGACTGTGAGCGGTATTTGGTGCGGCTTAGTGGTAGGATGCATGGATTAGAGTGACGTATATTATAAGTAGATTTATGACGCACTAGCTTAAAGATTGTTATCATGAAGGCATTGTTCATTGTTACAGCAGTTTTCTAAATGAAAAGTAGATTGATTGATTGTAGGGTTTAACCCGCCGACGCAACGCAGGCGATGAGGCGCGCCGTAGTGGAGGGCTCCGGATTAATTTTGACCACCTGGGGATCTTTAACGTGCGCCGAAATCTCGTACACACGAGCGTTTTTGCTTTTCGCCTCCATCAGAAAAGCGGCCGCCGCGGCCGGGAATCGAACCCGCGACCTCGTGCTCAGCAGCGCAACGCCTTAGCCACTGAGCCACCGCGGCGGGTTAAATGAAAAGTAGCCTATATGTATACAGGGTAGTTACTCTAAGAATATTATACTGCCTAAAGTATTCTTCTGTGTGAGCATTCCAAGGTATATTAGCTATCAGCCTTATTGCTCTTTTTTGCGCAACAAGAAGGCGTTGTTTATTAGACTTTGTCATCATTCCTCAAACCGTGTGGCAATAAGTGATCACAGGTACAATATATGCGTTGTAAGTGAGCAGTTCAAATTGTGTGGGAAGTGTTAACCTATGTTTACATAACAAGCCATTTAATTTGTTCATTTTAGCTCTAACACTGTCAACCTGTATATCCCAATTCAGGGTCTCAAAGAGTACGACACCGAGATATTTTATACTGGACACGATATCAATCTTGCCATTTCCCAAAGGAAAATTCCATGTCATCACCTACCACTCTATTTTTTGCTCTATATATCAAAGCTTTCGTTTTATACGTATTAACCTTGAGACCAGAACCTTGACCATTAACCAGAACCTTGACCTTGACCATTAACCTTGAGAACAGAATTCATCCCAGTGCTTTCTAATGCTCCTGATGCTTACGTGCAAAAGAGTGAAAACTGCCATGAGCAGTAGCAAGGAAGTAATCATGGAAAGTGTCGAAATCTCGGAGCAAGAGTGTATCTGAAGACATCCAGAAGGAGGAAGAAAAAAAAACTGCCATGCACAGATTGAATATATGCTGTATGGCATCTTTTATGGCCTGAGTGCCGACAGCACTGTCACTACTGTAGGCGTTGCTTTTATTGCATCCAACCCCAAAAGGTGCTCTATCATGCTATAAAAAATTTTCAGCGTTGGCTGGTAGACGAGGTCCATCACCCAGTGAAGGCAAAAGGCCAACAAAATCGCCTCCACTGGGTGACTGGTGTTTAATATCTGGTCTTCGATGTGAACAATGCATGCACCGATGCGGCCTTCCAGATCGCCATTCCAGACCACCAGGGGGTGTTTGCTAAACCACGGTGCCTGGACCAAAAAAGTTATGAGTACAGCCCTTAAAATCTGCACATTCATGTCTATCTGCGCTGATAGACAAACTATAGGCTGCATGAAGTCAATTTAGGCTATTATATGCAAACACCGAACCATACAAGGCACATACACATGCATACAATTTAACAATGCAGAACTTTTTCTTAACAATAATTTTGCTAGCATTGAGCAGAGATGAATGTGTGCATTCAGATTATTTCAATAACTGTTAAAGTTTCAAGGACTGGTATGACAGTAAGACGTATGCAAAAATGCGCTTCCATTATTGCAAGAGGTGGACACATGCAATAAAATACAATCTCCTAATGCACATCAGAAGTAAACTTATCGGATAGAAAACAGAAGTGCACAAAATTGCTTTACCTTTTTTTCAAAAGTGTTGATGACTCCTGTTTGGCTGCTCGGGGCAACGTCGTCAAGAATGCCAGGGTGGTCAACACTGCAAAAATAACATAACACAAAATCGCATAAATCCGATTGCTAAAGAAATATTTAATGCGTCTTGATATTTGAAGTGCATGCTCTTTTTCGTTAGTTAAAATTAATTGCTTCTAGGGCAGTTCGAATTAATGCACCTAACTCTTTACCCTATATTTTAGAACACCATGTATTGCAACTGAATGAATGTGACAAATCCATCCTTAAGGAAACTATTTTGTGCGGCAAACTTGAAGTACAGGGCCCTCTCTTTAGTTGTTTTTATTAGGAATTTTCTCGCTGCATGTCATTACCATAGAATACTCGGCAGGCACTCCTGGTCGTATCAGTGCCTCCCCCCTCCCCTCTTCTTCTACGTTAAAAAATCCTGGAAAACCTTTTTCCTAAATTAAACAAGATTGTGACAGAGTACAAAGTACAAACATCCTTCTGCTGCTTCAGAAATGACTAAAATTCCCTCAAGTGTTATGCACAGATGGCACTTCCAGGCACTTGGGTCGTGTACTCAGTTCAGCAAAATCATGACACAGAATAAAAGGAAAGTGTTAATGTAGCTTTTCACTGACACCATTGACTTTACTGCTTATTCTCACTTTTACAGGCTATCATGCCACCTCAAAATTTGGTGCCGATCTGAACAAGCTTCGTACTCTTGATTGATTGTAGGTTTTAACGCGCCGACGCAACGCAGGCGATGAGGTGCGCCGTAGTCGAGGGCTCCGGATTAATTTTGACCACCTGGGGATCTTTAGCGTGCGCCGAAATCTCGCACACACGGCGTTTTTGCTTTTTGCCTCCATCAGAGGAGCGGCCGCCGTGGCCGAGAATCGAACCCGCGACCTTGTGCTCAGCAGCGCAACGCCTTAGCCACCTAGCCACCGCGGCGGGTCTTCCTACTCTTCCAACCCTTGTTATGCACGTATTAGCACGAAATTGTAGAGGTACATGCGAGTTTTGTCCTGTATTATTGTGCACTACTCAGCTTTAACATTCATGGCGCACTATGAATACAGGGATTTTGACCACAAGGAATCTGTGCATGCACCCTGAGGCATGTGTGTGTACTCTGAAGCACAGAACCATCTATCCTAAAAAAGTAGTATTTTATGAAAATTCTATTTAGAATGTTAGCAATGACATTAAAATATATAGCACACTAAAAGCTCATTAATTTAAACTCAAAGGAGACCATAAAATTGTTCAGATAAAGCGGAATTCCAATTACGGGCAGGCGCTAGAGTGATTGGAAATCGCGCCACACTGCATCAGCAGAAGACAAAGAAGCCACCTCTGGACTCGTAATCGCTAGTTAGGCACTACCACATGTCTGTGGCAGGTGATTTCGTAAATAATAATGGCATGTGCCGAATCACTGGCACCCGTGGTGTAGTGCCCTCTGTTGAAGCGAAATAAGCTATTGCAGAAATGTAGTGTGTGTGCCACACTGTTGTTTTTCTGTTTCGTAACTTTCGTTGTTTTGAATCTCTAGTTAATTTGGTTTGGTTTCGATTTGGCAACACATTGTAATCACTCTGGGCCTACTTCTTCTGCGAGGAGCGATGGAAATGACAGGATCATAGTTCGAATTAGCCATTCTAGATACCAACAAGTTCGAATTATCGGGAGTTTTCTTCCATTGAAATATACAGGGCTGTGCCGTGACCAGGGCATGGGTTCGAATTAACCGGAAGTTTGAATTAACCGACTTCAAATTAACGAGCTTTTACTGTAGTACACTTTTATAATGACTGTTTTCTGTGAGCACTTATTGCTACTTTCAAGTCAATAAAATCTTGAGTGTGGTTAGAAGCTGATACAAAAGAGAGTTTAGCGCGGCAATTTTTTATCCTCCATTTTTATTGACTACCTTAGTGGCTGCGTGCACTCACCATGATGTTTTAGTGCCTCGCCTGCTACAAGCAAAAGATGCTGCCTCATCACCTGGTGTGGGACAGGGACAGGCAGCAGCATTCTACAGCATAATGAAAACGCAGCGTTCTCACCCTTTTGGTCCTTCGTGCTCGATTTCCCAGCTTTGTCTAATATCTCATGGGTTGTGGCTTCCACCCGGTTGCCAGCTACGTCAAGAAGGGCATTCATGTGCGTGTTGGCGACGTGAGTATAAGGGCTTCTATAGGGGAATGCCCTCCCAGACGCTCAAACTCCCGAAATATCTGAAATGCACACCAAAATATGTGATAATAAAATGCACAGTCAACCCATAACCTTTTTACTTCTTCTTTGCTCGCAAGAGCAGGGTACCCCTCGAAGAGGTCACGAAGAAACGGCCGCTCTTCAGAAATATACTGCCGCCGTGACTCGAAGGTGCGTGCCATCGAGTCTCGCACTCTTTCTTCGTTGGGGACCGCCTTCTTCATCTCTTGCTTCATGGCCTTGATATGGCCTTCAACGCTGTGGTTGTCCTCAGCAGTGGTGTCACCCACTTGCTCTAATGGAAGGCGAAATAAGCAAAATGTTGCAACTGATATAACTATCATGCATGTTGAACGATCTCAAAGCACTCAGTTAAACTATGGGTTGGTACTCCACCGTTACTTTGCACAAAAAGATGTCAAGAGTCTGATTAAAATAAACTGTGGCAAGCCATGTGCACAGTGACAAGGGGGAAAAATATTTTACTTTTCTACAGAAGATTAAAGGGGCCCTGAAAGGCATTTTGAGCACACTAAATGAACTAGCGCAATCGCTAGATTGGGTCGCCAACGTCACCTGTGCCAAGTATTACTCTTTTACGCGCAGCGGAAAGCTCACACTTTTGTTGCAAAGTTTGTCGCTTTTTTCTCACCCTTTCCTTCGTGTTTTTGGACGCCGCCATCTTCACATGTCTACATCATCGATTCCCAGATGTTCGTCATGAGCTAGACATCCTGCTATTGGGCGGTTTTTCCAGGCACTTCCGGCAAAGAGATGAGTCGTCTGCTCAGCGTCGGCTCGCCGGCTGATCTGCCAGCGGAGTGCCGGAGTGCTTTGACATTTTACGACAAACGAAACAAGTGTAAACAAACGCTTAACCGTTTGTATTGAATGCAACACGGCCATAACACGACGTGGATTTTATCTTAGGTGAGTACGTACCATAAAGAAAGTCCCGTGGCACTTCTTTGGTGCAATCGCAGAGAACGCCCTCAGCCGAATGCCCGGGTTTGACGCGTACATTTTATTCAACTTCAAAACAATCCAGAGATGCGTTTCGAACGAACGCAACGTCACAACATGCGTTGCAAGTCTGAACCGCGATTGACATACGATGAGTTGCCTCCTCCTGCCCGTCGTAAATTCGGCACTCACCTCACACCCGGTTTGCGGGGACGAGCAGCAAGTCACAACTCTGGCGCGCAAGCGAGAAGGCTTTTAGCCAGGCACACTGCACATACCCCATGCGAGGTTGAGTGGTACGTCGTTCGAGAAAGATAATCCAGACCATGGGAAGCACTATCCACCCGCAGAAGTACAATGTCGCATTTCATCGCGAAACGAACGCGTCCACAACACACAGGAGGCGATGCACACACACACACACACACAGCTTCGGTCGCTGCATTGGCTTAGCTGCAAGCTTCGTTCGGACAATCAGCGATGCTACGACGATACAGAGCTGCGTGAGGACGACGTGCTAGCCACTTCACGTATTTAAAAACACAGGGGCAAAGAACTAGGTTCATCGGAAGCAAAAAATCTTTCCTCCATTATAGTGCCTGAAATATACTGGCTAGTGTGCCGAGGGCGGGCTGCAGGCGGGCGCCGGGAGCGATGTACGCGGCCGTCTGCCGCTTGGGGCGCTGCCGTGCGGGAGTGTGCGCGTTCATCCGGCCCGAGCAGATCGCGCGGTACCTCCGAGCTGCGTAGCAGACGGCAGCGGCGGAACTTTCCATTCCCGCTTGCGACGAAAGCGAGCGAAAGCGACGGGAATTCTGTCGCGGAACCAAAATTTGTCCCGACCATTCGACAAAAACGATCGTCGCGCGACAAAGCGACGGAATTCCTGCCGCTCTCACTCGCTTTCGTCGCAAGTGCGAACGGGCCTTTATGCGCAATCTCCGCCCCACATAAAACAAGCTCTTGCTTGTCGCCTGAGCATACGGTTGATATCTGACTACGTTACACTGTGCTTGCCAGTGTATTTAAACGATGTCACTAGGTTTGAAACGTACGCGCTCGGCGTGCAGCTTTGTAAACGCAAGCGGTTTCACATACGCACGCTATTTTGCTGCTAATAGAGTTTTAGTACAGCGTTTGTGGCCTTTGCATACTCTAAACGCTAAATTTTTGCGTCCCGCTACGTGACACCGCGATGGGAGTTTTAGTAGAGCGTCTCATCAGTTTTGCGTAGCGACACACTAATGCATACGGCGCCATCTGTCAAATGTTTTCCGAAATGTCTCGCCGGCTGATCTGCTAGCGGAGTGCCGGAGTGTTTGGACATTTTACGACTATCCAAACAAGTGCAAACAAACGCTTTCCCGTCAGTGTTGAATGCAACACATGGGTGCAGCTTGTCAGAACACGGGTTCTCGCTGATCGAGTGCAGCGTTGGTTTGCTCTTCGCCTTCACGTTCATCGCCGCTGATAAAGCGATCCGATCCGGCGCGTTTTGTGCACGGGTTCTGTGTCGGTTGAAAATGTCTTTTTTCACATGCCGCCGGTAGTAGGAATTACAACCACCGCAAAATAACACCCGGCACCAGCGGGGCCACATCTGAGACCGCGCTTTTTGGATAAACAGTGCGCGGTGCACCAAAGGGAACGAGCGCACGATTCTCCCCACGCGGCTGCGAGTTCGCCGCCGATACCAACTGCAACTACGTTCACCGCGAAAGGGCAAGGCCAGGCCGCACACATGCGGCCAGGTCATTCGTTCGCTTTTCCAGCCTGTGTCCATGGTGTCTACAGAGATGAAAAAGCCGAAAGAGCTGGCCCGTAGCAGACGGCAGTCTGTGGGAGCGCAATAGCGGAAGTACGTCACCGCTGAGGAGCGGAGCATCATGGGAGGGGAGGCCAACAGCGAAGAAACAGTTGAAAGGAGGAGGAAATACGGCGCGACGATAATTCGCGGTTTTTGATTTACGATTTCTCAGCAATACTCATCGCTTTAACAAAATTCTTGCAGGAGGAGATTGCTAATACATTGCTTTATTTGGTTACATGTACATCCATGCATCGGCGGAAGGCATTTCAGGACCCCTTTAAGAAATGAGAATGAGAAAAGACAAAACAAAAAGACAAAACGAAAAAAAAAGTTTTTGCATCAAGGCATTTTAGCTTCAAACTACCCTGAGAATGACAAGGCACAGCCCAGTGACTGCATAACCCTGCATTCTCCTTTGGGCTAATCAGCCTTCTAGTTAATTTTAGGATTTGCTTGGCTGCAGCATCTTTAAGCCTGGGAATTCCAATTTTCCCCTACCAGTTGGAAACAAGCCTGATGGCTGGCACAGCACTTGTGCAGTAAATGATAGAATTGTGCATTTGTGCTTAGACCCCTGCAAACAACAATATAGGAATTGTACAGTTTGCCAAGTGAAGTGGTCGAATTGTTTAGCCTAACCTTGGAATGAGAAATCAAGTGCACACACATTACATATGCCTGTACAGCTAAGCTGTCCAATCCAATAGTTTTAATTTACTGCCAGCTTACCTCGAGACATAAAGGTGAGGATATAGAACATGCATGGAAATATATTTCAGAGGGTGTTATACATCACCGGCAAAAGACAAAAAAACTTAGAATGGAAGATTGCTTGCTTGCAAACGTCACTTCATTCTCATTTGCTCATATATATATATTTTTTTAATTTTCGTTTTTTACATAATAATATACCAATACGGAGTGTGAATTGCACAAGTGTAAGAAAAAGGCCAAAATGTCGGGGTGAGAGGTGGGAATGCACCACTCACAAAATTTCGGGGGCTGTTCTGACACTGAAACATCCCCCCCCCCCGTTGGCTATGCACCTGTCCAAAACCCTTGATTTTTGTCGAGTGATGAGCAAAGTAATGCTCTTGAAACAGCAATCATGGATCATTGCAGCAACCTGAATAACTGGTAATATCTTAATAATAGTAATTTGCTAAATTACGAGACACAGTCTTTAGCCTAGCTGTAATGAGATGCTAACAACGTGCCTCACAGAAAAATTATGTACTGCTGCATTGTGACTGCAGTAAAACAACACGAAAAAGCAGGTAAAAGCTTTTTTTCTACACGCATATTACCTATGCATATTATACTACCTAAGCAGAGCATGATCGTGCAAGTGCCCATACCTTCACATGTATAATCCTGTTGGTGACGCAAAGCACATATCCAAATTCCAAAACTTATTACACGTTGCATAATATTAACACCTATTGACTGGCATCATCTTTGTTCAAGGCTAGTGTTATAATGCTTAACTATTATATCGATTTGAGCTCAATTGCAAAAGCTATTAGTATGTTTAGCCTGAAACATATTGTGCTGTCAGTCAGATAGCTACAATCAACTTTCACAACCCCTGCATAAAAAAAAGAAAAAAAGCTCGAGTTTTCAAACATTTCGGCAAACCCTCTTTGCTGGTGCTACTTTCAAGTCACCAGATGTAAGAACGGTTTGCTGCCGTTTCTGCCCCCCAAACTTATTTCTTTTGTCGGCAACTTCTTCCTTGTCTAATAACTTGGTGCGCTCAAACTTGCACTTGTAGCGCAGTCTGTGGTACCATGAGTCCTGCGTAATTAAGACACACAGACACACACATACACATAGACACACAAAAATACTTTAGCCAGGTCTTTTATAAACCTGCACTATGTTACCAAACTGAAAGAACAGGTTTAAGGCTCCAGCTGGTTGACAAAAGCACACACACTATCTTTCTAGTTTACGCTACGCAAACTACTGCCAGAGGTATCTTTTATTTTTGTTTCCCTACTAACAATGCCACAATTGGGCCTATACGAGTTTCGAGTTGAGCCCAAATATAAGGATTCACAGAAAGGCAAATTATTCTCTACTTGAACGCGTGATACTAGCAATATTTACACAAAATGAGAGGTTCATACAATCTGCGATTGCCTGGGTGTAGACTACGCAGGCGTTTTCATATATGGGTACAGGAAAAATATTGGGGGAGCGGCGGAGTGAACTAAAGCACATCCACAGTGTCGCCTGTTGTGCGTTCTGTTCTAGTGATACTGGGAAACAGGGAAGGGCCTCAATCACTGCTTACTACGAATAGCTTTGCTTTTAAGAAATAGTTACTTCCTTGTTTCTTTTCCCCACTGCAAACCGCAAGGTCACAAAATTGTTTCCTCAGGAGCAGGTGTTTCTTCATATTTCCTCAAAGTGTTTCCTTATATTAACTTATTGCATATACATGACTGCATCTCTAGCGCAGGAACAAAAAATTATTTTCAGCAAATTAGACCATGCTGCTACTTTTATCATGACAGAATGAATACAAAGTGGACGTAGTCATAAAATAAAAAAATCATGCACCCCTTTGTCTAACGGCGACAACAGTTGAACGCAAAGCTTTCTTGTGAGAGATTCCTTGGTTGTCGTTTCAGTTTGAACTTCGACTTGCAGTCTGTTTGGACTTTAGTTCTCAGTGTCTCTGACTTTTCCCTCTGGCCATTTCGTTTCGCACACCGAAAGCTTCATGTTGAACCATTGCTGTTGTTAGACAGAGGGGTGCATAATTTTTCTGTCTAGTTTCACACATCCATGCACCCCTCTTCAAATCGCTTTAACCGTGGCGGAATGGCACAATAAGTTAGACGTTGGCTTCACAACGTGAGGGACCCAGGTTCGGTTCTGACCATGGGAAACATCGTAATTTTTATTCGCCTCACGCGATCATAGTCATCGTCAGAGAAAATAGGCTTTCCTGCAGTGCTTTTTGGGTGGACTACAGACAACATCAGTGAGAGGTTGAAAGATTTGTTTCCATGCTAGCTGAGGAGATACAATTGTGCAAATATAGAAGGAAGCAGAATTGCTGCACTATGCAAAAGGGAACTTTTCTTAGTGTTTATTGTTCATTGAGTTACAGTTTGGCATTCATGTAGAATATTTTTGTTTAACATGAGTGAAGGTAGCTTCATGCTGAACTGATACATACGTGACTGGAGCCAACTGTGTCTCGGAGGACGGGGTGGCGCTGGACGAGATGCCGCACCACTTGCCTGTACAGCTTGCCAGGATGCCTAGGAGGAAAGCAAAAAGAGGTAAAGTGCCATAAAATAGACTAACAGGACAGAGTTGCCGGAACAGAAAACAGCATCAACAGCGACCCAAAACATCTTTTGTTGACTTTGCCTTTTAATGCAGAGTGTATTTAGTTACAATGTGGCAGACAAGTCACAGTTCCAATAATGCAGCAGGCAAGCTGAAAACACAGCTTGCCTTGCATGCATGCATGGACTGTCACTGGGGCTTTAATGGGTTGCTGTGATATGAGTGGCTGCTACGTGTTACCTGGCCCACACTAAACATGCCCACTACTGAAACGTTTGTCTGGAATTGCATGTTCTCAGAATCATAGCATGCATGCTTGTTTTTCCTTTTAAAAGTCTGAACCTATATTGGGCTAAATGAACCTATGGATCCAGAATTGTACTCACAACGTGCAGCGAAACAAGTCATCGCACAGCCACTCGGCGATGCGCCGGCGCCGCACTAACCGCAAGTCCGAGCGCTTGTTGTCCTTCGCCAGGTTCTGTAGCAACGGTGTTGGTGGCAACACGTAGTTTTTAGGGTCCAGGCTGGAGCACGCACCTTCCTGAATGCACTGCACTTGCTCAACACTAGAAACATAAGCAAAAACAACTCATCGATAATTTCTGTGCAACAACGAATTAACAGGGCCATACGATATGACAAGAGCTGACAGGTGTATTGGTACACACAACACATGCAAATTCCTCAACTAATGAACAGATTACATGCCACTGTCCCCTTTTAGAAGAAGCAGCACGACTTTCTTTCCATTGTGGTGAATTAATACCCTGAGGAGAGAGATCATATCAAAATAGACACTTCCATTTCCAGTGAATAAAGCATCTGTGTTGCATCCGTGTCCACCTCGGCTGGCAAGCGAACCGCTCGGAGCCTGGACCCCGCAGCAACCACAGTGTCTTGATGAAAATTCATAAACTCATCGAGTTCTGCATCGTGCACCTGTAAACACGCAACGCAACAAAAATTTCACCCACAATAAATACTCATACAAAATCATAAAAAAATAATTTAAACTGCAATAACAAAATTGATGCAAAGCAAGGTGCCACGTGAATTATAAAGTGGACGTAAAGTACAGCCATTACAAAGCGCAAGAAAAACGGCGGGGGAGAATTGAACCCACGACCTCATCGTCCGCAAGCAGAAGCGTAACCCCTAATCCATTCTCCAGGACTCAGAAATTGCTTTTATGGGCGGTTTTCTTTTAGTCTAAAATGAACTACACACTGTCTGTTTCGTCTGGACGGAACAGTTATTTCGCTGCTTGCGTACCTGCAAGGCGGTACCCCAGAGTTTTTTTTTCTTTCTCCCGATTCACACGTGTTCATTGTTTCTGAGCTCAGTGCTGGTTTAAAATTAACTCGACTAACATGATAACCGAAACACACACTGATATGCTAGCTGCCCGCAAAAGAAACGGTGATCGCGCAGCCCCCATCCCCGCACTAGGCTAGCTGCATCGTAAAGAGTTGCATCCCCACCCCCTCCCCATATTCGTACACAGCGCCCACCGCGCGAGCGGCATTGGAGAGGCGAGAGGTGGCAATGGAGGCGAGGATGAGCAAATGCGCATGATCGCGGAAGGCGCGCGCGTATTGCTGGCATCTGCTTTTTGCGCACAGGCTCAGTCTCATCAATTCTACCTCTCCGTGGTGTCATCATACGTATATGTCTGCCTATCCGCGCTCGCGAGGTACTGCTGAGAACTGACGGTGCGCACTGGCGTGCATGCATTGCGATGCGAAGCTTGGCCATCACACGATAGTACCAGAAGATATAGATAATACCTATGTAATGAGAGTTATCTGCTCACCTGGATGAGAATCCTCTTTGCTCTCTGGTGTTCGGGGAAATTAAAAAAAAAATGCTTGTTGGATATCCACCAAAGTAGAATCCGCCGAGATAAACAAGGGCCTAATAAAGTGCTCAAAGTACGCTACGCACTTAAACGTTCCCATACCTACAAATACAATTGCGGTGATTAAGCAATGAAATAAAAACTGCCAACTACACAGAAAAAAACAAGACGCGGCAAAATCGTGGCGGGACAAAGAAAACTTCGGAAGAACTCCTAGAGCACAGACGCCCGGACCCGAAAGCTAGCTTTCCCGCCAAGCAAGAACTCCTCCCGCACCTCATTATATAGCTTGGGAGAGTTTCAGTGTTCTCCTCTGAGATCCTCATCACCGTAAACGCCCTGTTTGCGATTTCTAACCGCGTAAACACTATTATAAAAACACTATGTTTTTATAGGGTTTTTTGTTGTCATTTTGGGGATATATGCTTCTCCTCGTGCGGTTGCGAAGCTGGCGACAGAGAAACTAATGACGGGTAGTGATGCATTCTTCGCATTCTTTCCGTTCTTTCCTCCATGGATGTCTTTCGCGCCTTTTTTCTTTTGTGCAGCTACTTTTCTGTCTTTCATTAACGTTGTGCAAGTGTGGCGCTTGCGTCCTACGCCCTTTGAAGTCTGAAGCGTGCGCTACGCGTCGTACGGCGCCTCAACCTCACCGTGATGCCTGTTTTACACTGCCCGAGGTGCGTCTTTATCGCGTCATCATCAAACGAGTGGTGCACCACATGGCAATACACCGCTGCGAACCAGACTTCCATGTGATTTGTGGTGTAGACCACTGTACGGCGTCATCTCGCCGTTACTTTGCGTACAAGCAGCATGTGTACCGTTCGCATAGGAAGGCTGCAGGTGTAGTGACCGCAGCATCTGGTGATGACGCTGCAAGGAACGGTGAGGATGACGTCGTCGAAATGCATTCGTCCGGAAGCGATCTAAACTGCAGCGACGATGGTGACGATGTAAATGAGACGTCGCCGAGTGGTGGGTACAGCACAAGAGAAATGCCGAAGCAGCTCATTCCGTTTTACCTTAAAAAAAGGGAAAAACTGTGGTTGCCATTCTCAACAGCCGATGAGTTCTTCAGTGTGATGAGGTCTCTCATCCAGCAAGTTCTGGAGGGGCACACGCATCGAACACTCAAGTTCATCGAACAAATAGCTGTAGCTTCGTTTGTGAGAGACAAGCTGTCGTCCCATATGAATGAATACGTTGTGCATGACATGTTTGCTGGACTGGAAAGCGCACACCTGAGAAAGAAATTTGTTGCAGAAAATTTTTTGCATACAGATGTTACTCGGGTACAACTGCAGACCGGAAACTTTGTGGACACCATGAGTTACGGGCTAGTCCACAAAGATCTGACCAACTTCTTGCACTCTCAAGATATGTTGGAGTGTTTAATGTAGCCTGCATCAACGTCAACAGATGTGCTTTCAGACTTTCTTGATGGAGAGTTCCTTTCACAGCGCCGTGACGTCGTGCAAGATGGATGATGATGATGATGGTTGGGTTTTTATGGCGCAAGGCCGACTAAGATTAAAGAGCGCCAGAGAAAAGTTTATTTAATGAAGTGAAGTGGTTACCACAAAAAGGTAGGAAAAAAAAACAAAAAAACATGTCAACCGAACATAGTAAAATCAGTTAAAGATAATGGTGATGGCTGGTGTATAGGGCCAGATTTGATTATGCGTGATAGGAAATGAGGTTTATTAACCTAACGTCTGACAAATATTCAAACACACGTTTCACAGAAACAATGGCATCGTCACCTAGAAACAGCGATGGATGTAGTGGGATATGTTGTCTGTAGAGTTCTCTGAAGTGTTTGTGTCGTGTTGTGTGAAGTGCCTTGCATGTGATTAGTATGTGCACTACGGACAGGGCCTCTCCGCACCTGCTGCACAGAGGTCTTGGAGATCCAGTGAGCAGGTGCGAGTGCATTGCATGTGTGTGCCCTATCCGTAATCTGACCAAGGCGACTTCAGAGTATTTATTGCGTGTGTCGGTGGTGTACGGTCCCAAGTGACGTTTTATTACGTGTAACTTGTCTGTTGTTCACTCCAGTGTGTTCGCAATGTTTTGCGAAGTTGTTGTCTGATGTGTGTTTTCATGTCGGTGTAGGGTAATGTGGTTATGTCTACTGCATTCAAGAGTGTAGCAGCAGCAGCCATTCCGTCCGCTGCTTCGTTCCCGGGTATGCCACTGTGGCCGGAGACCCAGCAAAGAACCAGTTCAAATTTGCGTACATGCACCGACATAATATCGTTGATGATCAGATTGACAACGTGGTTTTTCGAAGGCATTGTTGGCGACAGTGTCTGCACAACACTCAGGGAATCTGTATAGATAATGGATTGTGGGATGTGGCTTTGAAGTATATGATTGACAACAAGAAGTACGCCGTAAGCCTCTGCCGTAAAGATACTAGTATGATTATTCAGAGTTCTAGTGACACTAAGGCCAGGCCCATGCGCCGCGCAGGACACAGAGGTGGAAGTCTTAGAGGCATCCGTATAAACTTCAGAATAATGATACTTCTTCTGCAAATACAAGAAGTGCTGCTGAATTGCACATGTGGGAGCTCGGTATTTATCAACATGTGTGAAAGATGTGTCGCATGACACACGGCGGAGATGCCATGGTGCTATGAAATCTGTTACAGAACCTTGGATGGTGTCTAAAAAGGAGACAGCCACTCTGACGCTTCCTCTCTAACTCTGTAAGAGAAGGGCGCAGAGAACGATGGTCGATTTAAAAGGAGTTCAGTCATGGATGTATCATGAAAAACTTATTTAAAAGGATGGTGTCGCATGGATGAAATTTTAAAAGAATAAAGGAGGTCTGTGTATGCTGGCTGACGTTGTAGGTTCCATTTGTTGCACTCTACATACAGGCTTTCAACTGGACTAGTTCGGAAGGCATCACACGACAAGCGGAGCCCTAGATGAAGCACAGGGTCCAGCAATCTGAGGGATGTTTTAGTGGCTGACCCATAGACAACGCTACCATAGTCCAGTCGTGAACCTATTAGGCTGGTAAAAACACGTAAAAGAAGTTGTTTGTCAGCAGCAAAAGAGATGTGCGACAGAACCTTCAGGATATTCATTGTTTTTAAGCATTTATGTTTTAGTTGTTTTATGTGAGGGATGAATGTGAGCTTTTCGTCAAAGATTATACCTAAAAACTTGTGTTCCTTTTTGACAGGAATAGAGGCACCGTGGAGTCGAATGTCTGGATCCGGCAGAATGCCGCGCCTCTTGCCTCTTAGAAAACAGAACGCAAGTGCACTTTCCTGGATTAAATTTAAAACCGTGGCGATCTGCCCAGACGGCGAGCTTGCTCACACCAAGCTGCACTTGGCGCTCGCAGACAGACAAGTTACACGATTTGAAGGAGAGTTGAACATCGTCTACATAGATTGAACAGGAGATCGATGGTGGCAGTGCCTTCTGACGAGAATTCCTTTTTACAATAAACAAAGTGCTACTCAAAACACCACCTTGCGGCACGCCATTTTCCGGCACATGAACCCTAGAGAGTGCAGCTCCAACTCGCACGCGAAACGTTCTTTGAGACAGGTGACTAACAAGCGTATTCATCATGTTACCCGACATGCCAAAGGACTTGAAATCGCTGAGGATGCCGTACCGGCAAGCAGTGTCGTACGCCTTTTCAAGATCAAAGAATACTGTCATACAGTACTGCTTATGCAGGAAAGGATCTTTAATATATGACTCTAACGCAACGAGTTGATCGTTCGTAGATCGCCCCGCCCTAAAGCCCGCCTGGCAGCTCTCGAGAAGACCGTTGTACTCTAAGAAGTACACGAGTCTCCTGTTTATCATCTTCTCGAGGAGCTTGCACAGGCAGCTTGTGAGGGCGATGGGCCGGTAGCTAGCGGGAGAGGAAGGGTCCTTTCCTTCCTTCAGGAAAGCCACTACTATGGCCTCCCTCCAAGAGCGAGGAATGTGCCCCGAAACCATATTAGGAGTGTTTCAAGATGTAGGAGTGTTTCAAGAGTGTCTGGGTGTAGGTGTTGTATCATGGTGTATGTGATTTTGTCTGCACCTGGAGCTGAAGGCTTACATGTGCCCAGAGCAACCTTCAGCTCATGAATTGAAAAAGGAGAATTGTAAGAAGTTTGCGGCTTGTTGTTATCACGCAGGGACTTCTTTTGTACAGATGTTCTGTGTTTCATGAAAGTGTTTGTGTAGTGTGCTGAACTGAACACGTGTTCGAAGTGTTGTGCAAGTGTGTTAGCCTGGTCTTCCAGTGTGTCCCCTGTTGTACTAACCAGGGGCAGGCTGTGTGTCTGTTGTCCTTTTAGTTTTCGTATTCGTGTCCAGACTTTGTGTGTGTCAGTGTATGAGTTGATGGAAGTGAGGAAGGTGCGCCAACTCTTCCTTTTCGCCTCACGACGCACTCGCTTCACAAAAGCCTTTGCCCGTTTAAAAGAAATGAGGGTATCTGACGTGGGGTACCGGCGAAGGACACCCCACGCCTTGTTCTGGGCCTCTCGCGCCCGCCTGCAGTCCTCGTTCCACCAGGGCCTCCTTGGGGTGCGGGACCCACTGGAGGCCTGGGGAATGGACTTTTCGGCGGCGTCGAGGATGTGCGCCGTGACGAGTTGCGCGGCTTTCTCCACGTGTAGGTATTTTATGGATGTGTGGTGTAGTTGAGATGTTTGTGTGAATGTGCTCCAGTTTGCATTTATTTCATTAAACCTTTTATGGGAAGATGGACTGCTCGGGCCTATACCTATATACGTTAATGAAGTGGGGAAATGGTCACTACCATATGGGTCCGTGCCCACACCCCACTCAAGACATGGAAAGATAACTTCGGAACCAATAGCCAAGTCAAGATGAGAGTATGTACTGTGTCCTAGGTTATGGTATGTAGGCGGTTTTTTGTTGAAAAGGCATGCTCCGGAGGATGTAAGAAACTTCTCTATCAGGCGACCTCGGGCATCTGTTCTTGAGGAGCTCAAAGAGAGTTGTGCGCATTAAGGTCGCCTGTTAGTATGTATGGTTCGGGCAGCTGGTCAACCAGCGCCTCGAAATCAGAGCTCAGAAGTGCAAAATCAGGAGAGATGTAAATGGAGCATACCGTTATCAACCTACTAAATGTTATCGTACGGATTGCTACAGCCTCGAGGACAGTGTTCAGAGTGACAGGGTGGCAGGCTAAGGATTTCCGGGCGACAATTGCCACACCTCCTGAAGAGTGTGTGCAGCCAACCCTGTCCTTTCTGAATACCATGTAACTATTTAAGAAATTTGTCTGTTTAGAATTGAGGTGGGTTTCCTGGAGACATAATACTTGGCTGACTGGCATGCAGAATCTCATACACACCGTCAAGATTTTAAGCAGGCCTCTGCAGTTCCATTGAATGATGTTTTGTGTTCCCATTATTTAAATTTAAGAATGAATGGAGTGTGTGTGTTCGTGTGTGTTCATGTGTCGTCTTTTGGAGCCGTTACTCTTAGATTAGGCTTTTTTGGCCTTTCTACTGGCTTGGCCGTCGGAGGCCGCTCCTTGCGCTGCGTTGCAGGCAGGAACGGCGCGACGTCCATTTCGTCATCAGATGTCCTGGGGGTGCCCGTCGAACCGGGCCCCCGGGACTTGGTCCCCCTTCGGGAGAACTT
Source organism: Haemaphysalis longicornis (assembly GCF_048455015.1). NCBI lineage: Eukaryota > Metazoa > Arthropoda > Arachnida > Ixodida > Ixodidae > Haemaphysalis > Haemaphysalis longicornis. Next base: position 219,572,051 of record NW_027526335.1, read on the forward strand.
CATTTGAGCCGCCACCGCCGCGGGTGTCGGGGACGCCAGAAGTGGCACGGGCGGTGCGGTGACGGTGGGAGCCGATGCGGGGCCCCCGATGTCCATCCCCTCGACACCCTCCAATGCACTGGAGGACGGGGAGGAAGCGGCGGGCGGCACCGGTCACAACGGAAGAGGTTGGCACCACAACCGCTGCTGCCTCAGCAAGCGGCGTGGTGGCAGGTTGGGCTGCCTGAGGCAACCCAGGGGGTGCGGGGCAGGGACCAGGTCAGACTCCCTGAACTGGGTCCCTGTGGAAACCAGACGCCGCTCCGCCCCCCGGCGAGCTGCGTCGGCGTACCTGCCCAGGGGGAAAGAGGAAAACCTCTTCCGCGCCTCTGGGAAGGTGATGCTCTCAGTTACCTTGATGTTGATTATCTTTTTTTCAGTTTGAAATTTTTCGCACTTGCGGGAGTAGGCTGCATGCGGCCCCCCGCAGTTCACACAAGAGAGGGTGTCGGTTGAACAGTTGTCGCTCAGATGGTCATGCGACGCGTATTTTGCACATGTCATTCGGCCACGGCAAGAGTTTGTACCGTGCCCGAACCGCTGGCACTTAAAACAGCGCCGCGGGTTCGGGATGTAGGGACAGATGGAGCAACGGATAAAACCTGCATTTATGTGTTGTGGAAGAAATACGCGATCAAACGTCAAGATAATGTGCTTGGTGGGAATCTCCTTGTCGTATGTGCGGATAGTGATGCGTCTCACGGCAGTGACGCCCTGATCCTTCAAGCCGGCAAGGAGATCCGCATCCGTTTCGTTCAAGAGATATGTCTCGGATATCACACCTTGCGAGCTGTTGAGGCTCCGATGGGGTGTGACCCTGATGTCTAGATCAGCCAGTCTATTCTGAGCTAGAAGCTTCGTGGACTGCTGTTTGTCATTTACCTCGATTAGTAGTTCACCAGACCTTTGTTTTTTGCACTTATATGATTTTCCTATTATGGCTTCAAGAGATTTTGCGATCAAGAAGACTGACTGCGATACAAGAGGTTGGGTTGGATTGAGCGATGCCATCACAAGAAATCGAGAAAAATTATCCGGTTCAGGAAATATTAAAGATGGCAATGAAAGAAAAGATACTTTGGTGCAGCCCCTTTTCAGGGACCGATCACGTTTGGGGGGGGTTTGTAAGTACCATAGGGCATACTATAAAAGCAGGGAAACTGGGGTACTTTCTTCTTTGACCTTACCCTGGTAGTCAAAGAGGTCCCGGAGCTCCCTGCCTGGTAGACAGGCAAGGAGCCCATCGGCCGGAGCTTGACCAAGGCTCCGACGGCCACCGTTTACGGCTTCTACCCTTCACCTTTAAACACCTCGCCACGGTTGGACACGGCTTATGTTGGGAGCTCGGGGTCCGCGGTGTCGCTGCTCACCGTCACCATGAATACTCAAGGTGCCCCGTGCGGGGCGTGCAAGATGGAGCTTGCAGCACTATATTCCTGCTTTTGTATACAGATGAGCTAGACCTGACAAACCCTCTTGGCAGTGCTGCTGGACAGCACAAAACTTTGGCGGCGTACTTCTCAATTTTGAACATCCACCCAAAACACGGATCGAAGCTCAGCGCCATTTACCTCTTGCTCCTAGTTTTTTACTCTGCGGTGCAACGACATGGCATGAAAAAAGTGCTGGAACCTTTGGTGCAGGATCTGAACCGGGTAAATGAAGGCGGCCTTGACTTCAAAAGTTTGCACTTCAGTGTTGCGACAGCAGCCTTTACTGGAGACAACCTTTCCATGCACCGTGTAGCAGACCTACAGTGCGGCTTCAGTGGGGGCCTGGTCTGCCGTTTCTGCTTGGCCCGGCACAAAGATCTGAAGCTGCTGCATTCAGATGATGACTGTGTGGAGAGGACGACTCGGGCACACAGAAGCCACCTTGAGGCACTTGCCATTGACCCTGCAAGAAATGGGCCCCTCTATGGTATAACTGGTGTTTCACCTTTAAATGGCGTGAGCAACTTCGAAGTCATGGAGCAGCTACCACCTGATGCCATGCATGACATCCTCGAAGGTGGTGTTGCTGTCGTACTTCGGCGTGTTTTTTGCGGCGTAACTGAGGACAAGGTACTGATAAAGGAGGACCTTGAAAGAGTAACAAGTTTCAGGCATGGCCACCATGACAAGAAAGCAACCCCAGTTACAGTAAAGGACACTTTCGTGACTGGTAATGGTTGTTTGAGAGGAACAGCTGCCAGAAGTGGTGCCTCTTCAGGCTACTCCCGAAGATTTTTGGTGATGTCGTTCCTGAAGGAAATAGGCACTAGGAAGTATGCTTGGCGTACCGTCATGTTGTGGACATAATCCTGGCTCTGAAAATTCCAAAGGACTGTTTTTTTTATCTGCAAGTGAAGGCTGAGGAGTTCTTGGAGTTTTACACCACGCAATATCCCAATGCAGTCGTGAAACCCAAGCTCCAGTACCTAATTCATTATCCGAAATACCTGCTAAAGTACGGACCGCCTCGTCGCTTCTGTGGAATGCGTTTTGAAGCGAAACATTCGTACTTCAAGAACATCGCACTGAAGGTGAAAATTTTCCGCAACATTTGCTTCACGCTGGCTACACGTCATCAACTGCTGCAAGCATACGAATTATCAGGAAATGTGTTTCATTGTCCTCTTGAAGTGACCGGAGAGAAGACCGTGCACAAAACCGAACTTCCCGAAGACGACCAGGCAGCCATTGCCATACCAACACAAAAGGCAACGTTTTCCTCAGAAAAACAGCAAGTCTGGACAGTTGCCACTATCGTGTTGGTGACGTATTTGTGCATGGTGTGCAACATGATGTCCCACAGTTCTTGAAGATCATAAGAATATTTGTGGTCTGCAGCTCACTAATGCTGCTCAGCCAGCGGCTTTCCACACTGCGTTGTGATGAGCACAGATGTTCGCGCATAGTACAGGCTTGTGATGAGAAAGTTGTAATGCCGAACAGTGTGATTGACTTTTATCCCCTTGAACTTTACCGTTATGGGGATGAGTATGAAGTGGTTCCCCATTATGCATTTTTTTAACTATGCCTTAATGATGGAGTTATCGTACATTTTGTAGTCATTTTTTCAGCGACTCTGCACTGTTTCACTTCCTATTCTGCGCGTTTATCTTTTTTGCCGTTTTACGTAATGATATCTATCGCATGTTTTTTTTTCTTCGTGTGTGCGTTATTGTGTACAGCCTGCAGCCCACTAATAATGTTGTAAGTGCAGCTTTCCACAGTGCCTGTAGCCACCACTCAGTGAAGGCATGTTATGAGAGTATCCACTTACTTTATACCTTTTTGCCCACTACTAAGATTCTGAGGTTTTTTTGTGTAATAGAAGCTAGTGAGCTGTGATGTCAACTTTATCGGAGGGTTTTTAGCAGTTTTCACATACAACCATAGAGTGAGTCTCCAAATTTTGTAGTTGTGTTTTAATGTTTTTTCGTCATTGCTTCTTAGACTAGACGTTGTGCCACTTCCTGCCTATGTTCTGCTTATGTCGTAATTTTCACATGGCTTCACTTTATTGTTTGTGTGTGAATGTGGGTGGGTTGGTGTGTGCGTTACTGTAAATATGTGTTCTATGCTACATTGTAAGTCAAGTCATAGCCCTTCTGTAGACCTGTGTGTTAGAGTGACCGAAATAAAAATAGTCTGTTCCAGCAAACAAAGCGTTGCTAAATGTTGTCTGTAGTCCACTCTCATACTTAATTCAACTTTTATTGCATTGCAGCTTTACATTTCAAGCATGTAATTGAAACAGCCCCTCTTCGCCATTTTGTAGTTTGTTAGATGCTATGAAATGGTGGAAATGTGCAAAAAGTAGGTCAACCCACTTGATTTAGTGGAACTGGCACACCTGGTTTGCACTCTTGCATTGAGTCAGGCGTGCATTAAATGAAAAGACGGATTGAGCAACACTAACAATATGGAAGCAGTGAGCAAGGTTTTAAATAGATGTGAATGAAGGAGGTCCAACAAGAAAAATGGTTTAGAGACTACTGATGATTAACTGATCTGTGAAATGCTTGCTGGTCGCCTTTCATTTGAGTTGCACATTTTGTTTGGCTGGTGTGCCACAGCTGTTAAAGGGAGTGCACAGATTTTCTATAAGGACCTTTCTGAAGTCACCTGGCCAGACATTGCTAGAAATATTAGAGTGAAGCAATGTTAAAACACTGGTTCATAAAGAGAGCTTCCGAACCCATACACCTGTGAGCTCAAGAACGAATTTTACAATTTTGACAATGCAAGGGGCCGCACGCAACTGCGTGCTGTTTGTTTCCGTGCACTGTTACGATAGCTATTTTTTCTGTTATGAATGATATATGTTGGGGTATCATTCTTTAAGTGACCACAGAGAGGCAGAGATGCTGATTTATAATTTGGCTTTGTTAGAGTAACATGATTTAGCAGTGTTAGATTTATGACAATTGTCCACCAGTGACTTTCAAAATGCCAGAGCCTCAAGAATCAAACAGGGCCATTGGGTCCCAGTCCAAAGGCTGGCACTGTACCTTGAAATAAGCTGTATCACCTACTTAACTACGAATAACAGTGTGCGTATTGTGCGTTTCACAATTCCGTAGCTAATGGGCTTTTCCAGACAGCTTATGCTATGAACTCACTAAGCAGAGTCAGCTGTTTCCACATTTTTTCTTTTTAAGCAAAGCTTTCTACCTCTACCAGCCAACGGTTCTTTCTTGGCGTGTGGGCCAAGAAACTCCCAATGCGGCTGCGGAGGGAAGGGCGTTTTTTACTCAGCACAGTGTAGATGGTGCGGTGAATTTACCCAGCGTTCCCGTGCACTCGCCCCAGCGGACGCATCGATGTGACCCGGCTTTGTCGCCTGCTTTAGCAACGGATGTTTTGGGCCTGTTTTGGCGCAGCTTCGCGTCCATTACACGCTCCTTTTTGCACGGAGTGATTAAATTGTTCGACAGCACCTCATGATTAACCCAGACATGACGGAATTAAGTGGTCGTACGGCAAACATACGTTAAAGATTGGTTTGCAGAGAGGGAAAAGAAATGGTAGATACCACATACAGACATCTGGCCGCTAAACAAACACTACCTTTTGCGCACTGCTTGCCATGAATGGGACTCCGTTTTTAAATTGGTGAATACCAATTCCGTTGTGTTTTAACAGGTATTATTACAAAAGGCAAAAGGAGCAACTGGTTCTAATAAATAGCGATTGTACGAGTTCCCTCAGCTTTCTCGCATTTCTCAAACTTACTAAACTTGCTAGTTTAAATTGGTATCAATGGGAATCACTAAGCTCACATGCCCAATTGTTTCGGCGTCCACGCTTGTATCGCACGGTGATTTAGCCCCGAGCTAGCACATAAGTATGGCTAGGTTCCGCTGTCTCACCCCTTGAATGACGCTCCTCGCCGTTTTCTTTCTGCCGACACATGTCCAAGTTACAGCGGCGGCGTCTGCCGCACTAGCCTAGCCATGGCCGACGCTTTTGCGTTCAGGAAACCGCCGCTGCGAATTCTAGGTAACAGCTGGCAGAATCTCTGGTTTCACTCTTTGTGAAGCCACGTGTGTGAATTCAAGTGATGTCGCATGGCGAATTGTTATGGGTGTCATTTACAGCTTTGCTTTCCAACCACCTTCCAGCGTGAATTGGAGCCAATTTTCGTTTGTGCGAAATAATTTATCACTAATTCTTTAGCTGCAGACATTTCATAAATTTAAAGAACCACTGATTAAATAACCTGTTTTAAGAAAGGGTGTAAGCTAGTACTTCGTGTAGTGAAGCTTGATATGTGAAATGCAGTTTAAACGTAGTGGGGACAAAAAAAGAAACTTTCAAGAGTTGTGCAAGAATCTTTCAAATCGATCCTTGTGAAGGGTTAGCTAGACAACTGTTCACATGTACTGGTGGGTATTTGTAAACTGCAGCTGTTTGTTGAGTCTGAACAGAACTTCATGTCACGTGATTTTTTTTGTGATATTTCACATATACAAGGCCATCACACAAGGGCAGGTTTGCTGGGCTTGATTAAAGAATAATCATAATGGCTGAGTGCTTAAAGGGGAAAGGTGTGTAATTTCTTTCCAAGCTCTGGAGCATCGAAAAGAAAGTGGGCATGTTGACTCCAAACAAACAGCCTTTGTTGATTGATAATTGGGTTTAATGCGCCGAAGCTACACATGCGCTATGGGCTATCAGGCAAGCCGCAGTGGATGGCTCAGTATTTCACAACCTGGGGATCTGTAACGTGCGGCGAAATCTTGAACACAAGGGTGCTTTCCCTTTTCGACCCTATCAGAAAAGTAACGACTGCGTCAGGGGATGAATCCTGTGTCCTCAATTGGGCTCAGCAGCACAACACCCTAGCCACTGAGACCCCATGCCGGCTTAACAAACAACCTGAATTGATCAGCCGTCTTGATTTTTCTTCACGTCCTTGCCCTACTTGAGCAATTTCTACCTGGTGCTCCAGTTGCAGTTGCATGTTTCTCAGTTGCAAATGGCATCATGGCTAGAGTGCAAGGCATTTATTTTTCTTGACTTTATATATCTATTCCTAAGAATTTGCATCACTGAATGCAGCCTTTTCTGCATGTATAGTCATGTTATGATGACTCCATATAATATACAGTGGTGTAATGTTGATATTGATATTTATAAGAAGTCAGTCAAACTATATGCTTCATGTAAATTTGTTGCTAAATTATTTTGAAATGAAGTGCATGTCCTCAGGTGCCATTTTTTCACAAAGAATGAGTTTATTTATGTGGATATTACAGATTTATACCAGACCCGTGACAGGAATTAGTGAGGCGATGTTAACAAAACAAATCTAAAAAAGAGTGCGTGACCGCGATCACGCACTTTTTTCAGATTTGTAAGTAAGTAATAATAAAATAGGTAAAACTAATATAGTATTAAAAATAACAGTAATAATAATAATAATAAAACAAGTAAAACTAACATCGCGATGTTAGTTTTACTTATTTTTTTACGATTAGGCGTGGACATCGAAAATCACGCAACGCACGCGAGGCGTAGCCAGGCGCGACCCGCCGGGGCCGCGTTTGAACGATGCCGCGAAACCACGGAGCTGCGGGGAGAAACGCTACTCCCTTCCTACGTCCCGACAGGGGGCGTAGCACAGAAACTGGTGGAAAGGGACGAACCGTCCGGGGGAAGGGCGCAACTGAGCGGAGATGGGGAGTAACGCCAAAAGATGCTGCCTTTTTCTACCTTTTTTTTTAGAGTGCACCTCACTCAGGACCTAAGAAATGACGGCAGCGGAAGAGGCAGCCATCACCTTGGCTCTCACTCAACCAGAGGTTTGGAGGGTAGTCACCGACTCCCAGCAAGCCTACTGAAATTACCAGTCGGGTTGGGTGTCCGGACCTGCACTGCGCGTGCTAAAAAACCACTCCCCAAACGGTTCCATTCAGCTCATCTGGACACCCCCTCACGCTTCAATGGAGGGCAACAAATACGCCCACCCAACAAGCCTGCGCTTTTACCTCCCGTGCTATGGAGCTGTATGAGGACAGTTTCCCGCTTGTCACGTTCAGGGAGATAACCCAGCATTATCGCCTTCTGAGACAGACCGTACCTTCGCCTTGCCCTGACCTTTCCAGAGAACAACAAACTACCCTACGGCTTATACAATCCGGGCTCCTTCCAACAGCCTACGTGTCTTCATCTAATGCATCCGAATCGCTACGACGCTAAATGTAAATTTTGCTTAGAAGTAGGAACACTCCGCCCCGTAATCGGGGTGTGAGACTTTAGGCCTGAGCACCCTCCTCTCTTTCCGTCAACTACCCAACAAGAGTAATTAGATATGTGGATGTCCAGGCCCTCTCTACCTGCGCAGCTTCAGCGGGTGGACAGAACACAGGCCGCGCGGACTGCATATAGGCCCCACAGGAGAAGGAATCACTCCCCAGGGCTGCACTCTGGGCCGTTCAGAAATCTGAACAGAAGTATTTCTTCCTCCTCCTTCGTCTCTGCCGCAAATCTCGTCGCCTCCGTCCGCGGCGCAGAGACGGAGATATCAGATCGCCTAACACCAGGTTGGAGCCTTAATGTTATTAAAAAAGTTTCCATTTTTGTGCTACACTAATACAACTCAACCAAACACCGTTCATGCGTTATGCATTTATTTAACCTTACCAAGAATATCTCTTTGAACCAATAAATTGTGTGGTTAAGTGCACTTTTCTCTGGTTTTACTATTTGTAGAGCGATGCGAGTGAATTTAAGTGACGTCGCATGGGTAATCGTTATGGGTGCCCTTTACAGCTTTGCTTTCCAACTCCATTCACGGGGTGGATTGGCGTGATTTTTTTTGCAAGCGTTGTTGCGCTCGAAGTCTATCATTCAAACACCGGCCAATCTGGCCCATGTAAGATGCGCCAGAGGAGAACGGAATTTTATAAACAACGCCAACTGCGCATTCGACGAATTCGCTGACGTGTTCTACGCCGCAAGGCCATAGCACGTTTTGTGTGGTTTCCTTCAGCGAATTTACTTTTTTGAAGATCGCTTTTAGTTTCGAAGGCGCAGAGCATACCACGTAAATATTGTGCCTGCCTGCCACTTTTTTCAGTATGTGCAAAACTCTGTGCACGTACGAGAGCACTACGAGGTCTTTTTTTATGTAGTTTCGCTTTTAACTTTGGTCATAAATTTTTCTGGGGCATTTGTCGTGAAGTTTGAGCTTTCAAGCTGAGCGCCTTAGGAGCAGCATATGCACGAAGCAGGTGGGTGGTTTCCGTGGCTAAAAGTGCCTCAGAAAAAGTCATGGCAAACCGAAAGGAAAAGCGAAACTACACAAAAAAAATCCTCTTAGTGCTCCCGTACGTGTACAGAGATTCGCACACACTGAAAAAGTGGCAGGCGGGCACAATATTTGCGTGGTATGTTCAGCGCCTTCAAAACTAAAGGCGATGTGCGTATGATTTGTCTGTAGCACTATTCCTGTCATTCGTCTAAGGATGCAGCGCACGGTAAATTTTATTTCCAGGCCATACCAACTAGCCCCTACACAAGCCTTTGTTAGCTTGAGCGCTGCTGTCATGCGTTTCAATCGTAGTTGTTTTTTATTCTGACTGTTATGTTACTGTGTCGATAGTAAAGCTAGCGTGCCGCAGTCCGAGGGGTTTTTCATTAAATTACGCTGGACGGGCAAGTGGCAAACCCTCCCCAGCCCTCAAGTGGCACAGCCCTCGCAACTAACAGTCAGGAGGAATCCATTTTTGAAATTGCTCCAAACCCACCTACCCCCCAAAAACGCCATCGTCAAGCAGTGCCGCTCGCGAAAGGGTCCGGCCCTTATCATTCTCAACCTGGGCAGGAATCATTTATCATTCCACTACGGCGCAGGCCCATCCGTCTTCTCAACGCCTACTAAGGCGAAAGCTGTAAGTGCCCCATTCTGCGAAAACGTTCCGTTGTCGTTGTTCGGTACAGAAGAGGGCCGCCGCTGTAAAGATTAAATATATAAAAAACAATTGTCTTCCCATGGGATTTCAACCCGGGCCTTCACCGCCGCAGAAAAGCGCGTTACCAACCACGCAGTTTGCCAGCGGTGGAACAAAACTTGCTAATCCTTTCTTCGTGGCACATACCCGCTTGGGATATTGCCCAGGAATCGAGAGCTTTGGGGGGCTTATGTGCTCACTTTACAAAATTTACAAAATTTACAAAAAAATTGGCTGACGGTTACGATACTCCCTAATGCGAAATCTGAGCGCATCTGTTAAGCTGGTTCGACTTCTCAAAATATGTTGAGGCAAATAATTTCGGACAGACGTGTATGTATGGATACAGACCACTTTTATCCTTCACATATTACTCCTTTGCGGTGCGACTGCTACGCTAATCCGGACATCGCGGGAGGCAGCGAGTGGGTGCCGTCCACAGCCGCGCCGCAGACACCTATGTGATGCAGCGCTTTGTTTTCACATTGATATCGGTGGACGTACCACGCATTAGTGATCGCGTCATCGGCGAACACACAACGGCACGCGCTACAGCTTTCCTACATGCGGTGTCTTCTTATTGCCCTACGTTCGGTATAACGTATGTCACGAGCGATAAAAGTACCCCTTCTCTTTCGCCGATCGCTTCCTCCTCCGTCTTCGCTTCTTACGAAAGAAACACTGGGACTCTTCGATTTACCGTCTCGGGCTCACCCAGGATAGTCCACAGGTCGTCCGAAGATTCTCCATGCCATAGAATACATATGAAAAAGGAATGCCGGATTGCTTCTCGTGCAGTCCGCGGTGAGTCCGAGACGGTAGATCGAAGAGCCCCACGGTAAATAGTCACGTGACGTCAGGACGCTCGACTTCCGGTCTGTGAATTCTGCCATTGCCGCCTGTGCGTTGATCCTGCTTATCCTAGGCACTATGGATCTCAACCTTAAAGAACGGTAGCCCTTGCTCTGCCGACCGCAACGAGTGGTTATAGTTTTATTTAGGCCCTAGGGTTGCCGAGGTATTCAACTTTTCGTCTGCCCGCCTACTCCACCCCTGGCCGTGCCCTACTCGTAGCCGGTTTTTGCCCGGATGGTGCGGACGCCACGGTTTGGATATTTGAGGTTTTTCTCCTTCCTAACTTACTGTCGGGGGTGGCGGAAGGGCCTTGGAACCTTTTAACCTTTTTCAACTATTTATTGGTACGTACCGAGTACATTGATTACTTTTGTTTCTACTTTTGCCCCGCTGGCTTGGCCGGTTAGGCTTGCGACGAGGACAGTATGTTTACGTTGCAAATGCGCGTATAACTTTGCGAAAAATGCGTTTACCGAATTGATTTAAGTGTCCGAACTATCGGAGCAACCTCGCGATCAAGCGATGTTAACCTTTAATAGTCCATTATATGGCAGACATTCTAAACGATAGAAGTGCCTGCTACAAGCACGAAAAAAATCTTGGCACCGTCGACTCCGAGAGTCCGATGAGTGGCAACCAGACGATATTTCGGCAGCGCGTGCCTCGTATTCACATTACGCCAGTCACTGGCTTTGCAACCAAAGACGCAGCACGGGTAATTCATGTCTGTGCAGCGGACGCGGAGCGCTCCTTTCGGAACTACGCTGCTGAATCGGAGCGGCGCGGTGGCAAGCGGCGGTCGGTAGGAAAGCCCGCACACGAATGGAGACCGGAAACACACCATCGTGACGTCCCGGGCGGCGTGGCGTCGTTAGAAAATGAACAACAGCGAAGGGCTTTCAAATGACGCAGCTAGCGCGGACTATGGAGTCAGCCTCATCGGCTGAGAAAGGCTACGTTTAAAAATAGCTTAAAAATTATACGTAGAACGTATAGGGCTCAACCTTGGCTCAAATGCTCCCCATAATCCGTTCTACCAGCTGAATGCATTTGATTGCCACCTTTGAAACGTGTTTCTGGGTCACTTTTAGTAAACGCGGACTTTTTTTTTGTTAGGAGTGTGATTAAAGATGGATCTTTATTAAGATCCTGCGCCATAATAGGAATGTACTCACAAAGGTTAAAAACTGTAGGCCCAGCACTTTTGGGCCTACAGTAATCAAAAGCCAATTGGGGATATCAACTGGGTAAACACATATTGAGTAATCCGTGAAAACACGTAATCTACCCCAAACCCTCATATTGGTGGTTAGGGGAAACACTGTACAACAGCTTTAAGGCATTCTATAGGTTGCCGATCGATATCCGCAAACACGAGTTCGATATCTGAACAGGCCGGCGATAAAATTCGGTCAGTCGTCGGTAGTTATTTCTCTTAATGGAAATCCTATTGCGCCGAAACACACGCTGGCCGTTCACATAAGCAAGACGGGCTATTCCAGCTATCCTAGACCCCAAAGAAAAAAAATAAAAAGGATAACGCTCCTCCTGCCCTTCCTCTTCTTTTTTTTTAACTTCGCATTTATTTTCGGCAGAGCTCAGCCATAGCCTCCTGTATAACCGACTCTGCCTGCTCTATCGCCCCGAAACCCATTGGAGCAGCCCGTTCACTGCGGGGCGCCTAGTTCCCAGGTATTTCGATGGCCATGCCAATGAGAACTGCTTTTTCGGGCAGAGGTGAACTGAAACGCACCTCGGCGTCGTCTGCTACACGAAGGCGTCTTCCAGCTACAAAAGTCCGCAAAACAGCGAGCTTGAACTTCATGAGCCAGTTTTATGACAAAGAACAAAGTTTTATGGGTGGCGTCGCAAACCTACTAAACTGCGTTCAGTGTACTGTTTCCGCCTGCACGCTCGCCCTTTTGGGTTCGTTAAGGCAGTTTCCCAACAAAATGTATGCATGACCTATTGTTGCCACTGCGAAAAGAACCAGTTAACTTTTCTCCCGGTGATAAGTGAAAAGTTGATAAGTGAAAAATAATTATTCTAGATTCGATGTTTAGTGATAATTGAGTCATACTAATTAAATTTTGTTTGAAGAAGTCCAAACAGTTGAGCTCCCTTTTTTTACTTACGAGTCAATTAAGTCTTGTTCTGCGGCTAATACTTTTTAGGGTCCCCGAAAAGGTACGCACCCACCCTCCTCAATCCCTTCTCTATTTCTCCGTCGCTGCTGCGCAAAGAATGACGACTTCAAGCTTTAGCTCAAGGCGATGCTCAGTATTTGAGAGCCCCTATATACGCTTAGGATAAACATTCAACATGCACTTAGCTTGTTTTTCTCGCTACCTCTCCCCGGTACATTCATTCTTACCTCACCAATCAGTGAATCCGGGGTGTATCTATATATTTAATTTGCCCTTATGCTGAATAGCAAACTTCCGCTATAAAAAAAAATTCCCAGTGGGTCACAAACCCACTAGTAAACTCACCCGTAACGTTTCTGGCTGAATCAAGGAAACGCAGAAAAAAATTTTTTGCGTTAAATTATTTACGAACGAACAAGATAGCCCGAGAAAGATACTCTCTTTTATAATTACACTGTTAAGTTCTAGCGTCACCCTAGCTAGATGGTTTTATTTCTGGCCTCGTGAATTTCAGAGCCAGAGTCACCTTTATACAACCCGTATTTTTTTGTTTGCAAAGGGCCTTGACAACTTCTTTTTAAACCACTCATTGTTGCCAGGTGTGTAGACAAATGTTTACTGTGTCCTCGCCGACACAGGACAACCTGGGATTAGGGCGCCACCAGAGAGAACGGCGGACTTTCTGGCACTGAGCAGGCACAAGCCGTGCTCAGCAAACGGCGTCCGACGGTGCCAAAAGCAACTTCACTTTGATAGCGACGTCACCTCGGTCACTATCGAAAGCACCAGCATTGCTGGCATGACGGTGTGCTTAAGGGGAGGGGTAGGTAAAGGAGCACCCACGGAAAGGCGATCGGCGATAAAGCCCGCTACTGGAAACGTGAATTCGTTTTCTTATAACTTTCAGTTCCCGCATCACCGAATACGTCACCACGGGAAGTTTGAAATCTTGAAGGTGGAGACGCCACGTGGTGCCAACCAGCTGAACTAGAAGCTAGAACTAGTAGGTCGCAAGAGACTTTAGTTTTGCATGCGACACGTTAAAACAGAATTTGGGGCACGTAAAGTTTTGTTACAGTTGGCCTTTAAGGATCCCCAGGTGGTCAAAATTAATCCGGAGCCCCCCACTACGGCACGCGTCATCACCTAGGTATCGTAGGCGCGTTAAACGTCACAATCAATCAATCAATCAATCAATCAATCAATCAATCAATCAATCAATCAATCAATCAATCAATCAATCAATCAAAACATGAAATATTCAATCAATCAATCAATCAATCGATCGCTTCAAGTCGCTCGGGCACGTGCACGCAGAATTACTTTTCTGCGTTGTTGTTTCTTAATTATACCTATTATACCTCATTAGGCATAATTTACTACGTTTGTGGTTTGCGACTACGGTTATCTTCTTCATGAAACCCACACTTTAAATAATGCTTCCCTCTGAGTCTCAAACAAATGTGACCAAATGACATTAAGCATTTTACAAAGCTCTTTGAACCCAAACGGCCGGTGACTTGGAAGGTTAGGCACGAGAAGCGCATCCATGGGTTTGTTGAAGAAGCCTTCAGGCCACGGGCTTTCAAGTCAAAAGAATGGCAAGTGCTACGAACACACCACAGTGTCTTACAGACACATCCTGTTTTTGTCTCGAGTAAATGGGGCGTGCACTGTTTCTTTCTTTCGTAGAGTAATAACGGAGGACTCCAAGAAATGTTGCTCTTCTTGGCCTTTCTTTGCGGTCGTGTACTTTCGAGGCGATTTATTCCCAGAGCAAGAACTCTTTGCGTCCGCAGCGGCGAACATGCAATGCCTTCGCCAGACAACAAACTAACTACGCAACATATGAAACAATACGCGCAATGGAGAAGCGGCCATCAGCTTCATTAATTTAGCTTTGCGTCCGTTTGTGAGCTAAGAAGCTGCAGGCGAAGTATACTACCCGTTCTCAGAGACCGCTGGCCGCATTGTCTGCTGCGCACGGAACCGGCTCGTGTACTGCGCTCAAAATGTATCGCCCGCCAAAGAGTCGTGTTCTGGACAAAAAAAGTGCCGAATGTCGCAAGGCGGGTATGGTCCGAGATTGCGCCATTGATAGACCACGCTCATTTGCGAAAGAAGTACGTACACCAGGCAGGAAAATACGGGAAAAAAAGTGCGCAACCACACCAGTGGACATAACCGGACGCGTGTAGGCTGGTTGGTCCCTCCCCATGGGTGGCATTCTCTTTCGTCGCATTCCCACCAACTTTCCACCGCTGCAGTTAAGCCTACAGGGGCACGGATTTCGCCGCCGAGTTCGCGCTTCGTGCCTGGTACGTACGGTGGTCGTGTCGTTTTTTCTACTACTTCTTTTTGGTGGGTACGCCTTTGTTTTCCTGCCTACAATCGGGCCTTTTATTTCGAAAGCAATGTGTAATTTATACGCGGAGAACTGCACGGCCCATCATCACCTGCACCACCGTTCAACCGGCGTATACTTTTCCCTAACATAGTTAAGCTATGCAGCGTAGAGCTATTACGCGCGAAATGCTTTCAGCAGTGGTGGACCCACCTTCAAGTTTTTGTTCGCGCTTGTGACTCTCGGGCCTGTCTGGACACCTTCAGCACACATTTTGACCTCAGACGCGCCCACCGGTACGAGGATCGCAGCCAGCCGTTACGTGATACGAACTCGCAATCCGATTGGCGCCAAACAGCCGGCGACAGAGCATTAAGTGTTAAAATCGCACTCTTCTAGAAGTACCGCAATTAAGAGTTAAAAAAAGTCAGAACGACAATACAGGAGAGCGTCAATACAGGAGAGCGTCAATACAAAACAGGACAAATTGACATTGAAACAAACATAAAAAGAAAAGATCAAATGAAAAAAGGGCACAAGAAAAAAGGAGGACTGGGCTAAGAATACAATGCCTGCGGCGTGCGAGTAAAAATAGTTATGGACCGTGTTTTACACGTACTTAGCATTTGAGGGCACATAATGCTTTTGATAAGATTCTTTTGTGATTTATTTTATTTTCCCCTAAACTCGTTTCGTGCACCGTCTGAACAAAGGTTACGGTTTCGTCCCCTTTCTAGAACGCTATTTTTACATGCCTATGCCTTCTCTCGTTTGTGTTGCAATAGGCCAGCTAGAAGTGGTCTCATGCGCACGGGCGTTGAGCGTAGCGGAACGTAGAAAAGGTTAAAAATATTATTCTGCTCTTGTTTGTGAAGCTATTCAGAAAGCAAAACGTTTCACTCTTTCAGGAATTTTTGATATTTCTTGCATTGGTTACCGGACAGAGCTTGTGATATTCCTTTAAAAAGATCGACTGTTGCTTTCTGATCGCATGTTCTAATGCTGAAATTTCTTTGGAGCACTTGCACTGTTGTGGCATCTTTTCCAAAGCTTGAATTTTCCCCATGCAAAGAAAAATTTATTCCTTTACCTTTAGTCAATAGAAAATGTTTCGAGTTGTCAGTGGTCAGCCATACCAAGATAGCGCAAGTATCATTTGCCACGAGTCATGTTAGCTTGACTTACGTCGATGTTCGTGAAAAATCTAAATCTGAAATTCGCATGGTAATCGCCTTGCATTTTTAAGTTATATAGTTTATTGAATCGTCCGCAGAAGAAATTTTGAGTTTGAGGGGCTCCTCATGACAACGGGAGACAACCGGATTAGTGTTCGATGAAGCATACAGAGGACCCGCTCTCCGACTTTTCAGTAAGACCGGAAGTTATGACTGTATTATTCCCGTTTCGGACAGTTTGCGATCGTGAAAGTGAGTAACTTTTCCGATTGTCTCTTCAATCACAGTCACGCCTTAAATTCACTTTCGACGTTCTCATAATACCACCGCTGTACTCACAAGAGGACAGTGTGATCAGTGCCGCTCTTGTGAAGGAAACGCAGCAGGGCAGACTCGTTACAAGCTTACAAAGAGACGACAAAACTGCTAATTTTTTTGTTATAAAGTTTTGGTAGCGTAAGGGTTATAATTACAAACTGTACAAGTGGCATATATAGTTGAAAGCGGCGGCAGCTAAGGTAGGACGATCGCGATGACCACTGACGTTGCAGGATTGCCAGGTCTGGCAATTTGTCGCCAAACTGGCGACTTTTGGAGACTCATGGCTACAGAAATTTCGGAATGGCGACTTAGCTATTGCGTGGCTCCTTTGAACATCGTGATTGTATACAATTCAGGCCCTGGCGACGCCCAACTTCCACAAAAAGGGCTTTTATGACCTTTCAGTGCAGTTTAGCCGTGGAGAAAAAGTGAACAAACCGAATAGAACAAACATTTATGCCGATGACGGTGACCTGAGTCTCAAGCATCCCAACGAATCAGTTACTCAAAACACCACGATACAGCGCTAATTACGGGCACAAATGAAAATTTGCCGTGCTCTTTTTTATAATACTGAACCTGGTGTCGTATGAATTGCGCAAAAATCTTTAGTAACGCCGTCGGTTTAAATTGCAATGCTTCGGTCCTTTACGAGACGTAAATATTTCATGAACAGTGCTGGGAAGTGTGCTTTTCTGACGATGTGAAAATGTAAACATACAGCGAAGATGGTAGAACATGGTGTGCAGCGAACGCCCGTTCTAACTTCTACATAACTCTTATTCTCTCAATGCTTTACCTAAACTTGCATATTTTAGTTTTTTTGTCGACAATAGCCAACCCCTGTCACTTTGCCGCACAACAGCAAACGAATAAAATGTGTGATATGGATTTCTATTCAGCGAAATTTCGGACTTTTGGGGGGGGGCGGGGGGAGCGGGAGGGGAACATAGTGGGAGGGTACTTGCTGAAAATGGTAACTTTTACGGCGACTTTTCAAACATTCACTCTAAGGTGGCGACTTTTTTGGCTGCTTTCGGCCATTTCCCGGAGACGTTTCCTTCTCAAGACCTCGAAACCCTGGCGCCTTCCTCTCCTAGCCTAGGCGCTGGCTCAGCGCCGGGGCGCGCACCCGATGAGGAGGGTTTGCCACAGGTAATTAAATGGCTGAATTCATATCCCAAGAGGCAAGAGCCCGTGGCATGATCGTAAGTGGCCAATGTACCGCCCCGGTAGAAATGACTAAATAACCTTCAGGGGTAGCATAGTCTCCGGAGTGGGAGGGCTTCATTTGTAAGGCAAAAACAAGTGGCGATGTTCGTTGCAGGGATTATGGCGAGCGCGTGAACGCAGAATTTTATAGGTCACGGGAGTAACCATGCGAGTGATGCTCTAAGTGATAGTGAAACGGGACAGTAGCTCTTGGGGTATTTCAACGCGGCGTGAAGGCGTACACAGGAGAACTGGGAAGCCAGAGGAGAAGCAAACACTGCAGTGTTGCTGGTCGTATCGGTACTTCTGCGTTGCCTGTGACGAGGATATCTTGGCGCGAGCAACCGAGCGTGCAAAATCATCAGGGATGGTGGGTCACGTACCTTCGCCAGCAAAAGTTTGCGGGATGTGCAGCGCGTGGTGGAGCGGCGCAAAACTGCATTGCTGCGCCATCTGCAGCCAGCAAGCGCCGGGTCGAGGCTCAAGGAACTGGCGTATTAGGCGCGCTTTGCGCATGCCTGTCCTTTATTTGTTACCGGGCATCTCTGATCACTCGCTTGCCCGTGACATGCTTTCGAAATTAGCGGCAGCCGCCGTGGCACCGCGTGACCATTGCCGTCATTCTGCTATCACTGGTGCTACACAATACGCAGTCCGCGGCCGCCGTTTGCGCGGCGCGCAACGTTGAATAAATCTTAGGCTATGTTCAGACTATCGACGCAAAAGCCATATCGTGATCCATGGACGTAAAAAGACGGCGTGTCACGCTGTTCGGTGGATTGAGACGTGAAATGTCGTCATTCTTTAAAGTTAGTTACGACAGTTGCGGACAGTCTGAACCCGGCCTTATCTTTCAAGAGGCACTGCCGGTTGAATAGGAAATACTTCTATTTTATTTTTAATCTAGGCACCGATAAACTGTCAGCTGATCCACAATTGCCGTTGTAGTCGTCTCAGGGGCTAATTATCACAAAATTTCCTTTGGGGTAGTTCTAACAAAACAAGAGTTACAGCCGTTTTCTGTAACTGTACCTCCTCCTTAGTCAGTCATGTATTGAATGCCGTATCGTTTACGGCTTCCCTAAAAACTAATTATGGCAAGTAAATGTGATTCGGCGCAATGCTAGCGGTCCTCCCTTGGCCAATTGCAGTATGATGTTTACACGAGACCTACATTACATTGAGATGTAGATCTTTCCCAAGGAAGTTTGCTTTGCCGCAAGATTAAATTTGCCGACGCGACTTTTTTCTAAGCACCACATCGAGTTACGCAGTTTCCAACAGGTAGCCTTTATTAGCTCCTGTGAAATAAATTTAGTCGTGGACCATTACATCATTTGAAAGATAAGATTTATTGAATGCTGCGCGCCGCGCAAACGGCGGCCGCGGGCTGCGTAATTTGTAGCACCAGTGATAGCAGAACGACAGCGACGGTCACGCGGCGCCACCGCGGCTGCCGTGAATATCGAAAGCATGTCACGGGCAAGCGAGGGATCAGAGATGCTCGGTAACAAATAAAGGACAGGCATGAGCAAAGCGCGCCCAGCCCGCCCGATCCTTGAGCCTCGACCCGGCGCTCGCTGGCTGCAGATGGCGCAGCAATGCAGTTTTGTGCCGCTCGGCCACGCGCCGCACATCCCGCAAATTTTTTCTGGTGACTGTACATATTAGGTCCTCGGCGTAGTCGAGTAAGATAACACTGCGTCCAATAACAAGACAGGTTCACAGCCATAAAGGAGGAAGAAAGGAGGGCAGTTGAGGGTGTCGAAGCGGACGTTCTTGTCTCGATGGTCGCTGGACACGTTCGTAGCGAGCATGTATCTGTCAGTGTTCTGTTAAAGCCTTCAATGCGACTATTGGTGCGTGGGCAATTGTGTGGTTGTGCTGCGTACTGCAAGAGCGAAGCAGCGCATCGACTACCTGAGAAAATAGGTGCAGGCCACGGTCCGTAAGCAACTGACAGAGAGAACGGTGGTGCAAGATGTCGGCATGGGCCATGAACTCTGCGACATACGTGGGAAGCACACTTGTGAGGGTGTAACGCGGCACATAGTCAGTGGCGTCGGAAATCGATCTGCTATCAGAGCGAGATAGGAAAAATAGACCAGGAAGTCAAATGCAAGAGGAAAGAATGGTTCCAAAGGAACATCGATCGGTTGTAGGGGGCTGCAGAAAAAAAAACAATGCGTGTTTCAGCGTGATCAAAGATCACAAATCGTGACGTACGACCGCACAAACAGCTAGAGCCCCGATCAATAAAAGCGAGGACACACGTGGTCGTGAGTCCGTGTCAGGCCAAGACGACCAACAGTGGTCAAACCGTGACGCTTGCGGAGGATGTCAGACCCAAGGTGCTGAAATACAGCAAGACCGCATCAAGCCTGTCCGCGCGGAGAAGTTTCTGTGGTAGAAGTCTTTATCACGCAGCATGAATTCATTAATAGAGGAATCAGATGGCTCGTACGACGTTCGATGACAAGCCGAAACGATGGGGTGAGACGCTCGTGGTCACGAATGTTGAGAAAGTCTGAAAGATCGAATACCCAGGGGCCTTCGTCATTCCCATTTGGTGAGTTGGGACAACACGATGGTGACGCAGGCAATCCGCGTTGGCACCCGGTGTTGTCGTTGCTGGATAGGGTTCGGGTCCTTTGTATTTATCCGTGTGTTATCGTAGATGTCTGACTCAAAAGATGGTCTTACGAACCAATATTGTCTGTGCAGGATGAAAGCAGGAAAGCAGTACGTGCAGCTCGCGAGCTTTTCGAAATAGTCTGTAGCATTCGCGAAGGCATCAGTATATGTCTTGGATAGCTTGCATTCGTTTTAAGAAACAAGCATAGCTAGAAAAAGTTGCTTTTTAGGAACTAGAGGAAATAAACAGAGGTTCTCGGACGACAGCTTTATTGAGATGTTAGCAACCGTTTCAAGAATACAAGGAAGGTCCAAATTGTGTCGGAGGAGGACGTCAGTAACCTGTGCAGCGATGTTGTCGCCATCTGGGGCAGTAATTGTTTTCGGAGTTGACCGAACCCGTTCAGTAAAGCGGAGACGGTTGGAGGGCTCAGTGTCGGATGCAGGGGCGATCGGCAAGTCCAGATCAAGGATACCGGTGGTGCAGTCAATGTGGACGGTATTATCAGAATGCGGACATGTTTTAAAGGCAGCGAAGACGTCAAGAATTTTGTGTTCCCCAAAACTAATACGCCAGCGCAGAGTCCTTACACGGTGGGCGTCGGCAGATCAGGTATAAAAACAATAAGAAGTCATCGACGAACCGAAATATTGGCACTTCTGTCTATAATTGCGCTTACCTGAATACTGTGACTACCATTTCTGCTACCTTTCGAAATAATTAGCCGAGGATTTTCGGGCCCTGTGGGAAATGTGGCATCATCTGCGAAAGAAGCATTTACTTTTTGTTCTGGAAGGATAGATCAAAAGAATTAGGACGCGAATGACGCGAGGTTCCGTTGAACGGGACCGGCGCCGTCGTGGTGACGGGGAGGAGCCAAAACGGGTGTTCTGGACACTGTCCTTTACGAGCTCGTTAAAAAAGGAGCTGCGTGTGCATCAAATAGGTGGATTGTCGGAGCAGCTGATATCAGAAAAAAATCCCAAGTGCAGACTGAACTCGCCACAACCATGAAACCACCACGCCGGAACGCACGCCGATCAACGAACGCCCGCGCAGCTCCCCTGCCGTGGTTTGAACCGTGGCGACACCGACCGGAGCGGGCGGAAACTATAATGGCAAACTGTTCGCATGGCGACGCAGTGAAACATCCCCCTCGCGAGGGGCACGATCAAATGCAGAGCATTTCCGGGGGCGTACGACGTTAAGTAGTTTGCGTTGCGTTAATGTTGTTGCACTTGTGGCAACTGCTGACGAGAGAGCACTCGTCAGCAGTAATTTGAATGAGTCAAAGATATAAGGCGCGTTCGTAGCCTCCCATTCTGTGTCGGCTTTGTGGCGCAGTGGGTAGACACCATGTACATTGCGTTCCGCCCGCAGGGTCGAGGGATCGAAACCAGGTGCCGGATAGTATTTTTTTTATATAGTGTAGGGGGAGGGGTGCGGACTACGACTACGGACGACTACGGACGTCAACGCGGGTGACATCGTGAGTTACTGAAATGCTCTGCATTTAAAAATAGCTGTGGCTTAGGTCGGCTATGCCAGGATATACGTAGCGTAAGAGGTTCAGCTAGTTATTCTTAGCTTTCCTGGTTGTCTAGGATTAGCTTAATTATCATGCTCACTGCTGCTTCAATGACACACACACATGGTATACGCATTATTTGACACATGTATATTCATCAAGCTTGCTCCTTCGCAGCATTACCGATCGCCGCAGAGCTAAGCTGGTTCCACAGGTGCACACCGGTGTTGCTGCGACGCACGAGGCATCGGTTCCACACCAGGCCACGCGTCGCATGATCATCAAGTGGACCGGGCCGCCACGTGCACAACGCTGGTCGGCGAAGACCCTGAGCGCGGGGGGTGTGCGAGAGACACGGGGCAGCGAGCGATGTTCTGTGCGCCATGGCACGTCACTGCTCCTCGCGCATGCGCAGCACGGCTTTCCAGGAGCCACGGGAAACTGACCAACCTCGGCCAGTGTAGTGCACGCTACAAAACATGGCGTGGGGCGCTGGCGCTAATTGTTGCCAACAGGGCGTGCGACATGGCCGGCGTGAGAACAGGCGAAACAGAGAGCTTTGCCGTCACGATTTCTCCACTCGGTAGGACTGCACCCTCACTAACAATGTGTTCTCTAGTAACGATGTTGCAAGCCATTCCTGGAAAATGAAGGTTGAGTGCCTCGGTGGATGTCACAAAGAATGTATGTTAGGTTTGCGACCTTTTCGTGACCACAGCCTGGATAAGCCATATAGTGGAAAACTTACTTGTGGTCATGTCCCTAATGGTGTACTGCATCCGGGGCCGTACAATAGATTTCTCGGCGCATTATCTTCGTCAGAGACACAGAATGTGCCGCAGGGATGTTGTCAGCTGTAGACGCGGTGAAACTGTGCACACGACAAGTTCGCAGGTGAATTGGTGCGCTATGTAGAGACATTGCGCTTCTTTAAATCAGCGGCATTGCTTCAGTAACAGATCGAGAGTGGCGCAATCTTTGCAAATCAAAAATAAATTGATCTGCTGTGCCCTTGGGTACACCCACAACTTTATGGGGCTCCGGCGTTCACCGCTTATGATTAGTGCTAAGGGTCTTCATTCTCTCTTCAATCTTCATTCTTAACTCCCTCTTCAAGAGTCTCTATTCTGTTTTTATTGTCTTCATTCATTCTCTAATATTCTTTCTCTTCGGGTTTTCAAGTCTGACTCCGATCTAGCGTGTCCTAGCAGGTACTTCGAGGCAACGGCTGGCAGAACCTCTGGTTGAACTCTTTCTAGAGCCACACGTGTGAATTTAACTTACGTCGCACGAAGTGGGTCTCGTTTAAAGCTCCAATTTCTAACACTATTCACTACGTGCATTTGGGCCAATTTTTTATTTTCTGGAGTATTATCCAGGAGCAAGGTGTTTTTGGTGTTCTCTGTGTAAGTCACTCTTAAAATTTTGATTGAAGGTGTTGAATTTATGGGTATTCCGTCAATCCAGATGACGATATTGTGTTCCGGGTATGGGTGGCATTTCTGCACCAGGATCAACTTTGAATTTTGTGGAGAGGGGGGACTTTTTTGGAACTGTTTCGGGAGTGGGAACTTCGACTTTTGTGTGGACTAAGCTGGAGCGGTTAGAATGCATGTGGACTACGTTCATGACCTTTTAAAGTCTGGTCTGCATGACCGCAGGAGTACCCTTCGTAACACAAATGGCTATATCGTCCATAAACAGGCCTTGCTTGTTGTGGATCTTGTGTGATGTTGAGGTATCTCGTCTGGGGACCTGCGAAAGCCTACCGTGGCTATGATAAATAATAAGGGTGATAGGACTGCGCCTTGCGGCCTACCCCGACTGCCGTATTGTGTGGGGGAGGGCGGGATGCCACCAAGTTTGATGATGATCGTTCTGCCCGACAGCACATCCTGGGTGCGGGACTACGTCTTGACCATTCGAAACTGTCAGAGAAGGTACGAGTTTGTATCATGGCACTTCCTGGAATCGGGACGGCACAGACGTGAAGTAGAAGTAAATTATCACCATGTCAAACGATAATGATGTCGTACTTGAATCTCACAAATGTATCTAAGTGTACCTAGAAACCCATGTCTAGGATAGTTAGATCGCGCACTTTCTATACATACATCATCCGAGCTTTCTTAACTCTGTTCTGGGCTAAGCTTTGCAACCAGTTTGTACAGGTAGTAATGATCCCATGTCGAAGTATTCTACTTTGGCGAAACATACAGACTACAATATCATTGTGCACTCCGATTTGTAACCAGCGTTCCTTACCGAAAATGGCTCACATGGTGCGCATTGTAAGCTGGCGAAATGGCATTGGCAGGAATATATGGTCCGAGCGTGTTTTTTTCTCTTCGCGCGCTTTTCTCAGTGGATTGTTCACTTCGAGAAGGAAGAAAGTGCGCCTGTAAATATGGAATGAAAGAAGAACAACGAACTCCTTTAGGCAATGCAGCTTTGTTCACCAACACTTCTACATAATTGTACTACATACGACTCCTTATATAGCGAAGTCGCCTAATTGGAATTGTAGGTTATTTGGAAATGGAGTGAGCATCCCGTCAGCTCTGCAGGCGATCGAATGGAAAAAATGTGGGATAACTGGTAGTTAAATGTATATAATATGGGTTAATTAGAAATATTTTTCAACGCAAGCGCTCGAGCAGATCAGAAGATTTGATAAATTTGCTTTTTAAAGTGCAAAAACTACTTAGTGTAACGCACTACTAGTAACGCCACTACCGCAGATTACCGCAGCCTCGCAGCATATAAAATGACAAGCCTAAGCATTCAAACCGGGCGCACCCTGAGCAAAAAGCCCATTGGCATGTGTCTTCGCATCCACTTTGCAGAGCTTTTGTTTCTTTTTCTGCAGACAGCAATGCAGAAGAAGCCCTCGAAACACGATGTCACTGTTACCCCGCAGCTCCAACACATCGACATTCAGCCCAATCTACTTCCCGGAGTAACATTCTGAATATAGAGCAGACGGCAATTACCGATTGTTTGTTGGTAAACAGTGAGCCTTCAGACTAATAAAATGTCCATTTTTGTTCTTTGTGGTTAATTGTAAGTTTCTTAATTGGAAGTTTTCGGGGGTCCCTGGGAACTTCGTTTTAACGGGAGTCGTTGGCATCAACATAAAAGTGGTTCCTTGTATTCGATAGCATCAGTCTGGTTTTTGCCACTTAATGCTTTTACGGTGCGAATACTTTTCTTCGTGCCTGAAAATGTGCGCTGCCTTTATGACCGTTCCCTGTAGGAGCGTCAAAACGAACCACCATAAAAGGAAGAATTGGTTCTGTTTCGACAAGCTATTTTCTCGTGGAACCTCCAAAGGCGTGAAAATCGAGATACTTCGTCGTAAAGCCGGCGCCGAGCCCCTTGCAAATGATTTTTGCCAAGGCGGACATATTTTGATTTCCACTTTCCTCTGCGGCCCAATATTCCTGTGGCGGGAAACGTGAGCGCGCGGCAGGGAACCTCAGTTTAGAATTCAGTCGTTACCTTCGGCCGAACCTTAAGAAAATATACATTCCGGAAAGTCGCGCTACCAGTTTTGCCTTTTTGGAATTCACCCCGCGAAACGGATCGTTCGGAACGCCAGGCTTTCTCGTGAGATTGCAGCGGACGCGACGCCCGTCGCGCACAAAGCGCCTGCTCGAGCGCAAAACAGGAGCAGTCGAATGATGCAAAAAATGCGACAAATCCTAGTAAAACCCGCTCGGCTGTTTACAGCTCCCCTATAGTTTTTTTTTTGGAATATACAGGGCGAATTTTATCAGGGCGACGGGAAGATCCTCGTAGTCCTTCGTGAACCCTTGACAAGTTTGCAGGCTTTGTCGGGAACAATGCTCCGCCTCTGGCGACGCTGAAGCGGGCGCTTCTGCCCTTATCGACCCGTCGTCTCCGGCGATTCCTTCTTCCTCTACGCGTGCGGCCGTAACATCGAGGCTTGGGATTTTCACCTGGCGTCTGAGCTTCTCTGTTCTTTGATGTGTGCGTGCAGAGTCGGCATTTAGCAATCAATATGAACTGCGGTTTCGCGAGCACCGAACTGACACAACTGAGTGTCTGCTCAAGAAATAATGGTATAGGAAATAAAAAGATGCGTAACATCTGAGAAGGATCGTAAAAGGTTTCTAATACTTTTTGCGGTCTCCGACTGGAGTCCCATTGGCTCTCGGCCATAAATGCCCTCCCACAGAAGCGGCGATGGAGCCTAGTCCAGCAGGTGTTGCAGAGGTGGATGAAGGAAAATAAGAGAAGTGCACTGATCCCTTCCCACATAGCGGCGGCACCGGGGAAGGCTTCCCACACGACACATCATAGAGATTGTAGAGTGGGGTTAATGTATTTATCGCCCCGATCCTCAACTTAGCATGCATTGGCCCCATAGCCTCCCGCGGATCCACTTACCCGTCACCGTCGCCCACAATCGTGGCCGATTTATAACCGGTGCGTGGCAACGTGTTGTCAACAAGTCTGCCTCCCAGATGCACGAGGTCTCTCAGTATGTAATGACGAAAGAACGCATGTCACCGAAATGAATAGTTCCATGGTACCGTTGTGCACACGCTATCTTGGATCAGAAGGTAGGGACCATCTGCTTACAGCAGATTTGAAAAAAAAAAAATGCCCCGAGTTGCACCATGTTTATTGCGGTAGCATAAGTACCCTGTGAGTGGAAAACTAGGCCTGCGGTGTGTGGTGGCAGTGTCAGTAAACGAGTGGCACAATTAAGTGTTTTTTGCTGCGATGTTGCGCCTTAACAATGGTACAAGGCCGTCACTTCCGGATCATGCAAAACATTGATTATGCCTGCTGATATGCCGCATCCTATTTCTAAACCGACCGAAAAGGTACGAAACCACATTTATTTACGAAAATACTGCGTAAAATTCAGGCAAGAGAACGTGTTACAATTATAAAAGTCACGGGTCTTATGTTAGAATAGCGCTCGAACCCGCGGCGTTTATTGCAAAACCATCGCTGGTACTCCTCGGTTACTGAGGCTTTTTTTTCTGCATTGCAACACGTTGACACATCACATCCATGGACAACCAAAACACAATAATGGTCTGCTACTGAGTCAGAACAGCTGTACTCTTTTAACAGTTGCATAAAACAATAAAATGAGTGTTCCTATCGATGCCGCAGATGGGGCTGGGTGGCCGCAGGAAATTAACGCTAGACCCACAAGAGAACAAAATCTCGCTTTTTTACTATTACTACTACAATTCATAAAACTCCCATTGAGCGCGATGTGTAGCACATACGAACAGAAGTGTATTGGCCTATTCTTTCCCGGGATTTTTCTGGCATTGGGTTAAAGGTCCACCAACGTTAACAGTAACCCGCAAATTGACGTAAAGAAAGTTTGACGCTGCTTGGTAGGCCTAACGTTAAGACGAAAAAGGGCGTATTTTTTGTAATTTCTCTGACATCATGCCCAAAGTGGTGCTTTCAACACTATCTATGGTATTCTGAGTACTTCCTTCCACTCGAGCCTCCCGTGGAGGAAATCCATGAAATCGATTCGCCCATGCATTATCCGTGCGGAATCATGTCCTCAGCTGAGTGGAGGGAGAAATTGGAGTGGAGGAGGAACTCAGAATACGGCCGTATATCTGGAATATACTGAGGTCGACGTTATTGGCACGTTACCATGCGCAACTTTACGGCTACCTATCGTTTATTTATTTATTTATTTATTTATTTATTTATTTATTTATTTATTTATTTATTAATACTGCGATCTTTGTTCAAGATCTTAGCAGGGTGGGAGAAACATAATTTAAATGAGTAACTTTCACGGCTAAACACACACACAAACGTAGACAAATATACAGAAAACAGAAGAAGATGCATCATGTGAGCAGGTGCGACTCGAACGCAGATAGTGTTTTTTCGGTTACCGCATTGTTAGAGAGGTTGTTCCAATCGACAATGGTTCTTGTGAAGTATGAGTATTTGAAGCAGTTGTTGCGTGGATTGAGTGGTGTGACTCTTAGCGTATGTCGGCGTCTTGTATCGTAACCAGTTGAAAAGTGAAAGATGTTGGAGGTGTCAATAGCATACTGTCCAGTAACTATTTGATAGAAAAATTTAAGGCGTAGGATTCGATTCCTCTGAGATACTGTTGGCAGGTTGCTCTTATGGAGAAGTGCAGTTATCCACGTGCGCCCGTAAGAATTGTATATAAACCTTACCGCCTTCTTTTGAATGTTTTCTAGTTTTTTTAATATTGGTTTGAGTGTATGGATCCCAAATGATTACGGCATACTCTAGCATGGGACGACTAATTGTGTTGTAAGCTAGGAGGCGCACAGAGGGGGTTGAATATTTTAAGGCAAGTCTTAAAAAGAAGACTTTTCGAAGAGCATTAGCCGAGACAGTATCGATATGCTTATTCCAGTTAAGATCGTTCGAAATCCACAAGCCCAGGTACTTATATTGGTTAACTTCTGTCAGACTAATGTCGCCAGCAGTGTAGGTGTGTGAAAAAAGGGCTTTCTTGTGTGTTATTTTCATAAAAACGGTTTTGTCAAAAATAATGCTCATTTGCAACTGCCGACACCAATCCACAACTTTTTCAAACTCACGATTCAGCCTAGTCTGATCCTCAGCACACATAATTTTGTTGTATAATATACAATCGTCGGCGTAAAGTTTGACACCAACTGACAGTCCGGTAACAATGTCATTTATAAAAATCAAGAACAATAAGGGACCAAGCACCGATCTCTGGGGAACGCCAGAATCAACACGAACATATCTGGAAGACGTACGATTGAAACAAACAAATTGTTGGCGGTTAGATAGGTATGCTGCAATCCATGCGACTAGTTTGTCGTTTTTTAATATGGTGTCTAATTTGTGCAAAAGTTTATTGTGAGAAACTGTATCAAAAGCTTTTTTAAAATTCATAAAAATAACGTCAGTTTGAATTCCATCAATTATTGAACTAGCAAAGTCGTGAAGAGTTTCAACTAACTGCGTACAGGTAGAATGACAGCGCCGAAAGCCATGCTAAAATTTTGTGAGGACGTTATGCTCTTCAAGAAAATTAGAAATGTGCTTACGTATTATGTGTTCTAAAATTTTGCATGAACTAGATAGAATTTAAATTGGGCGACAATTTGGAAAACATGACTTGTCTCCTTTTTTGTGTATCGGCTTGATTCTGGCTGTTCTCCAGTCATCCGGCAACTCACATTAACTCAAAGACCTAGAGAATAAAACAAATAAGTACTTAGCGCACCATTCTGCATAGCGCTTTAAAAACATATTGGGGATGTCATCTGGGCCAGAAGACTTCTTGATTTCGAGCTTCAAAAGTAAATTAAAAACATCCTGTTCAGAAAGAGCTATGTCGGGAATACTCGGACAAGTCGCAACGAATACAGGCAAATTACCGTCATCCTTCGTGAATAGAGACGAGAAATATTCGTTGAACTCAGAACAAATTCCAGAGTCGTCACTAATGCATTCGTTGTCTATCATAAATATATTGTTTGAGCTTGAGATGGGTGTTACCAACCTCCAAAATTGCTGGGGAGACGTCGTTATTAAACTTGGAAGAGTTGTACCGTAATAGTTGGCTTTATCTGCAGCAATTTTTAGTTTTAATTGTCCCGACACTTTATTAATTTTTACTTCGATTTGAGGAATGCTTGAGCGTTTCGATTTTTTCTTAAGGCGCTTAAGCTTACGCTGCAATTCTAACGCCTCCCGAGTAATCCAGGGGTTGTAACGTTTCGATTTTTTGGCTATTTTGGGGACATAACGGTGTATACAATCGAAGACAATATCTTTAAACATGAACCATACATTATTGATATCACAGGTACTGTTGTAAAATATATCGAAGGGAAGGTCCAATGCATCAAGAATAGCTTCTTCATCGGCCCTTGAAAAATTTGGGTAAAACTGCACCCTGTCTGAACTGGTAGGAGGAACGTTTAGTAGACTTAATACTGCAGCTAGGTGATCAGAAATGCCAGCTGTAACCTTACATGACACTTCGTTTTTTATAGTTCCGCTAACAAAAACTAAATCAAGAGTTGCCCGAGAGTCATTCTGAATCCTTGTGTAATTGTCTACCACTTGGAGTAAATCGAAAGTGAAAGCAATGACTAGCATTTTGTTTATAACTAGTGACGATGATTGAGAACAAAAATTGCACCAGTCAATATTAGGTAAATGAAAATCACCAGCTATAATCAGTTTGTCGTACACTTTAACAAAACTGCGTAAATATTCTTCTAATCCTTCCAAAAATGTGGCAGGCGAGCTGGGTGGACGGTAGACAGCTCCCAGGACGTATCTAACATTTTCAAAATATAGTTTACAAAATAAACTTTCTCCCACGGGAACATCTGGCATTTTTATAACTTGGAGTGAATCCCTAAAGACGATCGCTACACCGCCCCCTTTTCTGTCACGGTCTTTGCGAAGCACATGATAATTCTTTGGTAGAAATTCACTGTCGTAAATGTCGCTGTTTAGCCAGGTTTCGGTAAGTACAGCAATGTCTGGGTCGTGTTCAATAAACAATCGCCCAAACAAGGGCGATAAAAGCACATACCCAACTGCATATAATGGTTAACGCCTGCAATGCTTTTTCCGCATTCTACTAAAATTAAACCTATCGGTGCGCTTCGAGGTCGAGTGACGCTAAGACCTACACGCAGTGATGACTTTGGTGTACTTGGCACGCATTTATGCTACATTTTAGTGATATCAGACGTCGAGCCAAACATGAGAAATCCCACGCAAAGTCTCGGGATTTTAAAGCAAACCTTTTTATCTCTACCCCCCAAGGGTTCGTTCGCGACCATTGGTGTCAACAGAAAACTCCCGCAAACAAATAAAAGAATTAACTGGCACCACCAGGAATCGAACCTGGAACTAATAGAGCAACAAAGCGAGAGCTTTTTGTCTTACCGATTTAGCTACGAGCCCACATGAAACACACCATTTATTTCCACAGATATACATATGTACATGATACACAGGCGCGAAGCAGGCAGACAGCAGCAGTGGGAAAAGTATCTTTAACAGAATTAGGTGATTATTCGAGCCTGGAGCAGAAGTTGGGGGGGGGGGACGGGTTGGTGGTAACATAATCCAAAGAGTGATTGGACAGTGTTGTTGTGACAAGAGCCTATGTTAGTTCTATTTCATCGTCGTGAAATATGAGTGAAGGGGACAGTGTTTTTGATGCTGATGAACACCCCTCCCCCTCACCTGCTGCGGTGGTCATGACGGTACAGGGCCAAATTAATATCCCCTGGAAACACTTTATTATCAGAGATGTCTTCATGTAGCCATTTCTCTGTTAGTAAAACGACGTCAGCAGTGATGTCTTCAATAAATATGTAGGCGGCCGATGAGGCGGTGCGGCCGAGCCAACGTTTATTGTGGTTGAGTTGGCTGTACTATGGTCGGAACGACGCGCATAGAACGAGGGGGCCCTTCCCCAGGTGTGCCGGGTGCCGAGTGTCTTCCGTGCCAGCTGGCCAATCTCTGATGATGATGGTGGCGCCTAAGAAGATGATGATGGTGGCGCTACAGTGCGCCCCCACTAGCGTGAAGCGCGGTAAAGTGAGAAATGTAAATAAATAACAATGCACGAAAATACACTATGCACTATCTACAGGTATGTACAATTTGTCCGTAGTCAGGAAGAGTCCTTGGGCAGTCAGTGGTCAAGTGGCAGTAGGTTGACTAACGGCACGGTCCTGGTCGTCGGCGAGGTAGCGTCCGGGATCTGGGGAAACCTCTGGTGGGCGAGGGTGGGAGTGCGGCCGCGGACGCATTGCGGGGTGCGAAACGGCTGCTGCAATTCATGGTGGCGCGAACGGCAGGCGTAACTGGAAGGACAGCCACAAGGTGAAGCGTGGCGCGACAGAATGACGACCGGAGTGGCTTGACTGTGCTGTGGTGTGAGCTCTGGGGATGTGTCGCTGTCTGGGCAACTTGCGCACGCGCCGTGAGAGACGGAGCAGCGGAGGGCGCCAACGACAAGCGTCTCTCCAACCACCGGTGTGTCGGGTTCCTGACGTGCAGTGCACTCGCGCTGGTTTCATCCGGAGTCGGAGTGCAGAGCGCCGGTGACACCGTAAACCGAATACGCTCCTGTAGCAGGAAATCGGTCGAGGTGGGGTGACCTTTTCGTGGCGCGTCTGACTGCATAGGAACAAGACATTCTTTCGGCGACGTTTGTTGGCACGTTTGTCCCGCAATTGTTTCTACGGTGTCTTCATCATAGCCAGGGTGTCAGGACTATCGGGGCAGTCTGATCAGCTTCGAGTGTCAGTTGCACATCCGAGGATCTCGAGCTGTTTACTGCTGGAAGCTGTTCCACCGGTGACGGGAAAGAGGTCTCGCGTGTGCGGGGAGGAAAAGGGTCTGAAAGATCCTTCTCACCCGTGCCGTGCGCCGAAGGCGGTGAAGTTTCCCAGTTGTTAGCGGCAAAACAGTCGACACCTGGGTGGGTTTCTGCAGCAGACACCACAACGTGTGGGACTGCGCCATGGTGTGGCGTCGAGTTGGCTAAGTGAAACGCCAACTCGGAAGTGCCGCAAGTCGTAGTCGGGGTTCGCGCTTGGTGGTTAGGCGAGGGTGGAGCTGCCGGCGACGTGTAATCCACGGATGCCGTTGGAAGGCGTGGTGGTGGGGACAAAGGCGTTCCAATACCGTGGTGGTTTAGGACAGCGGCCTTCAAGTCGTCATACGCACCGGGTCCTGGGGTCGGCAGCTGGATCTGCTCAATGAGGTCTGCAGGTAGCTTCTGTAGTGTCACGAGGTACCTGATTACCGGGGACCAGATGTCGTTTACATAAAAATGGCTCTCCAGAATGACGAACCATGCAGAGTGGTTTGTGATGGCGCCAAACGGAATCATCAAGGGAAGGTCAGGGAAGGCGGGGAACGTTATTCGCGTGCCGTCGTCCGCGTTGTCGCTGTGGAAGCAGCGTTGCGAAACCATGGCGAACCCGCTTGTCCGGGTCACCAAATTGTAGGCGGCCGATGAGGCGGTGCGGCCGAGCCCACGTTTATTGTGGTTGCGTTGGCTGTGCCATGAACACGACGAGGCGCGTAGAACGCGGGTGCCGTTCCCGAGGTGTGCTGGGTGCCGAGTGTCCTCCGTGCCAGCTGGCCAATCTCTGATGATGATGGTGGCGCCTAAGAAGATGATGATGGTGGCGCTACAAATATCTATAATGAATAACGTTTGGGAATGGTGCTGCGCATGTGGGTAAAGGCAACGTTTAAGTGCCCAGGAAATGAGACTGACAAGTGAGGCGAAACTGCAGAAATTCTTTTGTTCTTAATCATTTTCCAGCATCAGAAACACTTTGGGGTACGCTATCTGCAGTAGTGCCTACAAGAGCGGCTGGTGTACTTTCTGATGGGTAATTCTGTGCGGTTATTTGTGTTTTCCTTTACTGTGTCCAAAGCGGCGTCGTAGAAGTAACACTTTGAACCCACATGAGGTTTATCAAGCTGTAGTTTAAACGCACATTTTTGTGGGCGGATGGTCTGTAACAACTTGGACCGTACGAAAAGTGTGACCGATGCAAAATCTTCACGTATAGGAAACTGTGTGTTTTAGTTTTGGGCCACAAGCGACGATGCTTTGTGTTGTTTTGAAGTTTACCAGTTTTATTGTAATTGGGCGTTTCTTGTTTCTGAAATATACCTAGGCAATAACCTCGTTCTGTGTCGGTGGAATTTAGTTCAAGATTTCACTGAGTTGGACGAGATTCAAGTACATTTTTTCTGGTTGTTTCCACGTCTTTTTTGCACAAGCATTGAGGCCTTGAAAAATAAGGTTATTTCGGCGGATGCGATTGTTCGCGTCAATGTGTGCGGCTTTAGGAACTTCCAGTTCTTGTTTTATCTGACACGTTTCGTCCATTTCCGCACTAATAGTTGGTTCAGGCTGTTTCATTTCAAGCAAATTAATTCGATTTCTCATCGATTAATTGAGTTCTTCGTCAGCAGATTGAGCTGCCTTTGTGTGAGCAAGTTCTGTAGGGAAATTAGTTTGGGCTTCTTCCAGTCATTCAATGCAGGTGACTAGAGCAATGATGCCAGATTTAGGAGGACCAGGATTCACTTTTACATTACCCGAAAGCAACAAAAGCAATTCCGACAACATTTGTCATGAAATCGCATCACTAAGCGCAGTAAGCCTACAATGGTATTTGGAATCGTATGGGCATGAAATTGTAAAAAGGCAGCGATATCTAGTTTGATATTCCTTATAGCAGTGAAGGTCACAAGCCTGGAACGAGAAGCGCGTTCAGCATGTTGCTGCGTACAATGTCATGCCCCGAGCTTCCTGCGTGCTTTTCCAGAATATGTACTCAGTCGTGAAGGTGACGTTGAAGATGGGCCCGGATGGTTGCCAGATGAAAACCAGTTTGTGAGAATGAAGACCAGTTACTCGGCGTAATCATCTGGTTATTGGGCAGCAGCGCGAAGAATCCGAGGGGATCTTTATCCATGGCGAAAGATGACCGTCCATCGAAAGGTCATGCATTTCCAATGAGCCAGTACGAGACAGCCCGGAACACTATAAACGCGTTCAGCGTGTTGCGGTGGACGATGTCGTGCCCGCAATGTCTTCGTTCGAATTATCTGTGGCGTAACTTACTCGTGTTTGTTCGAATTAATGGGCGTCTTTATGCAGTGAAAGCTCGTTAATTCAACTTGAATAATTTCGGTTTATGAATAATTCGAACTCTATGATTTCGTCGGGCCAAGATTTCATGAACGCGTAATGAGAACACGACGGGCCTCTATAACGGATAACGCAAACTACGCGCCGAAGTGCCGGCAGCTTGGGGCCTGACGCACGGCCAGAGCAACGGCCGCGCTGCCTCCACGCGAGGCTGCATCGCCTGGAAAAAGGAGACAAAAACAGATGGAGAGTGAAAGCAATCCAAAACCCCCATATGAGACGTTTTAGAAGGAGCTCCTTTGCAGACTACGTACACGTGGACACAAGTTCAGGAAATGGGGCGTGCTGACAGATGGCTTCAGGTCTCTTCTATTTGGCCTGCACTTTCAGCATAAGTTCATGATTACAGTGGCGCACGTGCCGCCACTTTAGAACCAGTCCTGTAGTTTTGTCGTCTTCTTCATCTGCTCTCTAGGAAGTGCAGGAAAAGCCTTGAACTCATCCAGCACTCTCTTCACCATCGGTAAATTGATCAAAAATGTGCAGGCTTCGCGCGCTGTTCTCCGCAATCGAAGAGGCGAGTGTTGGTCTACTTGAATGAATTCAACAAGTGCAGCCAAATTGAACATACCTATCATTTGTGAGGTCAGAAGCGTTGGACCTATCGCTGCCAGTGGCTACGAGGAGGTGGCCGACTAAGCACCAGTGCGACCATCACTGGGAAGTAGTGACCGCGTGAAATGCTACCCGTTCCTTCTTCAGTTTCGGAGTACAGTTTAAACTGTGTGAAACCAATTTGAAAAAAGGTCGCAATGTTTTGCTAAATCCAGGTGTTCGTTACATGTAGTTTTCCCCTGAATACTGCCAGAAATCACACAAGGACGAACACAAAATGTTGAGGTGGTTGCGCCTCGCAAATACTTCAACAGAAAAATATAACTGTGAGATATTCGCTCGCAGGCAGTTCTGTACAAGCGAAGACCCGACACGGCACTCCAAGGACACTGAATTCCCTACAGGGTTTGTCGCCGTCCTGCGCGCCGACGTAACGACGCAAATGTCGCATCAAACTCCGTCAAACCTTCACCGTCAGCACGATGTTGAAAGCTTCGCAAGTGCCGTGCTTCCGACATTTCTTCTGTAGCCAAAGTGTTTTCATGAGCGTACAGAAAACCTGGAAGCACAGCAGCGTCGGGCTCACCACCTTTCGTGCGTAGTTCGTCACACGCTTCGGTCGTATCCACAAGATTCGAAAGTCCCTCAGCGCACACTTCACCTTCAACAACCCCTTGAATTTCCACTTTGACGGAGCGATTCGCGATGGTGTGCACTGTGACTTTCATTCAGGACGCAGCAAGTACCTCGGCGGTATAGCGACGAAATACCATTTCTTGCAGTGCGCCGACAGAGCTTTCGGTGTGGGTGAAATTAGCGGTGTAGAATGCGGGTACGACTGATTCGCAACATGCTCTTTGAACTGAAGCAAAAGCGGAGGAGCGCAGGGTGCAGCTAGGCGCAACAGCGGAGAATAAGAAAATGTATCGGCAAGGGTACTGGCCCAGTGCACGTATCGACATGACGGCCGCGAGCTCCCGACACGTGACATCAGCGCCTCCATTACCTTCTCTTTCCTCCCTGCTGCGATCGCATGCGGTCCACTCGCGACCGCACGCTGCCTTTATTTATTTCGTGCAAAAACTTGCGACTCCCGCTCACGAACTTCTCCTAAACTATAGCTGAAAATAATTAAGGGTCGCGGTTGAAAAGTCGTTACATCATGGTCAACACCTCGCCACCTTTGGAACATTGAAGTCGGAAATACATGCGCTTCTGTGAATGCGGCATTGGTGAATAAAAAAATCGTTAAACTCAACAAATAATTAAAAAGAGGTTTGTTACCTCCAGGTTTTTTTTACTGCCATTTTGACACAGGGCATAGGTAACAGGAAAATGATGGACAAAGCAGGACAAAGGTACGGCACTGAAGGAAAACAAAAAACAACAAACACACACCCAGTGTGATGTGGGCGCACTACAGCAAACTATAGAGTCCAGTTTCGGAAATGAATTCCAACAATTTCTTGTGAAGTGGGCCGTGCGTCCACCGATGAATATCGGGAGGGCGGCCTGGGTGATGTCCTGTCAAGCTCGGGCTGGTTAAAGCCCTGGACACGTCCCTAGCAAGTGTTCCTATGTCGCCTCAGCAACAGGGGCAGGGCAGTAGGGGCAGGTCGCGGAGGGATCCGCAAGACTAGCAGTCCACGTTGCTCGTACAGAAGGCGTCAGTGCGACGCGCAGGCGGATGCTCCGCAGCACGACCTCGTCACCGTGGGTTAAGCCGCCAGGAACGTCAGTCCCACGCGGAGGAAGAAAGGCATGCGTGGAGCGCCGAATAATATCTTTCTTTATGAGTAGGGTGTCTTTTAGTGATGAGGAGGAGGAGAAAAGCGAAAGGAAAGGCCGAGAGGTTATCCAGGCTGAGAGCCCGGATTGCTACTCGGCACTGGGGAAGGGGTGTTCAGGGGATAAAAGAGATGGCAGGCGAAAAAGGGGGGATAGGAGCGGGGTCGCGCACACACTTTAGTCCCTTCGTGGGCACTAGAGCCTCTCAGCTAAACCTGTGTCCTTCATAAAACGCAGAAGGGCTTTTGTTGCCTTCTGCGAAGTCGATTGTAGCGATCTTTGTCCTAGAATAGTCTCTAGCTTGAACTCTTGATTGTCCAATCTTCTGAGCTCGGCTGCCAAAACGCGTCTTTCCGATGAATACTCGGGGCAACAACAAAGCACATGGTCGATTGTCTCTTCAACCTCGCAGGCGTCGCAGTGAGCACTACTGGCCATCCCGATGAGGAAGGAGTAGGTTTTCGTGAAGGCCACTCCCAACCACAGCCTACAAAGTAAAGTAGACTGTGATCGAGTCAGCCCACACGGAAGACGACGCTGGAGTAGAGGGTCCTGGTTGTGGAGGCGCGGGTGCACAAAGCCCGGTGTATTCCATTGAATAATGGAGGTCGTCCGCGGGAACTGACGAAGCAGCCTAGCGGCATCAGTCCTTGCAAGCGGAAGCAAGATGGTCCTTTCACTGTCATGGCCTGTCCGGGCAGCTGCATCAGCCGAGACATTGCCGGTGATTCCACAGTGACTTGGCAGCCACTGAAATACAATGTTATGGCCCTTTATGACAGCCTGGTGAAATAATTCCCGAATTTCTGTCACTAGTTGGTGCAAAGGACCGTAGCGCAGGGCTGCTCGGAAGCTTTGCAGGGCGCCTTTGGAGTCGGTAAAAATGGACCATTTTTGGGGAGAAGCTTCCATGATGTATTGAAGAGCTTCACGAATGGCTGCAAGTTCAGTAGCCGTCGAGCTCGTTACATGGGCGACACGGAATCGAATCTTGGTTGATTCTGATGGTATAACCACCGCACCTGCCGAACTCGAGGACGTCACAGAACCGTCTGTGTATACATGCTTCCGGTCATTGTGTTGTTCGTACAGTAACTGTATAGAAAACTGTCTGAGAGCCAGTGGTGGTAAGTGGGCCTTTTTTCCAATGCCCGGAACATGCAGACGAATATCCGGTGTTGCCAGGCACCACAACGGGGAGGACGGTGTGACCGCAGGCGTGTAGTCTGACGGTACCTCAGCCCTGTGCGCTGCGACAATGGCTGCAAAGGAAGAGCGTGGTCGCCTCTGAGGAAGCTGCGCAAGGTGGTGACTTGGTAGCCTCGTGAGGAGCCTGATGTGTAGGCGTAGCGTCTCAGTGGTCACATAAGTTGCTGTAGGATAGTCTTGGGCAATGTATAATGTGCCCACTGTTGAAGCACATCGCGGCAAACCAAGACACGTGCGGAGAGCCTGCGCTTGGATGCTTTTGATCACCCGAAGGTTAGAGGAGCATGTACCGGATATCGCTGGCAAGCTGTAGCGCAAAACTCCCAAGAAGAGTGCCTGGTACAGTTGCAGCATTCCTC
This sequence comes from Haemaphysalis longicornis, assembly GCF_048455015.1. Lineage (NCBI taxonomy): Eukaryota > Metazoa > Arthropoda > Arachnida > Ixodida > Ixodidae > Haemaphysalis > Haemaphysalis longicornis. Next base: position 219,610,414 of record NW_027526335.1, read on the forward strand.
TGACCGATGTGCCCCACGTCTTTCCAGCGAGAAATTTGAAAATGTGGGCGATGGCAGTGAGTTTCTTCTTTAAGAAAGACACATGTGCGCTCCATGACAGGTCCCTGTCGATGATCACGCCAAGAAATTTGTGATTTCTGGAGTAAGGTATCGACTTTCCATTGATGGTTATGGGATATCGGGACATGGGTGTGCGGGTAAACGCAACGACCGCGCACTTTTCACTAGAAATACTGAGTCCTTGCTTTCGGAGGTATGCCCTCGTCACATTGGCCGCTTTTTGAAGCCGTGCTCGCAGCTGAGGTCGATTAACAGCCGAAGCCCAGAGGCAGATGTCATCGGCGTAAATGGATATACGGACAGTCTTCGGTAGAGCGTGGACAAGCCCGATTATCGCTAGGTTGAAGAGGGTTGGGCTTAGCACCCCACCTTGAGGAACACCACGTTTGATGATGTGCTGCGATGTTGGGCCGTCTTCTGTCATTACAAAAAATGATCTTTCGGACAAGAAGCTGTGTATCCATTTGTAAATTCTGCCACCGAGTCCAAAGTGCTGAAGGGCGTCTAGTACTGACTCGTGAAGCACGTTTTCATAGGCCCCCTTGACGTCGAGAAAGAGGGCTGCTGAGAGCCGTTTGCGGCTTTTTTTCTTGCTGTACAAACGTGACTAGATCTACCACACAGTCAATAGAAGAACGCCCTCGTCGAAAACCGGCCATAGCCCCCGGATAAGCGTTGTGGTATTCGAGGAACCACTGTAGCCGCGTGAGGATCATTCTTTCCATGACTTTGCCAAGGCAGCTTGCCAGGGCAATGGGACGGTAGGATGCCAGATCAAGGGTATTTTTGCCAGGCTTTAGCAATGGAACGAGACGGCTTGTCTTCCACTGTAGGGGTACGACACCATCTGTCCATGTCTGGTTAAATAGGTCCAGAAGCGCTTGTCGAGCTCCAGGGCCTAGGTGGCATAAGGTGGAGTACGTTACTCCATCATGACCCGGTGAAGAACGACGCCTGCAGGATGCCAGGGCTGCCTCTAATTCTTCCATTGAAAAGAGAACATCCATACGTTCTTCACGGGAACAAGGAGCTTGGCTGTTCCTCGCAGATACAACGTTATCAGTTGTTGCAGCAACCCTCACGCAGAAATCCTCCGCAACTTCCAACTCCCTACGGTTTTCATGGACTGCCAATGCCTTGAACGGGCATCGCTGCTGCACAGGCATCGCCAGTCCACGCACTGTTCTCCATATAGAGGACAGAGGCTTCCGAGGGTCGAGAGACTCACAAAATGATTTCCACCTGTGTGCCTGGACCTGCGCGATGCGTCGCTGTATTTGCTTCTGTGTGCGTCTGGCAGCCCTTAAGTCGTGCACGGATTTTGTACGCCTGTACCGTCGCTCGGCGCGCCGCCGAATTGCTCGCAGGCGTTCGAGTTCGATATCAAAATCCGTGACTCTTGCAGATAACGAGGTATATCTCCTGGATGATTGGGTTGCATTACTGATAGCAACCTCGAGGCTTGTTGAAAGCCCATCTCGGCAGGCGTCCTCCATCGTGGATTGGAATTTAGGCCAGTCAATATAAGCGGTTACAGTGGGCGAGAAAGACTGATGGAATCCCATAATCTTGATGTATGTGGGAATATGGTCGCTGCCGTGAGTTTCAATATCAGTGAACCAGCGTAGACGGCCAGCCAAATGAGTTGAAGCCAAGGAAAGGTCTAGAGAGCTCCCGTATGATGTGCCACGCAGAAACGTAGGGCTGTCATCATTTAGCAAGCACAGTCCATATTGAGATGCCAACGATGCGAGTCTTCGGCCCCTGTGGTTCATCTTGGAGCTTCCCCAGAGTGGGTGGTGGGCATTGAAATCTCCGGTGATGATCCAAGGGCCGGGTGCTGTTCTGAAGACATACTTCAATCTCTGGACGTCAATATTAGCTGATGGAGAAATGTACGCACCGAGAAGGGTGAAGGAGAGCTTGTGATTCTTTACAGTGAGGCACACATATTGGTTGGTGTCATGCGGCCGTAATGAATGCACTGTATAGATGAGTTCTCGGCGGATGAATACCACTACTTTGCTGCGGTTCCCACAGGTTGAAGTTTCGATGCTTTGATAGCCGGATAGTCTAATGGGAGTGGGTAGGTTTGGTTCACATATCACAATAATCGGGAAGAGATTCGTACGCACAAATTGGCGAAAATCAGAGAGTCGAGGTTTTAAGCTTCTGGCATTCCACTGCAAAATGGAAGCTCCACGTATTTCCTGACGTACTGATGAAGACACCTTGGCCATGTTTTCACTCGAGGCTAGCAAGTAGTGGATCCAGGGCGTCCAGGACTTCCATAGCGCACGAGGCGGTTGGCGTCTTTAGAGTATAAAGAAGCTTGCGAGTGGCGTTGATGAGCGCCCTGAGCACTGCGATGACTTGCAGATCTTCTTTCTTTGAAGAGGCATTCGAATACTGGTGCGACTTAGCATCCTCCCGTCGGGGCTCCGTAGGTGACAGAGACGGCAGCCTGGGCCAATCCTCCGCCGATGGGGACGACTTCCCAGTTTTGTTGGCTTTCTCAGTTGAAGCTGTAGCCAAGCAGATTGTTGGCTCCGCTGGTGGTGGCGTTGCAGGTGGAGGTAGCGACTGGGGCGGGGGCGGAGGCAGTGCCTGCGACGCTGGAGGATCCTCACGTAAGATGTCGTAGACGGCCTTTGTCACGAAAGCGCTCGATGACCTACGCCGTCGCGATCGTCGGCGCCTTCGCACTTTTGCAGATGCGTCTTTATGTGACGAGTGGTCTTTTACCATCTGCTTCAGAATCTTCTGTTCCTCTTTTAGGCGAGGGCAGGTCTTTGAAGAGGCATCGTGTGCGCCTTGGCAGTTGGCACATTTAAGGACACCTACGGTGCAAGCTTTGGCATCGTGAGATCCGGAACATTTCGAGCATACAGTGGTGCGTCCACAAACGCTGCTGACATGGCCGATCTTCAGGCATTTGTGGCACTGTAATGGTTTCGGCACGAAAGGCCGAACTGCGTGCCGAAAGTGGCCGACCTTCACATGTGCCGGGATGCCGTCACCTTGAAACACAAGCTTAACGCAGCGTGATTTTCCCAGACGAGTGACCTGCTTGATGGTCGCGTCTTCCGTCGCCGGTTTTATGAGAATGGGTAAGTCGGCATCTGGAATGGAGACGTCGACATCATAGACGACGCCCACGGACGCGCCCTGGCCTGGAGATATGTAGGCACGAACTTTCATTTCCCCCAACGTGGCTAGTTGGTGCAACGTTTCAACTGCAGCTGAATGCTGAACGTCTATGGCCAAAATATTCTTTCGTGTGTTGATCCTGACCTCCTTAATTTTCCCCGGCAGAATGGCTTCCAAGGAGACAGAAATCGCTTGCCGGTTGAGCATCCTGAGGTTGTCGTTCGGGGACTCCGGCACGAACAAGACGGTGTGAACAGGGGGCCTTGCCGGGGTAGTAACAGTCGATGCGCTCGACGTCGAGGATGTTCCAGTCGACCGCGAAGCCGCTGCCCGCAGCCTTCTTTTAGCCTTCTTACCGAGGACCAACTCAAAGTCGTCGTCAGTGCTGTCATCGCTGGGCACAGAATACAGCTCGGTGTCCTCGGAGCCCGCCTCACTCGGGAGGCAGATTCGTTTCCTTGGCGTGGCACTGTCCGACGGCGGGTTACCTGGCGGAGTGTCCGCAGGCTCCACTTCCATCATATCCGCTAGCAGGGAGCGGTGTCCCGGCGAGATAAACGTAAAAAAACGCGAAAACTAGAAGACCGACAGAGCAGCGATCCGCTGAGAAGCACTTCGTCGTCGGCTCCAGAAACGGGAATGGGAACACTACTTGATACAGGTGAGCGGCCGAGTCGGTGAGAGCGTGCGTGGTCGTGCTCCGGCGGGTCCAGAGGACCCGCACAGGGGACAGGAATGATTGGAGTATCGGGTGCACCTCGCATGTAATGCCCACAGTACAATTTACGCGCCGGAGCTCTCGAGCAGCCTGGGTGGAATCAGTGTATAATACCAGGCGGGGTGATGGGGTAGCGCAGAGCTCGGAAGCTAAAGTTCAGAGGCCATCACGAATGGCAACCAGCTCCGCCAACACAGAACGAAGTGGCGCTTTGTGATATACGTGCATGTCTGGTTGATGGATGGCATAGTGGGGCAGACAAGGCTTGTGTGGAGGATGCCGTCGGCTACCCATGCGTCCACATGCGTTTGAAGGCCATCTGGCGAGTCAGGAGGGAGCGGTTGGTTGGCTTGCTTTTCTTGGTGGCGAATGCTGTTTGTGCACCATAGAAGCCGGTTGTCCGTAGATTGAGGTCGCTGCCATGGAAGGGGCTCCGCTGAGCGAAGTAACAGAGGCGAAGGACGATCATAGTAGTGTGAATTGCTGCCGCGGCAAAAATCGATTGCATTTTTAAACGACGAGCCGATCGACGCTGATGTACAATTTCATCCAGCGTGTTCAGTGGCGCCTCGGCTTGAAGTGCCAGTACAGAGGTCATGCGAGGGAGTCCGGTAATAACTTGCATTGCTTCTCTCTTTTGAGTTTCTAAGCGATTCCAGTCGCGCAAGGCAGGGTGTTGAAACTGGGATAAGTAAACGAGTCGAAGCTGGAAGATACACCCGCCGCGGTGGCTCAGTGGCTAAGGCGTTGCGCTGCTGAGCACGAGGTCGCGGGTTCGATTCCCGGCCGCGGCGGCCGCTTTTCTGATGGAGGCGAAAAGCAAAAACGCCCGTGTGTACGAGATTTCGGCGCACGATAAAGATCCCCAGGTGGTCAAAATTAATCCGGAGCCCTCCACTACGGCGCGCCTCATCGCCTGCGTTGCGTTGGCGCGTTAAACCCCACAATCAATCAATCAATCGAAGCTGGAAGATAGAACGCACTAGCGTACGCACGACTCAAGAGCAGGCACCCCCTGACTTCTGGCCGATTCGGAGGAAGAAGTACAAAATGCCGGTGGCCTTCTGTCGGGTGGAGAGGACCCATGAGGATGCTGACCCAGCTGCACTGATTTCCAGCCCCAGTATATGCACATTATCACGACGACAAAGACGACGCAGTTGTCTTCAAAGGAACCAAGTTTATTGGAGCGAATTTGTGCTCCCCTAACAACTGCAAGAATACACATGCGGTGAAGCAGCAGTCAACAAAGTGACGTGCTCAATCGAGCCCCGCCGATTCGCATTCCGCGGCGTTTGCTCTGCAGGCTTTTATCTGTCGGTGCGAGTGTTTCTGGAACAGTCGATTTACATCCAGACATTGTAGATCAAAGAAAGTTATTTCGGGCTAGTGACATCAGGGCGAAACAGCTTGCTTATCTGAACGAAACAGCCTGCGTATCTGAATGAGATAGCCTATGCGGCATAAAAATAAAAATGTAATACGCGCTTCGCTTGGGACACAGATAACAGAGCTGGGTGTGGCCGGGCAGAAAAAACAAACAATAAATAAACAAGCCCATACATGGTTCGCGCCATTATACCCTTCTGGAAGACAACGGCTACTACAGCGACTCCATGCTGGGCTTCCGCTCGCGCCTGGGAACGCAGGACGCGATGCTGTTGCTGCAACGCGAAGTGCTGGAGCCCCCCGGAGGAGTCCCGCAGAAAGACAACCGCGCCGTCCTGGGCCTGGACTTGCAGAGCGCCTTCGATAAAGTGAAGCACTCGGCGGTCCTGGCCCAGGTGGTGAAGCTCAACATGGGAAGACGCACCTACGATTACATACGATCGTTCCTGACCCGACGCACGGCCAGGTTGGAGGTGGGCGGAGACCGACTGGAAGAAAGAGTGCTGGGAAGCGTGGGCACCCCCCAGGGGTCCGTGATCTCTCCGCTCCTCTTCAACCTGGTCATGATCGAGGTGGCCCGGCGCCTGGAGACGCTGGGACCGCGGATAAAATTTTGCATATACGCGGACGACGTGACCATCTGGGCGACCGGCGGCAGCGACGGGGACATCGAGGCCGGTCTCCAGGCGGCGGTGGACGCCGTCGAGGCCGCGCTCGAGGGCACGGGCCTCCGGTGTTCGCCGCAAAAGTCCCAGCTGCTGGTCCTGCCCCCGCCGGGACGCTGGAGGAAACGAGCCGCAGAGGAAGCGGAGCGTAACATCATTGTCAGGGCCGGCGACGGCACGCCCGTCCCGCACGTCCAGGGCCTTCGAGTCCTGGGTATGTACGTGGACGCTCACCGCACCAACGGGACAGCGGCCCGTCACATCGCGACCAAGATCGGGATAGCGACACGCCTGATCAAGCGCGTGGCGTCGCGGTCGCGCGGAGTTCGAGAGGCGAGCCTCCTGCGTATGCTGCAGGCCTTTGCAGTCAGCCACGCAGCGTACGAGGGAGCGTTCCACCGGTGGACCGAGGCGGAACGGCAACGCATAGACGCGGCTATCCGCAAGGCATACGCGGGAGCCCTGTGCCTGCTGAACGGGACCCGGACGTCGGCCTTGCTGTCTCTGGGAGTACACAACACGCTCTCGGAGATCAGCGAGGCCCAGAGGACTGCACAGCTGACGCGCCTGGGCCGCTCCGCGGTCGGGAGGCGCCTCCTGGAACGAGTGGGCCTGACGTCCCCGGAGGAACCGAGCCCCGAGTTGACGCCGCTGAGCGAGGTGACGACCAGGAGACTGGTGGTGTATCCGCTGCCGAGGAACGTGAGCCCGACGGAGAACGTGGAGAGACGAGCGGCGCTCGCCAGGGCGCTGCTCCGCCAGTACGGGAACGACGACGGCGCCGTGTACGTGGACGCCGCCCGTAGCAGGAACAGACCGAACACCTATGTGGCGGTGGCAGTGTCCGCGACCACGGGTGAAGTGAGAACCGCGTGTAGCGTGCGCGCCCGAAGCGCGTGCCAGGCCGAGGAGACGGCGATAGCCCTGGCCGCGTGCTCCCCGGGCGTGCGAACAGTACTGAGTGGCAGTAAGGCAGCGATCCGTAACTTTGCGCGCGGAGCCGTGTGCGGTGCGGCTGCGCGAGTGTTGCGTGAGGGCAAACTCACGACACAGTTAGTGCTAAGGTGGTTCCCGGCCCACGCGGGCAGGGACTTAGTGCCGAACTCCCCGAATCGCAACGAGGAGGCGGACGCCGCGGCCCGTGGTCTCGCCACGTGCCGGACCGCGGCCGCTCCCGCCCCGAAGAGGCGACGACGACCACGAGTGAAGACGACGAGACGCCGCTGACAGACTACGGCGGTATCCTCGCATGGCATCGGGAACAGAGGCGCGACTTTCCGCCCCCGCACCGGGACCTGACCCGGCGAGAGGCGGTGGGACTGCGCCAACTCCAGACCGAGACGGTGCTAACCCCGGCGCTCGCGCGCCACGTGTGCCCCGAGCTCTTTGCGAGCGAAGTGTGCAGTGTTTGTGCGCGAGCGACGGCCACCCTGGCCCACCTGATGTGGGGTTGTGACGCAGTGTGCGCGGACGGTCAGACGTTACCGCCGCGAGTGAGACAGTGCGTGGGGTCCGCGGACCCGAGTGACCAAAGGAGGGCCGTCCAGCAGCTCGAGGCTGCCCTGGCCCTGCAGAGACGAAAGGGCGACCGCCCCAGTAGTCCGAGCGGGGTAGGGGCGCACCAAAGCCTTGGGTCCTAGGCCCGACGTGAACTCTTAGGACTATAAGAGTAGCGTAAGGTAGGGTGACCCCCGCGCCCTGCGCGGCCGGTGGGGATCCCGCATGCCGGACGTGTGACAATAAAGTCTTTTCTCTCTGTCTTTCTCTCTCTAAGAAGGCATTGATCCGATGCTTAAGTAAAAGGCAGTCCAAACAAACAACAAAAAAACTCCGTCGTCTTGCATAGGAGGGTTTCAAGCGAACCACGTGGACGACTTCGAGCCGCTTGCGTCGTCTTGATATTCCGGAATCACCATCGCGGGTCACCTCGTAGGTAAGTTTGCCGACAAGTCGTATAATCTGGTAGGGTCCGAAATACCATCGCAGAAGCTTCTCACTGAGTCCGTGTCGTCGAATGGGAGTCCAAACCAAAACGCGATCCCCTGGGTGGTACTCGGCGTCTCGGCGGCGGAGGTTGTAGCGCCCGGCATCCACCAGCTGCTGGTCCGTTGTACGAACTCGAGCGAGCTGGCGGGCCTCCGGCGCACGCCGAAGGTATCCTTTTACGTCGGGGTTGAGGTCGTCGTCTTCTACATGCGGACGCAACGTGCGCGTGGCATGTCTCGCCTCGTAGTCGGGCGTCTTCCGTAGACAAGCTCTAACGGGGTCATCTGCGTAGTTTCCTGGATAGCCGTGTTATACGCAAACGTGACATACGGGAGCACTTCGTCCCAAGTCTTATGTTCATCGTCGACGCACATTGACAGCATATCCGCGATTTTCTTGTTCAGACGTTTTGTAACTCCGTTCGTTTGGGGGAGGTACGACGTCGTTATTCGGTGATCCGTGTTGCTGTAGCGTAATATTTCTTGCATCAGCTCCGCAGTAAAGGCCGTTCCGCGGTCCGTGATTTCGACTTACGGGGCTCCACGTCGCTGCACAACTTGGCTTATGAAGATCTTTGCGACTTCTTGTACAGTCCCCCTCGGAAGAGCGGCGGTCTCTGCGTATCGCGTCATGTAGTATGTCGTTACGACAATCCACTTGTTCTCGGATCGGGATATAGGGAACGGGCCCAGATTATCCATTCCAATCTGATGGAAGGGCTTTTACGGGACGGCGATCCGCTGCAGATGTCCGGCGGGTCTCATCGGTGGCGTTTTTCGTCGCTGGCAGTCACGGCAGCTCCGGACGTAGTGGGTGACGTCGGATGTAGGCGGGGCCAGTAGTACTTCACCTTGATTTTTCCAATTGTGCGGGCTGTGCCGAGATTGTGGCACGCTTCCAAAGTTTCGTCACGAAGGTCGGCGGTGATGACAAAAAGATAATTCGTTCTCGTTCCTGGGCTGAAATTCTTTGAGAGAACGGAATTTTTCAGGCTGAATGCTAGTAGGTTGCGTTTGAGGGTTCTAGAGACAGCGACGTTGCATCCTTCGAGGTAGTCGATTATGACGCGTAAGTCGGGGTCGGCACACTTCTGGGCGGCTAGGTAGCTCTCTGTCACGACTCCGAAGAACGCGCTGTCTTCACCAGAGTCTTGTGGTGGTGGGTCGACGGGAGCGCAGGACAGGCAGTCGGCGTCAGAATGTTTCCTCCCGGATTTATATACGATCGTAACGTCGAACTCTTGCAGGCGGAAGCTCCACCACCTAAGACGGCCTGAGGGGTCATCGAAATTGTCGAGCCAACACAGCGCATCGTGGTCTGTCACAACCTTCAATGGTCTACCGTACACGTATGGGCAAAATTTTGAAATCGCCCATATGATAGCGACGCACTCTTTTTCAGACGCTGAGTAGTTTTGCTGCTCTTTTGACAAACCACTGCTTGCAAAGGCTATTACGTTTTTGCAACCGCTTTTTTTTTGACGAGGAGGGCACCCAAGCCTATGTCACCGGCGTCGGTGTGCATTTCCGTTTCGGCCTCTTCCTCGAAATGAGAAAGCACGGGCGGGCTTTGCAGGCGCTTTTTCAGCTCGGAGTATGCTTTTTCTTGGTCATTTTCCCAGCAAAAACGGGTTCTATCTTTTGTTAAGCGTGTGAGTGGCTCTGCAATGCATGCGAACTTAGCGACGAAGCGCCGGTAGTGTGCACACCGTCCCAGAAATCTTCGCATGCCCTTCTTATCTTTCGGTCTTGGGAAGTTCGTAATGGCTGACGTGTTTGCCGGGACAGGTAGGACTCCCGCGGCGTTGACGACGTGGCCCAAAAACTTGAGCACCTCGTACGCGAAACTGCACTTCTTAGGCTTCCACGGTAATGCCGACGTACGAATGATTTCGAGTACAGACTCCAACCTTCCAAGGTGTTCGTCGAAAGTCTGGGCGAATACCACAACGTCGTCTAGGTATACGAGGCAAGTGTGCCAATTCAAGCCAGCTATCAATGTGTGCATGACTCTTTGAAACGTTGCTGGCGCCGTGCACAACCCAAACGGCAGCACCTTGAACTCGTATATGCCATCCGGGGTGATAAATGCGGTCTTCTATCGGTCTCTCTCGTCCACTTTACTTTGCCAGTAGACGGTCTTCAGATCCATCGATGAGACGTACTTCGCATTGCAGAGGTGGTCGAGGGCGTCGTCGATTCGTTGCAGGGCGTACACGTCGGTTTTGGCGATTTTGTTCAGTTTCCGGTAGTCAACGCAAAATCTAATGTGGCGTCTTTTTTCTTCATTATTACGACCGGCGCAGAACAGGGGCTTTCCGATGGCTGTATAATGTCGTCGCTGAGCATGTCGTCGACTTGAGTCCGGATGGCTTCCGGCTCGTGCGACGAGTCGCGGTACGGTGACTGTCGGGCATACCTCAGCAAAGTTGGCGCGGCTCACTCAAACTCACTCACAATTTTTTTTTCGAAACACCACTAACTCAAACTCAGACTCAATGCTGAGCAGCACATCTGCGCTCACTCAAACTCAAACTCACATTGAGCGCAAAACTCAGAACTCACTCGGACTCAAACTCAAAATGTACTCAGAACTCAAAATGTACTCAAACTCAAAATGGACTCAAACTCAAAAAGGACTCAGAACTCAAAATGTACTCAAACTCAAAATGGACTCAGAACTCAAAATTTACTCAAACACAAAATGTACTCAGAACTCAAAATGTACTCAGAACTGAAAATGGACTCAGAACTGAAAATGTACTCAAAACTCAATATGTACTCAAACTCGAAATGTACTCAAACTCAAAATATACTCACAACTCAAAATGGACTCAAACTCATAATGTACTCAGAACTCAAAAAGGACTCATACTCAAAATGTACTCAGAACTCAAAATGGACTCAAACTCAAAGTGTACTCAGAACTCAAAATTGACTCAAACTCAAAATGACCTCAGAACTCAAAATGGGCTGATAACTCAAAATGAATTCAAAAATGAAATGGCCTCACAACTCTCTCATGCTAGGAATCAGATGTACTCTGATTTCATTAGCAGTCAGTGCTTTCAAATTCACGCGTGGTAAAAATATTACGGGCGCACATTCGTGAGCTCAAACTCTTGAATTCGCCACGACATGACACCGTAGCTCCTGTGAGGTCGGAAACAATTTTCGTTGCAGATTTAATACAGCTATACCTGCTGTGCATGAAGAGTAGCGCTGGTTGGATGCAATTGTACGTATATATCGGATACCAAACTCTTGATGTAGGCTCCGTATTCATGTTCATGACGGAGGCGGCCCAGGCTCGATGGTGTGCTGGGTCCCCAGGTCGAAACAAGCAAGATTGGGTGAGGGGACGTGCGCTCACTGCTCCATTCATTTATGTCGAAGCTGTTTAGGGTTACGGTTCCGTGCATTCTTGCTCTGCATCCTGGAAAAACGCCTTGTGTCAAAGCGAACTGTCCCCGCGAATCTCTGAAGCGCGAGACGTTCATGGATATACCTTTGCTGTTTTATTGCGTAGCATTCTTTGCCGAGTACACCCCTCCCCTTATCCCCGCCATGATCTTGTAACGCCCTCCATATGCACAAAAATGCAGATATCACGGAAGTTCAACCTGTAATCATTATAAAAGCGTAAATGTAGAGTATTGATAAAAATAAATGTTAAAAAAATAAGAAAAATATCGAAAATGGTGAACCGTGTAGCACGGAAGTCATAGATCGTCTCAGATTGGGTGAAAATGCAGAGAGATGTGGTGCTAAAGTATGTGGGGTGTCAAATTGAGGGTCTCGAGGAGGGAAATCACGTGGGACAAACAAAAAAGTGCCTCGTTGTTTGCTGAGGCACTTGTATTAGTTTTTATCCCAGGCGGCACAGAAAGTGTGCCCGAAGACCGGCCCGTCTATGGCAGCTTTCTGGCATGTACGGCCAGCATCCAGGTTCTGGTAGCCACTGATCATGCGTTGAACGGCCAACATTCGGCAACCAGCGCTTCGGTATTTTTCCCTCCGCCCGTGTCCGGACGCACAACGGCAGCTAACCGGCTGCCAGATATTCAGTTCTCTTACGGATGCCGATGTTGAGAAAGAGAACGGCCGAAGTACGGCCTTAGGGCATCCGTTTTTTCTTCGGGAAGCGGTAATCGGCCGAAGCACGGCAAGCGACCGGCCACAGAATATGCGTATTCTTGCGGCAGTTGGTGTTCGAAAGGAGACTGGCCGGAGCGCGGCTGCCGTGCATTCGTTGTTTCAACGGTGAACCGCGCGTCCGGCGGTAGAATATCCGGCAACCAGTGTTATGAAGGACACCGGCCGACGTACGGCCCCAGAATATACGTTTTTCATTCGGTTAGCTGTCCTCGGCCGAATTACGACAAGCGAATGGCCACAGAATATTTGGCAACCGGTGTTCAAGAGGTGACCGGCCTACGTAAGGTATCTGGTTATACGTCATTTTTTCGGCAAACGCCATACAGTCGAATAACGGCACGCGCCTGGGCACCGAGAATTCATGCACAGACAAAGGAGACCGACCGGTTTTTTCCTGGGGGGAGAAAAAGCCGTTAGTGAGCCGAACGACGGGGACGCGTTTTTCATCCGCTTCGTGTTTCTACGTTTTAAATGAACGAAAATCGTTTGTCAAACAGTAATGAGTGTTCTCGCTAAACGGGCAAGGTGCAAGGACTCACTGGACGTTAGCAGGGAACCTTTTAGGCCAGCAAAATGTCATTTATTGCCACAAGAAGACTGTGCCACACCGACGGGTGAGCTAAGCCTCGCCAGTCATCGCCGCTACCACGCCTCTGCCGCCGGCTTCGTCGACGCATCAGCTCGAGGCTATTCGCCCCCTCAAGAAATGGAGAGCATTGGAGACATCGACCCGGCAGAGATGTCCGATCCCAGATGGAGATGGTTCACCAAAATAACTGGCCTTCAAGGGGGTCAAGCAAGCGGCCACCACGCAGGAGGTAAACCGCCACCATGTCAAGGACTCCCCACCAAAGAAAGGCAAGTGCGAGCAAAAGCGCAAGTTATTCTGCTTACAATTAAACTGCGACAAGAAATATTGCACTATGTTGTTGGTGATAAATGTAGAAGAGACTCGCTCGTGCATTGGTAGGATCAACTTCATGCCCTGCACTATGTTACTTCATGGGATTTTACGACTGCCTATTTAGAAAAAAAAATTACTTTAAATTTGCGATAACAACAGAGCCTTGTCACTGACGAAGCCTAGCTGCTAATTTAGTTCCGATGTTTGAAGGTGAGCTCAGCTACTCTTGGGATATGACTCATTTGATTAAACATAATCTCCAGCATCCTAGGAAACATGGATTTTGTCAGGATTTTTTTGCTGAACGCAGATTGTTGAGTTCACGTACGATTTGGCTCTAGCAATAGATAAGCTTAAAGTGGTTGACTGTATATTCTTGGACTGCAAAAAAGCAAATGATGGTGTCACAAACTCGAGCGTACGACGTCTAAAAGTACCTTATAAATTTTTCATTTCATTTGTACAGCGCCTAATTCTTCTTGCAGTCGTTCGATTCATTCAGTTCGGTTCCATTCGCCCCGAGACAATATGGAGCTTTCTCGAACGAAGAGACGGTAACACGAAACAACAAAAATAAAACCTTCGCCGCTCCGGTTTCGTCGAAGCTTCCAGTACTTTCGAGGAGGTGCGCGTGGCCTTGCCAGTGCTAAAGAGCGTCGATGATTCTAGAAGGCAGAAGAGTGAAGTTATTCGCTGACGGCGGCGGGCGCGTTGTGTGTTGTGCTCTCCATCTCCGCGCCGGCACGGTTATAAAAAGAGAAGCCGCGCCTAAGCAAACCAGCTACGTTTGGCAGTCGTGATGTGACAACGGCACCTGTCAGTTTGTGCATCACACCATCGGCTACGCGCGCCCTGGAAGACTCCAACGTACTCCCGGGCCTCGAATCACCGTGATCGTCCCGGACGGCCTGGCCTACAACGAAGCCGCGCTTCCCAGGTAGCCGAATCGCCTCCGACAGCGGTGCATCGTCCGGCCCGGACGGTGAATATGCTGGGACTCTGTCTCTCATAAGCATCGAACTGTTCGTTTTCTTTTTTTGTTAACTGCTACGCTTCGTAATATTCATTTGTTAGCGCTCCTGTTTGCATCATTTTGTCGAATTGGACTGTTTCTTGTATTTGAATTCAATCTAAGTTGTCTGTCATTATCGATCCGTTATCTCGAGCTTGTGTTTGTAACTTGCCTGTCTAAATATAAGTCTTTGTGCTGTTTTTCGTTCAGGGCTCTTGCTCATTCTTGCCGCTCTGGTCGGCGAAAGCCGCACATCAGACGGCCACCCCCTTTGTCACCTGTGCCCTGTGGATTCGGTGGGGTTTGTTGGCTCTCTGGAGTCGACTCCCCATATCTTCCGACAGTGCACCCTAATTTAAGGAACCGGGTGACAGATGCATGGTGTTCTATATCACCTTCTGCGTAGTACATTTCATTCTATGAACTGAATGAATCGGTTTTTGCATTGTTATTACTATTGGCCCTATAGCTTTGTTCAAAAGTACTGTGTAGTTTACCGTACTATATAGAATGAACGTGATTCCGTATACCTGCAGCTTTATTCGAATTTATTAATATCCTGGTGTGCTGATTCAGAAACGTTTTTGGGTGTTAAACAGTGTGTTAACGGCACCTTTACAAGAAAACCTTCATTCCAATTGAATAAGTATATCGTAAATTATGCTGCTGTGACAACGGCCGAGGAATATAAATACCTAGGAGTTTATTTAGGGAGTGGTTAGAGGTTAAATAGGCAAGTTCACACCATAAAAGTTACGGCTGCATATGTTTTTGGCTTTCTGAAACGAAATTTCAGTGAACCTCCATCTAACTGAAAAGAACTACCGTATTTCACTCATGCGCGCTCAATCTTGGAGTACGCATGTGTTTTCGTGGATCCCTACACTAAAGAGCTGGTTGATACGCTCGAAAACATACAGAATATGTCAGTGCGATTCGTATTAGGTAATTGGCACGCTCAACTTAGCATGAGAGAAAGTAAAAGTAAACTGAAATGGCAGGACGTGGAAGATCACAGACGAAACCACAGGTTGAACTTTTTTCGTAATATCTATCATTCGAAAACTGGAGTAGAAGGGGATAAGTATGTCCAAGCGCCATTCTACATATCGCAAAGTGGGACCGCTAGCTTAAAGCAAATTATTAACTTTCCTGTAAAGGTGACGCCTTGCGCGATTCGGTTTATTTTACATCAATACTGCAGTGTAATTATCTTCCACGTATGATTGCATTAACTGTTTATATTGACCATTTTCAGCACGCTTTGTAGAATTATTTTGTTATTTTGTCTCATATTTAATGCTTAGTGTTATGCATCTCCCTTCTGTAATGCATGCAAAGGCAAGCAGGCATCAAATAAATAAATAAATAAATAAATAAATAAATAAATAAATAAATAAATAAATAAATAAATAAATAAATAAATAAATAAATAAATAAATAAATAAATAAAACAATAAATAAATAAATAAATAAAAATAAAAAATAAAAAAATAAACTCCCAGAGGCGCAAGTCTGCCTCCGATAGGTTGAGAACCCTACGCATTCAACCTTGACCAATAAAATATTTATTGCCCTATTTGTTGCAGTATGCAAGGTTACCTGTATGCATGCTACCATTGCTATGTTATTCGTTTGAAACAAATTATGTAACTCTAATTTTACGCCTTTCCTTGCGTGAACACAGAGGGATGCAACTGCAGCCGCCTGAAGCACGGCGTCATTCCCAATGCGTCTACAATTTTTGGAACGTAGTATGACATTAGAAGAAAATTGAGTTCTTTTGTACTATTAAGTGGTCTGGACGTAAGTCATGAAAACAACATTAAAATAGATTGAAAATGAAAGTACCTGTTCGCTCCTTCTTAGGGTCAGCCCTGCGCAAGGTCATCAGAAAAGTTGATCGAGTAGAAAATGTCTTTGCAAGAAAAATGGGCAAAAAATGGACATACTTTTTTGTGAAGGAGTTATATTAAATGCTCCTGAGTGTTTTGTTGAGAAGCAAAACGCTTCGTAAAGGCCTTCACACCGGTTTTATATACATCAAAATTGGTCAAGCAACTGTTATAAAATAGTTTATGTAGTCATAGCATGAAATTGTTCGGGAATTTATTTCCAATACTGCCACTCTCAGCTTGAGAGCATTGCAGCTGGGCACAACAAATACAATCCATTCATATGCCACAGCAGTTACACGGAACAAAACAAACATACATCACTTGTAGACGATTACTCACAACATAATTTTCTATTTTGCACAAAACCGCCGGCATGAAGTGTGTAATTCTAACATTTTCAACGGAAGATATCAAAAGAAGCAACCAAGATAAAACATTACAGAGGCTAAGACACTTCAAAAAAAAAACACACAATGAAAACACAAATATTTCATCATTGAACATAGGGAAACCTAAGGCGGAACACATGAAAATGGGGCAAGGGTGCGAGAGAAACACGCTTTTTAGTGAGACAATAATCATAGGATAATAAACATGTGTATCAGCCCACAACGTCAGTTAACAAAAAAAAACAGTTTAGTGTTAGCTTTCACATAACTCATCGATAATTTTCGCGAATTCAGCTGATGAAGTGATTCTGGTGATGTCAGGACCTAACTGGTTCCATTAATGTATGGCACGCGGGAAGAATGAATGTTTAAATGTATCATTGTGACAGAAATATTCTGTTAAAGTGTAGTCGTGCTGATGTCTCGTTCGGCGGGACTGTGAAAGTGAAATATACTTGGTAACGTCGATTTTGTAAGCGTTATGAAGGAAGTGGAACAGAAATTTAAGACGCGCCTGCTTTGCCCTAGTTGCCAATGTATGCAGGCCAGAGGCCGACAGTAGGTTGGTGGGTGAATCAGTGCGCCTATACTTATTATGAATGAATCTAATAGCTTTTTGTTGGACATTTTCTAAAGTCATTATATGAGTTGTAGTATGTGGGAACCACACTGTATTGGCATATTTAAGAATCGGTCGAATAAACGTAGTGTAAGCTAATAGTTTGGTAGCTGGTGGCGACAGTCGTAAGGATCTTTTAAGGAAAAATAGTTTGCGAAGGGCCGATGCAGCAATGTTCGAAATGTGGGTATCCCACCTCAGCTCGGATGTAATGGTTATTTCTAAGTACTTGTGTTGACTTACCTTGCCTAGTGGGGTGTCGGTAATTTTGTAGGTGAAAACAGACGGATTCTTTCGTCTAGTTACAGACATGGATACAGACTTCTTAATGTTAATAGACATTTGCCAGTTAGAACACCACTCGCCTATTTGGTTAAGAGATTTGTTAAGTTGAATGTGGTCATGGTTACTGGTAATTTTTCTGTAAAGAATACACTCATCGGCAAATAACTTGATATTACAGTCAATGTCATAGGCGATATCATTAATGTAAATGAGGAATAATACTGGTCCGAGAACAGAACCTTGAGGAACCCCGGATGATACAGGCAGTGCTTTGGACGCCACGTTCTCAGATGAAACAAGCTGTGATCTGTTAGCGAGATAATGTTTCGTCCATTCCAAAATTTCTCCAGAACCAATAGCATTTTCAAGTTTGGCTAATAATTTGCTATGACATACACGGTCAAATGCTTTCGTTAGGTCTAGTAGGATGATGTCAGTTTGGCCGCCGTTATTAATGCTCTGGGCAAGGTCATGGACTACTTCGGTCAATTGAGTGGTGGTAGATAGGCCACTGCGAAATCCGTGTTGGTTGGGAGTAAAAAAAATTACTTGTTCGAGAAATAAAAGCAAGTGCTTCAAAATAATATGTTCCAGTAGCTTACACGACGTGCAGGTAAGGGAAATAGGCCGGAAATTACTAGGCTCTGTCTTCTGATTTATGAATTGGGGCTAGTTTTGCAATTTTCCATTCGTCTGAAAGCTTGGATGTTGAAAGTGACATGCGATAAATTATTACAAGATACCTGCTGCACCACTCAGTGTATTTTTTAAGAAATTCATTTGGGATATTGTCCGGGCCATTCGATTTTTTTGAGTTCAGGTTTAGTAAAAGGTTTAGGACTCCTTGCTGTGAAATGTTTAGAGGATCTATACGTAGGGGGTTGGGGGGTGGGAGTGGAGGAACAATGTTGTTGTCCTTCGTAAACACAGAGTGAAAAAATTCGTTGTATTCATTTACCTTAGTAATTTGTTGTTCTAATGATAAAGACGTAGACGGTGATTTGGATCTGCGAAAATGCCTCCAAAACTTATTTGGGCTGTTTCTAATAAAACTGGGTAGTGTTGTATTAAAGTAGTAGTGCTTGGCCTCTTTACTTTTTTGCTTAAATTCTGTTACCGCGTGTGATAATTTCAGTGATGCCGCTGGGTCGTTCCCGATTTTGATTGAACGTCGTAATCGCTTAACTCGACGTTTAGCTTGTATCACCTCTCTTGTGATGCACGGGTTATACGTCTGCCCTCTTTTATGTTTTATGAATATTATGAATGAATTTTATGTTTTATGATTTTTATGAATATTGCCCTAAAAGAAATTGGCTAAAAGCGGGGCAATTTGTCTCTCTGAAATTCAACCCACTAAAGTATGCGCCCTCCGCCGCCCCCCCCCTCCACCTCCTCTTTCCCCGTTTATTAAGGTAAGCCGCCCCACAGAGGATATCAGGACCTGGAAAATACATCTATTCAAGTTCTACAAAGAACTGAATATTTTCTATGTTCGGCAGAAAAAGAGGCACAGCAATTAAAGGAACGACAATTTGTGAGCACTGTTTAATAAATATTTCCCCGCATTTCCCCGAGGGGAAGAATGTGAAAGTGCAAATGCAGGAGTTGAATTTGTGCGGTTCGGTAATGTTCGCGAAAGAGAGATCACACACACACACACACAAAACTACAAAGAGAGAAAGATGCATTTATTAACAGACACCTGTTTGTGTTGTCGTTGTACTTGATTGCTAGAGCGGATCTCAGCTTTGAAATTTCGTGTCAGTACTCCTTTAAGCGGGTGCATTAGCCCTTCTCACGCCCGATTCCTGGCCAATCCACCACGTGGGTATGTGCCCTGCACAGACACCTATTTGTGTTGTCGTTGTACTTGATTGCTAGAGCGGATCTCAGCTTTGAAATTTCGTGTCAGTACTCCTTTAAGCGGGTGCATTAGCCCTTCTCACGCCCGATTCCTGGCCAATCCCCCACGTGGGTATGTGCCATGTCAGCGGCCAGGCAGCGCGCGCCCATCTCCCCCCGTTGCCAAGGAAGACGAGGAGATTCCTGGCCAATCTCCCACGTGGGTATGTGCCATCTCCCCCCGCTGCCAAGGAAGACGAGAAGTGCGCGCACCCGCAGCTGTTGCTATGTGGACGGACGGCGGTGAACGGAATTCAGGGTCGCTTATAAAGTGCATTCGCACTTAAAACGAATTTTGCTGTCAACTGAGGCTGGTAATTAAGCAAGGCTGCGCTGAAAGCTTGACGGCTGGTGGTTGCGCGCGAGCTCACTTTGATGTGGCTGCATTGGACCCAAAATGCTGGGTTTGTGCTGCTTCTGCACTGCGCGAATGAGTCATCTGCTTGCGCGACACGCAGTGACCGGCCTCAGTACAGTTAACGTACTGTGGCTGAACTCCAATGCCCGTAGCACGGCCGTATTTCCGGCAGATTTAGTCACCTGCCCTTCAGGAGAGGAATTAACCAACCTCTTGGGCGGGTGAGGAGCATCGCTAGGCGGATGTGACGTCACGTTTGCTCGCAGCGTTCCCGCGCGGTATGTTTACATTTTTCCGAGTGCTGCCTACACGGCGTACGTGCCGTAGCGATTCAAGTAGTCGCGTTCGACTTACGCGGTCAACGCAAGAATTCATAAACTGGCGATGGCTGTCGCCCTGTCAGTCGTCGTTCAACAGCTCCAGCGTCTTCTGGCACAACAGCTTTGCAGTTATCTGTTACCATCGGCCGGTTACCAGTTACCATCGGCCGACCAGGTGAGTGTTTTTTGGCGGGTTTGCAATCAGTTCGCATATCTCCTACTGCAAAGCGTGCTTTCTGCTTGCAGCAGTTATATTAGCGACGTTTACGAAATTGTTAACGGCGCGTTCTCACCGTCTTGCATTATTGTTGCTGTTTATGCTGCTCTGTTCGCGTCTGTCGGCGATCGCAAGCTGTTGGCGGTTTGTTGCACGGCGCGGGAACCCGTCTCGCCCGTGGCGCTTCTTTGTCTCTTCTTCAATGTGGCGTCATTAACATCGCTTGTTATCCTTGGGCTAACCTATCTTAATGTTGTAACGAAAATGAACTTGCTGTGCGAACTGAGCGTGACAGAACGCTGTTGGCAAGGTTTTCGTGGGCGCGTGTGGTTCGTGAGGGCGTTGTAACACGCTGCTTTGGCCTCTTGCACCTCTTTCCTGCATCTAGTACTCTTGCTTGCCAGGAGTGCCTGCCAAGGGATGGTTGCTTCGTTATGTGTTTTCATATTTAATAGTGAACCACTCAGCGTTCTATAACTGATGCAAATGCAGGCGGAACGACCCCGATAACAACGCAGGGCAGGGGCAGTGCTTGTGTGGTCTTCTCTGTCGTTTGCCCTTCTTTTCAGTCGTCGTAGATTATTTACTGTTGCGTGAACGTTGTTTGATTCTTCACGTTTCATTTTTCTCTTGCAGCATCTCCTGACTGCAGTCACGGTGCCCCTAGCCTGCGTGCAGCACTCATCCTGCCATTCTAGTGGGAACTGATGTTCGCAGGCCACTTGTCACGACCTAACGGGTTCCCGCCCTTGCCTGGCTTATAATTGATGGTATACTTCAGATACACTGCTGCGTTCTCTCTGCATACATTTAAAGCGAGTGTTTACACTAACACAGCTGTGGATAGCCATGAAGACAGCAGCGTGTGTACTGGAAATGCCAGTGAAAACAAAACCAAACGATCTACAGATCTATGCCAGCTTGAACATTACAAATCTTTCAGCGAGTGTCAAAGCAATGGACAGCTGGGGATATCTCGTGCGCTAAATTGTGTTCTTCTTTCTGTTTGTTTTCTATTTGCTGGTATAAATTTACGAATTGATAGTATGAGTAAAGTAGACAGACAACAAAGTGATTGCGTTGCTCTTAGAAATGCCTTACACGAAATAAAACTGCTTCCTGCGAGTTCGCACTGCTCAGTGCGGGGAAAAAAGGTTCCGTATAACAAATAATTTGGTACACCCAAACCCATCTGTGATGAACATATGTCATGCATGGATTATTTAAGGGCATGTTCTTAGCTTTGGCAAAACAAGAAAGTGACCTCTTTCTTGTGCAGAAAACTAGTTTAGTTGTAATTTTGGCTCTTATCTGTCCAGTGTCAACAGGAATAGTAGCCTTGATGTGCGACTTTGCGGACACTTTCCTGTCACCTTCCTTCAATGTCACCACAGTGGTGGTGAAGACTCCTGGGCAGTCGAAATCGCATGATGACAGGCAGTTATATTCTACCACGAGAAGCACCCTCCACAAGCCATGAGGCCTTGCTCTGTTTTCAGCTGGGGCTCCTTTCGTTGCCAAGTGCCTTGGTCTTTTGGGGTAAAGCTCCCAAAACAGGGTGGTCTTGTCCCTGTTGGAATTGTCACGTTGATCATACTTTTCACCCACAGCTTTCCAGTTCATTTCACTTTTCTAACCCAATTCTAATGTTATTAGTGTAGGGAAATCTGGTGTCCAGCAGCTTGCGTTTCAAAGGGAATAGATGTAGCAACTACATCAAGCACTAGCTGATTCTGATGCTTAGTGGACTTTGCTGTGAGCCGTCCAAAGCACCACAAGGGGAAGCAGTGCTGGTCTTATGTAGTGTACTACTTTGGAGCTGCAAAATTACAATGCACCTTTTATTACAATGCACCTTTTTTACCTCAATTTTTTATGCTGCAGTGGAAATCATGCGAATACATGTTTGTAAATGTCCATTCCACCAACAAATTCACGGCATGCCTTGACAGTAGGCGCAGTTTTATGCATCTAGATAATCACCTGTACCCATTTATCACAGGCCTGCAATTTGCACATGGTCGGATTTAAGCACCCTAAATGTGGCAAGTGTAACCGACCGTTACACACAATCTTGAAAACTCTACCTTATCAACGCGAAAGCAATAAGTGGCCCATTGACTAAGAAGCCACTATCCGCTGTCTGTACTAGCACAACAGCTCCTAAACCGGCCGGCAGTGCAAAGAGTGGATTGAGTTCAAAACTTTGGGAAGAGTTCAAACCACATGGGAATCAAACCCAGGACATCCCTAGTGCTAGTCCAGCACCACATCCTTGACACCACTATAGCTCAGTGGGTCTAGCTGACTAAAGGTGGACCCAGGGAGCGCATTATGACCTTAAACTGAAAAAAAGTCCACAGGTACAAGCAACCCGACATACAATGAGTTTTAAATTTCTTGGCAATTCATTAGGCCAGCACATAGCCGTAACATCCCCACTCAGGTGAATTGGCCAGTCACGATGATAGCTGCTGTCAGAAGCTCATGGCTGTTTCACCAATTCCCGTTTGTCTTAAAACAATGCTGCTTAAATTACACACTGGCCAACTGCACCTCGAGTATATTTTACGCTCCTAGCATTCTGCAGTAGCCTTGTTTAGTGTTAAAGAACTACGTATTTGATCACATGTGAAGACTGCGATTTCTGTTAGAGCATTTTGTGCTTTCAACCTGAATTGGTTGACGCTCGTCAATTGAACACTGGCTGCAAACTTTTATTGTGGTGTAATTAACATAAAACCTGGATAGAGTAAAAATACTGAAGAGTAAATTATGCTAGGCTTATACATTGCACAGCGTAGCTGTAAACATCAAAATTCAACTTTTTAGGTTTCACGAGGAAAAGCTCAGCATAACTTGGGCCAGCTATGAAGGGTAACTGCAGTGTAGGGCTATAGGTTAAGTCAGGCCACCTATAAATCTTTGACATGCTTCGAAATCTTGGCACACAGGCATTTTTTTGGTTCTACCTAAACCAATGCTTTGGACTTTGGTGAAATGTTTTGTACGGGTTAAACTGCACAATGCAATTGCAAATAAGAATTGAACAAATGTCTGTTGTGTCCATTCGAGAATCCAGTGCTTGCCTAATATCGAAAATTGCATCCAGCAATCGATTCAAGAAATGTACTTGTATGTCCGAGAGACAAGCTCAAATAAAAAGTTACCCTACTTCAACTGCATTCCTTGCATATTTATTTATTTGAAAATATTTAGCATGAAAACAACAGAATGGTACCAACAGGCAGTGCTGTCACTTTTCGTGCTCTCTCTCTCGTGCTGTGTTGTTTTTCCAGTTTATTAATTTTAAAAATATGCCACATTTGCCATTTTAGTTGGTTTTATTTGTTTTGATGTTATGCTGTGTTGCCAACGAAACTTTGTAAATGTCTTCCTAAGAAAAAAATAAGAATACCTAGCATATGTAAGTGTATGCTTCTTGATGGATAGCAACTCTCACTATATGAAAGTGAAGCCAAGAAAACACCAAAGTCATCACAAACACTGAAGAATGTTTATTGACATGGCATCACATCACTTGCTGGACAAGCAACAAGGCACCATAATGCTGCTCACACAAGAGTGCGAAGTATGCGCCGTGGCTAAAACCACTTGATAAAAATACAAGCAGGCGCTTATCTGCCCCAAGGTGACCCTGAATGAAAATGTGACATGCGCAACACTGGAAATCAACAAAAGTTATTGGGTCAGGCATAAGTGAAAATTGCGGGCAAAAGTCGAGGGCACTTTCATGTGTTGGATGACGAGACTGCTGGCACAAGACAGGAAGGATCGAAGGGTGCTAACTCAGTATTGTATGGTTACAAATACGTGCAGATTGCTACTCACTGGTCCAAAAGTGCTTGAAGACCCTGATTTTAAAGCAAAACTTTCTATGTCTCACCAGTGGAATATGCCATGCCAAAAAGGCATTACAGAAAAGCCAACTTTCTCTGACAATGATAATGATCGTGGGTAAAGAAGTGCAGAAAAAAAAAACGCTTCCTGCAGTCAGAAACAAATCAGGACCCTCGCGGTGTGAAACCAACATCTATTCCGTGACACCATTAGTTTGAATCTGGATAGCGGTGCATCGAGATGCAAAATTAGACAAAAATGGTGCACCTCACATTCTAATGACGACGACAGTTTGAACGCGAAGCTTTCGTCGAGCAAAATCAAGCGGCGAAGTTTCAAAGCCACTGCAATCAAAAGTCCAAACAGCATGCAAGTAAGTGATAGCTGAAACAGGCAACGTCCAAGCTCAGATGACAATCTAGCAAGAAATCCCTCGCGAGAAAACTGAGTTAAACTGAAAGACAATTTCTCCTAGACACCCTTCCCACTAACTTACAACCAAATTCCTTAAATGATCTCTTGCGTCCCTCCTACCCACCTAATTTAGCGGAGGCAGTGTGGGACACACTCCTGCATTTCATATACCGACCCACTATTTTTCCCTTGCTATTTCCCACTCATACCCGTCGTGAACTTTAACTAATCGCTACTTCTAAGGGGGTCTGATGCACTAGCAAGAGGCCCCGGGTGTTTTTTTTTAACAGTTCAAGAAACGTTAAAAAAAAAGCCATTATTGTCGTAAGACAAAAGCGTGCACGTTTTTTTTCCTTGCAATTAATTACAGCAACTAATGAACACATGACAGAACAAGTAACAGAGAGCAATGATGAAACTGACAACCACAGATTTGCACATAACTGTGGAGAGGAACTCTCTGGATAGGAGACTGAGCAATAGAAGAGCACAGCAGCTGCGGCTGAACCTTCCCACGCAGCTGAACAGAGACGAAGAATACGGCAAATGGACAAAATTAAGGGTTGGGAGTCTTAGTAGCCACTGTACTTTCTTATCAACCAGGCGTGTGGCTGGATGGTATAGATGAACAGCAACGTGGGAGCTAGAGGACTGCTTGCTGGCGACACTACTACCACCCAGTAGTCTGTACTCCACAGTACACAGTAGGAGGAAACAAACTGGAAGTGGGACTGCGAATTGCCATGACGTTACAAATGAAATAAGTGCTGCGTGGCTGTCACAAGTCAAGGTCAATCACCCTTAAGGGGAGGTGCCAAAACCCCTTAGAGAGAGGATGAAGACATGACATTTGAATCTAGTGGCTAAAAATGAACCATTCATGTAGCACCCCACCGTAAAAGGGGATTGATCTTCACTCATTTCCTGAAATAAAGTTTAAAAGCAGTTCATCCAGGGCAGTTGCCACCAGCACCTTAGAGTAGTATGGTGGAAACACACCACAATCTTTGCTTTTGGGAGGTCTTTTACCGGGCTGTCTACCAAAAAACTCAAATTCGTTTTTTCTAAGTGGGCACCTGGTCTTAAAAAAAAAAAAAACATGATTTTTACAGTTAGGACGATAAAAATTGGGTGATGCATGTGGTTTTTCATTGAAATTGTAGATATGAAGTTTGTTTCTGTGTAAAACAACTACATTAAACTTTATTTGGCTTTTATGTTTGATTTTTTGACAGCCTTTGTAAAAAAACTGCTTGAGGGATGCAGCTGAACAAGGTACCGGTGAACTGTGCACAAATCAAGGACTGACTGCCATAAGACTAACATTATCATTATATATGGTCTGTAGCAGAAGTGACAGCTGTTTGAAGTTTGGGCCTGGACGGCAACACCAGTTTTCCTGGTTCCCATTTTCTAGGCCCAAACTTCACATGGCTGTAACTTCTGCTACAGACCAGATAGAATGATAATGCTAGTATTATTGCACTGCTTGACTTGCGCACAGTTAACTGGTACTTTATTCAGCTGCGCCCCCCCAGCAGTTCTTTTATAAAGGCTGTCGTAAAATCAAACATAAAAATCCAAATAAATGTGAATAGAGTCGTATTACACAGAAACAAATTTCATATCTACAGTTTCAATGAAAAACCACATGCATCCCCCGATTCTTATCATCATAACTGTAAAAATAAAGTTTTTGATCAGAAACTGATGTTCCTTTCTAACTCGAAGCTTTCTGGCCAGCTCCGGCCTCGAAGGTCAGCTGCGCCTGATCAAAAGGACTGTCAACGCGGCTTGAGCTCAAGGCATCCTGGAATGAGGACACCTCTCTGAAGCATTTTGCGCATTTAATTAAAGTTTATTCTCGCTCTCTCTCTTGCGGCTTGAGTCAAAGTCCAAAATCTAAACTGCTTCGACCGTATCAGAAGGGCGCAGTCTGACAGACAATGGTTTCATAATGCAAGGGACACTGGTTCCATTATGACCATGGAAAGCGTTTTTTCTTGAGGTGCATGTGCTTTTGCTTATCATCCTCATCGCTTTGTGAAAATCACTGTGTAAAGTTAGCTTTCCTGCAGTGCATTATGTAGCCACATTGAATGCAATCAGTGAGGTCCTGAAAGCTTCACTTTAACAACAGGAGTTACGTGCTCGTCAAGACCCTCGTCTCACAGCAAACTTCTCTTCACCAGCAGGCACAGGCTAGAGCCCAGTCAGCAGGTGCTGCAAAGACATGATGAGAGTATTTTAGGCACGAACCTCAAGATGGAAAGGAGGCGGAGCAAAGAGCAAGAAAAATGCATCAGGAGGAGACTGCAAGCTCTGGGATGAGCAAGCTAGGTGTGGTGCTGTCAGGACCATAGGCGTGCGCACAGGGGGGGCAGGGGGGGCGGCCGCCCCCCCTAATATTCTGGAGGGGGGCGCCAAATTTGCCCCATGCCTTAACTCAATTGAACCTGTCACGTAGGGTTATGAGTCGACCACGCGTGTGCTTTCACGACCATGGCAGCCGAAGAACCCTCATGTTACCCTCCAAAAGCTGTTTACATTCAGCCCCGGAAAGGCGGGGACCAAAAGCAGGTCGCTGTGAGAAACACGTTCTCACTTAATTTTCATATTTGCAGCTACTTTTCCTCGCAAATAATGTGCCTAGTACTGAGCAAAATAGCCGCGTAAAAAGAATTTAAAAAGAACATACAATATTACCTTCTTAAATTCTTACGAACTTCAAAAGCTAGCGTTCGAGCGGTACGCACGGGTACCACGTTGCAGTTTACAAAAGACAGATGTGTCATATGTTTCTGTGCTTTAGGGAGAATGGAAGTTTTTTCAGCAGCGTGTTGTGAAATTGATGCCGCATCCGCCCTGGGACCTGCCCCCTTTGCCGATGGTACACATGAAAGTAAAAACTTCTGCCCAGAAATATTTTGTAGGTGTTGCAATTCCATTTCATTGAAATAAAAATTTTATAACAATTCCTCGTCTTTCCACTGCGTTTCGACCGCTAAGGCTTCAGTGGGAGGAGGTCGGGAGTTCCCGGGGGGGGGGGGGGGGGGGGCTCAGGTAAGACTTCGCCCCCCCCCCCCTAATCGAGAACCCTGCGCACGCCTATGGTCAGGACACTGATGTCGCAACCCAAGCCTGGGAACAAGCGGAGCCAATAGCGCAGTTGTTCCAGCCTCCTCTGGAACAGTGATTCAGCTGATACGCCAACAGTGACACGCCAATTTATAGTTATATTCTATATTTATATTAAATGAAGCCAGTGCACGTGATGCCATCTCCCGAGTTGTGCCATGCTTGCACCGCTCACCCCCTTGCTGGTAGCCATGTGCTCGTACCGTGGTCAACCTCAAGTCTTCACCCCTTTCCTTTGAAATCCTTTGTGTGCACGCACAACTCACCACATACTGTCGAAAAAGAAGGAATAAAAACGTGCATCACTAGAAAGCATAGCTGCTACCCCAGCAACAAGTGGAGGGGGCACCCTTTTGTTTGTTTTGCCCGAGACGAGTGTCCAGAATGGCGGATTACCAGCCCGCGCATGTGCAGATTGCTAATAGAAAAAGGTCCATTACCGCAATCTCATGGAGTCCGACGTATCACAGACGCTGCGGCACATACATGGCGGCGCACACACAGGGTCGCCCACTTGTAGGCCACACCAGTGAATACAACCTATGAAGTGCTATACCCACCACCGATATAGCATTATCTAGCTGCAGTCAGCAACACTTTTTTATGTTTACACGTACTTTCAAGCGTTCGGAGGGTCAAAATGGCTGCTTGTCACTGCTTCTGACCGATCATCCATGGGTCGATCCCACCAATCTGGCTGCCACAAATCACAGTAATAACGCGGAAGTCTTCAATTGTGGGCCGGACTGACACACACGATTCGCGCCAGGGCTGTCAAACTGGCGTGGCAACTTTCTGATCGCGGCGTTAACACGCCACAGTGGTTCGAACACTTGCCCAGTATGAAGGTAGCTATTTCTGTCGTCGTTGGTTTGTCGCATAATGCATGCTTTACTGATGTTTAAGTGCAAGACCTGGCAAGCTTCTCTAGCTCACCCAGAATTTCTCGATACGCAACTCTGAGCTGACGTGTGAGCACGTCTGTTTGTCGTGTGGTTCCTTGTTAATGAGCCAGACCATGCAACTGAACGGTGCGAATGCAGATTTGATGCTTTCAGCGCATTTCACTCCTTTCTTCGATCAACAAGAGAGAAACTGTCAGTAATGCTCATAGAAAGACGGGGCGAGTCAGAAATGCTGCTTGGACACTTTCTAGTACCATATAAATAGTGTACTTAATCTTACCGAGAGCCAAAGCATCATTTTAGGTTGTAGTGAAGCAGACCAGAAAACACCCCTGCCATTTTTCTTGTCCTTTCTCTTTGAAGCACTCCTTTGTTTATGTATTGAAAACAAATTTGTGCAGCGGCACACTTCATTAGTTATTTGTGTATATGGCTAATTTTTTACATTTTAACATTTATATGTTCTCATTGTAGTATGATACTAATCTTGATCAGTGCATTTTTGAAGCAGAGGTGGTTTTCTTCAGGTGGCAGTTCCTTTTCTCTACAAAAAAGGGCTTGCTGTAAACAGGATCAAACAACAAAAAAGGAAATCTGTTTTAGGTAAGGAGGAAAAAGGTTCACGTCAATTTCACGTTATTCAGCTCGGTGACCTACAATCCGACACTATCCATTTCCCAACCATTGGCACGCCTCAAGGTGCAGTATTATCCCCACTCCTATTTAACATTGCCCTAATCCACCTTCCCAGTAAGCTCGCCGCGATCCCTTGCTTACTCCACAGCATATACACCGATAATATTACGCTGTGGACCACCAGAGGCAGCGACTTTCAAATCGAGGAGGTTCTCTAACAGGGAGCTGACTTAGTTACCGCCGCCGCGCAAGTTGGGCTTGGATGCTCACCTGAAAAATCTGAGCTTTTAATCCACCCCGCCAAATCAACCGGCAACCCGGCCCAGACACCCACCATTGAGGTCCGCATTGATGGTAGGGATGTTCGCCAAGTGGAAGTCCTGAAAATACTTGGGCTCTGCATACAGCGCAATTTCGCAAACATTAAGTACCTAGCACAGCTGAATTCTCAGGTGAATCAGACGATCGCCCTCATCCGCAGGATTGCTACAAGGGGCTCAAAGAAACGGAGCGTATCCGGCTGATACAGGCATTTGGGCTCTGCCTTCTCACTTACTCCCTCCCGTATCTCTTGCCCTCGCGTACCGAACTCTCTAAAGTCAACTGCCTCATTCGAAAGACCTAAAAAACGGCGCTACAAATCCCTCAGAGCACTACCACTGCCAGACTCGAGAAACTCGGCATTTACAATACTGCGGAGGAACTCATTGAAGCCCACCTTATCGGTCAGCTAAATAGGCTCTCATCCACCCCCACCGGTCACACTCTCCTTGTTACTCTTAACCTTAAAGCCCCTATCCTCTGTGATGACAGGCTCCCGGTACCAGCCGACATTCATGGCTCCCTCACTATCCACCCTTTACCGCGCAATATCACCCTGTTTTCAACAAGCAGCCTAGGGAACTACGAGCACAAGCACTTACAGAGAAATACCCCGTCCACCCCACTACGGTTTACGTGGACGCAGCTTGCTATCGATGGCAGGATGCATACGCTGTCGCAGTAGTAATCAACCATCCCAACACTCCTCCTCTTAAATCCCTAACAGACCGCACCAACTGACCACTGAGGCGGAAGAGGCGGCAATAGATGATCGGTAAAAAGTGCAAATGCTCATGGGTGCATTGTCAGCTCCCGCGGAGTTCTGTTACTTCCGGTTCGAGAGCTCTCCTGGCCTCCCATATGCCGACGGCTTTCACGCGCGCTTGTGCTTGTTGTTTATCTTTTTCCACTGAAAAAAAAAAACCGCTCATGCATCGCACATTCAATGTGTAACAACAATGAATACTACTAGGGGCTTCTCTGAAAGGTTAGCACTCTGTGACAAATAAACAACACGCACACACGCGCGTGAAAGCCGCCGGCGTACGGGAGGCCAGGCGAGATCTCGAACCGAAAGTGGCTGGAGCAGACAACGTACCCATGAGCCTTTGCACTTTTTACCGGTCACCTATCGCGCTAGCCCTTACACATAGGCCGCCCCCTATCACTATCATCTCGGATTCGAAAACGGCCATTCGAAATTACGCCAGAGGCATGATCTCGCCCCTGGCGCTCAAAATTCTCCTCAAAAATCCTCCTACCATACAAATAAAGCTGATCTGGACTCCAGACCACATGGGCGTGGGGGGAAATGAGGCAGCACATAGGGCCGCTCGAGAGCATACCGTCCAAGCAGGCCCTAGCCTCGAACCCTTTCACGGAGCCCTATCAGCTTGGGACAGTCTCTTGACCTTCCAAGACATTACGGCACATTACCGCCTCTCACGCCGCCAGCTCCCCCCCGCACACCCGGATTTATCCAACAGGGAAGAACGGCTATGGCGACTGGTGCAAACCCATACCCTCCCATGTCGCTACCACCTGCACCGTATTTATCCTTCCGTCTACCCCTCCACCAACTGCACGGCCTGTGGAGCAGTGGAAACACTGGACCATCTTCTTTGGAACTGTCCCCACAACCCCTATCCTCTCTTAGCAGACGGTGGGCACTGGGCTGAGGCACTGGGCAGCTTCGACCTGTCTACCCAGCGGGTGGTGACGGCGAGGGCTGCTGCGGACACCGGTACGCCGGTCACCACGTCCCCTAAGGGGCCTTTAAAGGCTCAATAAAATCTTTGTCCTCCTCCTCCCATGGTGCGGTCACATGCGGTTTTGCACAGATGGCATCTGGCCCCATTTTGTCTGACTGGCAATGAAAACTGCCTGCTTCAAAATAACTAAGACATTTTTTAGCCACATTTATATTCAGGCAGAAAGTGCTGTGCAGCCATTGCATGTAATGTTGCCTAGTATGAAAAATTGTGCTCAATAGGTTTCTGAGGAAAGCTGGTTTTGAGAATTGCATTGTGCCATAGGACAAAACAAAATTAACTATAAATGAAAAACAACACAACAAAAGTCCTGAGTTTTGCCATGCATATTTTTGTGCTCCTTTTCTATCATGTTTACAACCAACATGACCATACTGTTAATTACATTGCACCTTTGGTCTCATAGGTCACCCAGAAAGGAAAACAACTGAAGTCGATTAAGTAGTGTAAGGAAAATTCACTTTATATTGTAAAACAACAACAGTATTAATGTATTCTTAAAAGCGTAAGAAACAACAGCCTCGCCTGGACCTTTTGCAAATGTGAAATAGTTTCTTCTTGTCTTCTTTTTATTTTATGGTGAAGGAATGGGGCTGCTTCTTTTCCTGCAGCTTGTTAAGTTGGCCAATTTTTATGTGATCAGGTATCTAAGCATTCAGGAGTAGACGTGTCCTGATCAGGTATATCTTGAGTCCAACTGAGTAAAGCGTATTCTGATTTTTATCATGCTAAGGGTCATATTCCGAATGCTCCCCATGAGCACAAACGAGTTGCAGTGAATGAATGAAGATAGCACGGAATTCTTTTATCAACACGTAAATGCCTAAGACTAGTTCACATACTTGAGCAAATCACAAGCACGGCATAAACTTAATGCGGTTGCCCAGCAGTTGGGCAACACGCCACACTATTTAAACTAAATGCATATGCTACTCGATAGTTTCCCTCCAGCTTAGAGACTGCCTTTTCCATGTATTTTCTAGTTCATAAATATACCATAGAATGCTTGGCTGCAGCAGCTCTCATAAATTACAAAAGGACAAGAATAAGATGGGCATTGCTTCCACAGATGATCCCTTTGTATCATTCCTGACATGAAATAGCCAAGTGAATCTTTGGACCTTGGTAACAAACTGTTTCAAAGCACAGTGCAAACCGTGATGAACAAACAGCATTGCGTCAGGTGCATAGCCTGCGACACTGTGCAGCTGAAAAAAATATCTTTGTCTTTCTGCTTCATTTTCCTGTGTCTACATATGCAAAGTGCCTTTATTAACAATAAAAGCAGGGCGGTAGGAGGGGTGTAAAACGTTTAAAGAGCTTACGGCAAAATAATGCGACACGCTTTTTTTAAACATTATGTATGAGCTGCCTCACGTAAGAGGCATTTCTTACAACATTCTTAGCCCTGTATGGCTTTCTCACACAGCTTAGATGTCGTGCGAAAAAGGCAACTTAGTCTAATAGCTCAAGGCGAGGTAGGTGCATCTTCTCCCGTTTGCACTCAAGAGTTTACATGAGAAGGCATTAAGTAATTGCATCATAATCGAGTAAATTGAGGTCACTTCGCACTATGAGGCACAGGGCAGTGTGGTAGACCTCTCACTCAAGGATCTTTAGCGTAAACCAAGACATTGTGTACAGAAGGTTATTTTTTTTGGCTTTATAAATTCAATGCAGCCCCGGCAGCCAAGAATAGAACCCAAGACATTGTACATCCCTGCAGCCATAGGAAACCATGTGAGATCTGAGCAATCTGGCACCTGAGAAATCTCATTACGATGAATAAAGCTACCGTGCGATATTACTTAGTGTTTACAAAAACCAAGGATAGACAGCATAGGGGCACTAGATACATCCTTGCTTACACAAAACTCAAAAGTAAAATTTAAAAATATATATATATATATGACGCGGCCATCCGAGGCACGGTATATCTATGATGTTGACTAACACGATGTACTGTGCCCTGGCCGACGACGTAATTTATGTTCCTGCCTCCACTGGAAGCTGGAA